>NC_140415.1:59825000-60270000 GCF_965140295.1 Lepidochelys olivacea | reverse complement strand
CTTGATGAATAGGACACGACAGAGGTAAATGGCTCTTTAACTCATTTAGGAATAAAACTCTTTGGCTTCCTAAGTAAAAGACCTGGTGACGCCATGGATCCCGTGCGAGGCCTTTAACAAGAGTTTGATTAGTTTCCACTTGTGTGCCCATATTCCCCCTACCCCCTTTAAAAACAAAACCAAAACCCCGTCTTCTCTCCGGAGTGATCATCACGTCGTAGATGTTGGGAAACCCGGTAGGTTTTCAAGGTGACAGAGCAACGTGCTGGCGAAGAGGAAAATGTTTAAGAAAAGCAATCGTTGAACCACTGGAAAATACTAATTTTCGTTCGCTCTGACCCACGTGATGTAAAACCACATCAAAGCCAATGGCAGCCATGCTCATTAGAAAAGGATCACATCTGATTGTTTTCAGTATTGTTGGGAGCTCATTCTGTTTCTAAACTAAGAATAAAACCGATGTAAAGCAACAGGAAGAACAGTGCGATTGAAGAAGAGATTTGCCACTGCTCCAAATAAAGCGCAGATCAAGTAAGCTTCAGGTTCAGGAGTGTAAAACACCACAAACTAGCCTCGTGAATAGTCAGAATGTCCCATGAAACCGAGGAAGTACCTCGCCAGTATCTGTAATGACCGTGTACATATCAGGAGGGGACCTTGTTTCTGAATGTCTCTTCGCTTGATTATTGGTGGTGTAAAAAATCTCGCTCGCTCTCGCTCTCTCTCTTCCAATAGGCTGTTCCACAAGGCGGATAATGTGCTCTCGCACTAGTCTAGCAGTTCCTTGGGGAAACTTCCCCTTTTTGATTTATAAGTGAAGCTTGTGTCTACAACAGTTTAACTCTACTTCAAATAAGCTAAAGTTCTCAGTCGCTCAGTGAGCGTGTTTGTTGAAAAGGGAACGTCTGACTCATATGTCACAGGTAATTTTTTTAAAGGAAGATACTTTGGGTTAAGCCCTATGCAGCTGCTAAAATATTTGGAGCCAAACAGAGTTTCCTTCGCATTAACCAAAGTTGAATTTACTTTTCCTTTAGTACTTTTACCTTTTAATGTAACTTAAAATGACCTCAAGCCATAGGCATTCGTAAAGCGCTTTCCATAATAGCCACTATTTATTTCGTACTAAAAGAGCGTTTTACATATAGGAGACCCTGCCTCTGCAACTCATTATTAAATTCGCCCCGTTAAGTGTGCAGTAAAATGTGCCACTTACAAGGCTTTTTAAATTCCACCTCATTCTGAGGGACTGAAGGGAACTTGAGGCCATCCTTGTCTATCCTGTGAATGTTTCAAATCGCTTTCTTCTCTTCAGGTTAAGGAGATTGACTCAGAACTGCCAAAACTCGACTCACAAGTTGTCTGAGCAACACAGGCAAATGTGCTCCCCAGAGTCGTGTGGCTATGTATTGAAATATACACAGAAAAAAGGATCAGATACAATTCCTCACTGCACGTATTTAAGACAACAAGAACAACACCGACCAAACCATCACACTTGCACTATTTATTAAAGCTCCCCGAAGCGTCAGACGTCATTCCGTGACAGTCTACCACGAAATCCTTGCATCAGCAGTGGTTCGACCTACCATTTGGAAAAATTTCCAAATATTTATTTGATTGGACATAAAAGGCTTAATTGGGGAGTGGGAGGAGACCAGCTAGTTAGTGCGACGCCAAAGGTATATAGCCCTTTGTGTATGTTGCTATCAGGGCTCTCTAAACCCCTGCATTAACATAAGTATATACGTTACACTATTGCTGGGTTTCTGAAGTACTTTGCCGCTGACAAACTTTTAATGAGCACATCCTGTTACTGTAGCGGAAAAACCAAACACCTTCTTAGTGAAGAAGTAGCCAGTGGCCTACTTTTTTGCAGCCAGTAGAGCAAACCCCACTGTATTTAACACAACCAGGGACACCATCAAAGCTATGAAGTTCTCTAAGAGGGGGATGCAACGGAGTCAAAGAATGAGTCTAAGTCTAAACAAGATAACACCGAGGAGAAATTTAACTCGAGCTGGCTTTAAAACGGTACATGATACGGAAGAACAAGTCATCAGAAACTTATGAAGGGACCCTGGCCCTTCTCCACATCAACATTGTAGCATATACTGTGTGACTGTGACAAATGGTACAATATTTTCAGCAAATACATGAATGCCCAGGAACTTTGAAAGTGGCTAAGGAAAATGTTCACGACCACAATAAATATTTTATAGTTAACACTTCAGAACACAATACCGTGTATCAGCAAAAGTTTAATAAGGGAATAAACACTTCTTTCTAATCACATACATGGCAATAACTGCATCTCTTACACCTCATCTAACCTGCAAGTTTCGTGGCAATCGGTGGGCTAGTATTATTCATAAACATGAAAATTAATTGAAAAATACGTTTCTTACCTACGAAAAAGTTTATCTATTTTCATTAGTGGGATAACACTGTAATGAATATATTTACATCTCATTGGAGGAAAGCTAGATCTCTCTTTGCTTCGAGCCACTGTATCCCCCGGCACCCATCCCACCAAAAACAATGCTGAAGGATTACTTTCAGTATTTCCAAGTGCTGAGTGTCTGTGTTCAGTGTCTGCCTTTCCCTTTTCTCTCTTTCAGAGAGGCTGGTGTACCCTCTCTCTGGGGAAGTCAACCAGGGTGAGGAACAGAGCTGTCGCCTATTAGCGCTCATGTGAGTTGGGAAGAGAGAAAAGTATTTGCGTCTAATTTCCATCCTTGTGTGCCCAGGGTTACAATAATCATACACATAGCGGCTACTAGGGAGACAGCCTGAGTCTCCATATTGAAATTGACTTTACCCCCATAGAATGTCTGCCCGTAATGTTGATTATCCAGATGTAAGTGCTTACTGTATAGAACTGCTCTCGCTTCGGATCTGCTGCGCCTAGAATATTAAAAAACCCCAAGCGAGTTGGATTGAAGGATCTTGTTAATAAATAATAATAATAATAATAATAATATAATTAATAATAAAGATCTGGACAGTAAATTAAAAGAAAACCATTGCCGATCACGCCTCAAGTTGAAAATCCTGCCTGGTCCGGGTTTGTTTGGAGGGCGCGGGAGGTGTGTGTGGGGATGTTATTGTTAAAAGATCCAGCTTTATTAATACGTTAAGAAAGAGCTCCCTTGGCAGTATGTGTTCTTACAGCTCCGTCTCAGATCCTATAAAACATTAATGCACTGAAGGCTGCTACAGAGATCAGCACCACCGGCTAGAAGCATTGTGAAGCCTACACCTTTGAAGGGGCTCCATTATGGAAAGGATTTTTTAAAAAAATTTAAAAAAAACCGGGGCTTTTGTAAACCTCTCAAATTTTCATTTTATAGATCTACAGCACAATAATCCATGTAGGGTGTGTGTGTATGATACACGCATACACACCACCCAACAAGCAAACCTCTAGTTAGCTTTCTGTATTAATGGGGTGGGAATACCCTTTACATTTAGTGACTAGAGGAGAGAAAAAAACAATAACACCGATCATTTCAGCACAATATAGCAAATGCCGCTCACAATCAGAACACACAGTGTTGGGTCTTTGAATTCTTGGGAAAAAAAACCCACTAAGCTTTTAACAAACGAATAACAGGCAAAATGACTACAGTATACCTTATATTGCACATCACTGCACAATGATGGTAGAATACAGTGACTTCAAACCTTGCCCAGGAATTCCAAAAGGAAACAGCACTGTGTAAACTTAGCAGAAGCTTCAACTGACAAGAAAGGTGTTTCAAAAAGCGTTGACCAGGGTACATGCACTTAGCTTTGTGATACAATCGCAGATAAATTGATTCATCTATGACATTGAACTGTTTGTGTTCCCATTTGTCTCTTAAATCCTAAGCTTGCACACTCAAATAAGTTTTGGAACATTGTGTGTTTTATACAACTTTGTAGCTCCCTAGAAGTTTTTAAAAAAGTTCTCCCATTTAATCCCACTGGAAGTTAAAAGCTAGGGAGTATACGTTTGTAAACTCTGTTGGCATGGTCAAGCAACAAGACTAATGAATTTTTTTGCTAAATTCTTTTATTTTTGTTTAAATTCTCACTTCAATTTTAATTCTTGAAGAACAGCTTCGACAACATATATCGCACTCATTATAAGAAGCAAAGGGTTATATCAAAAATTATTAGTATAGAATCACAGGAAACCTGGTTTGGAACCAGAAAAAAATACAAAACAGATATAGATACATAGACACAGGACAATTGTTTTTTTTATAATTATTTGGAAAATGTAATTTTCCCCTAATTCTTGTTTCTTTTTTCTTTATGCGCATACGATGTTTTAAATTTTACCAAAAAATGAAAATAAAGACTAATATTTTACAAAATGAATAACAATGTTCGTGGTAAGTGTTTGCGTGTGTGTGTTTTCTACACAAGATTCAGTTCAGCGTCAATATTTTTTTGTTTGTTTCTTTGTTTCTGTACAGAATATATCCACATCAGTCCACAATAAATCCTGGAAGATCCATTATTCTCCTTCTGGTTTTATTAAAATTCCCTCGGTCCTTTTTCCAATATTTTCCACAGACACAAGGTCCTTTCTTTTCCTTTCAAACATGGTCACAGATCTGATCCTACACGAGTCTTTATTTTTTTGTTTATTGTCTGCTTTCCCCCCCTCTCTGTACCCCAACTTTACTCGGTTCGTATATTTCTGTTTGTGTTGGTCCTCAGTGTCTCTATGGGGGTGTTGGCTGTGCTCTAGGAACACTGGATAGACATGTAAGGCCAGTTGAAGCTGCTCCCAGACAGTAACATATCTCTGATGAGGGTTTCAATGGGGGTTTTACCTACCAAGCGGACGAAGAAGAGCTGCTCGATGACTGAGGACGAGACGGTGCGCAGGGAAGGCAGCCTCAGGAGCAGTTTGCCGAAGCGACTCGGCTGGTTGGGGTACTGGCTCCTTACGTATTCCTCCAGGGCGCATTGAGATTTCTCTTGCAGGCTCTCGATATGGGCAGCATCTGACAGGCCACAGGCATCTGCCCAGGCAGCCACACACCAGGAGGAGACAAGGGGGGAAAACAGTTAGTTACTCAGTAAGCAAACGAGCAAACAGCACACACACACACACAGGGACTAAATACACCGTCCCACCGCCCCTTCCAACCATCACACCCCCATCAGCACCCAGGCAGGGCCAGCCGAACAATCACACCAACAGCCGGAGAGAAGATCAGGCAAAACCTCCCTTTGTGTTTCTTCCTCCACCTTGGAAATAAATAATGTAAGAGGCTCTCTCTCTCTCTCTCTGTGTGTGTGTGTGTGTGCGCGCGGGGGGTGGATCTGAAACCACACAGCCAAGCCACAGCAACCTGTCCTCTGTCAGGAGACTATCAGCCTCTGAGAGGGGAGAGAGAGGAGGAACGGGGCTATTATGCTCATGATTTTGCTTTAATCTACACACTGATGAGTGTTGTACCATGAATACAACTCAACCACAGAACCAGGAGAGCCATTGTTTGGATTTATACTAAATGTGGCCTGCATCTATGCTGCATGCTAAATAAATACATACATTGATTAATTAATTCAAATACGCCGAGTTTCTGGACATGGCTGGAAATCCGAACAAGTCAAAATGCTTTCGCAGTATGGGATTTTGAGTCTCTTGCCCGGAATCTGCAGTGCAATGCCAAAGAGAAAAGCTGCACTGCTCTCTGTATCTAGGATCAAGTAATTGAAAATCGGTCACATCTTTGTAAACTGTATAATAATCTAAGAGGAATATGGCTCAGTTACTCCAGCCTGTGCTAAGCAGACATCTGCAGCTATCAGACATAAAGCTGGAAGCGGCTGCATGAGCATTGTCTAAATGTGACCAGAACTATATCCTTCATATATATATATATATATATATAGAGCCAGAAGTATATCCTTCATACCCAGCAGAACGATGCGATCTAGGCAACTGCATACTAATCTGAGAACATGAACTGGAAGCCTCGTATCTATCTATCTAAAATTCCAAAACAGCGAATTATTGTGTATCAGCTGATTAGTTGAGAGACTTGCTCAGGAAACTACCGTCAGTGAAATATAATGGATTTGCCCCTATAGTTCAAATATCCACATTGTTACGTTTATTAATAATAAATATTTTTAAAACATAAGGCTCACAGGCAAGCAGTCAGTTGCAGAGCGGTTTACTATAGATCAAAGCCAGACTTTGCTAATATATAGATCTGTATATGAATTAATGCATGTTAATGGCCCCAAAAGGACATTACAAAATTGTGAATGTAAATTTATGACCCTGGAAAGACACAACAAATTATTCAAAGCAAAAATCTCTGGCAACTGGATTTTTGAAGTGTATGTCTTTCTATTTCAAGAACTGAATTTAAAAAGATTTCTGAACACCTTCATCTACCATACTATAGCCTCGAGCAAAAATACAAATAAAACAAGCTATGATTCAAGAACTTCTGAGGAAAGGAACCTTTGACCTGAGCTACGGACTAGGCATCCCTCAGATATACTATTATCCAAGCCAGACTGTTTTGCTAATCCATACTGTACCTCTAATGCAGTGTTATTTTGCAACATCTAAAGCACCAGGTTGCAATATCTATATCTATACCTGTATCAAAAGAATAGGCCTGTTCTTGTTTGAAATATATATCAAAAACATAGTCCTGTTCATATGCTGATTGCCACAAATCACACTCCATATTTACATATATCTTGGTATTTTACATGTATCATCTGCTCATTATGCAATAGGATCCTATTCAACTTCCAAACAATGCAATATGAAAGGGTCTTACTGATAGCCCAGCAGATTTTTTAGGCCCCATATGTCATACCCTTAAGGTTAGTAAAATATTTATCAGCTATTTACGATAAGTGCACCTATACTGCAGAATCACTGGACAATCAAGATTGGGAAGTTACTTGACAGAAATACTTTAAAAAGGGGGAAGAATACGTCTTAGGTTTTGTATTAGACACAGAAACACTTACAATTTTCTAATGCAGATAATATCTACTCTCGCTTAATTATTTGAAATGCCCCTGGCATATGTGTTTATTTGAATTTTATTTAGCACCCTTAAAGTTTTTTTTCCCAACCGCTTACAACAAAGATTAAAAAAAATTAAACACTATATGGTATAAAACCGATTAGAATATTGAGTTCGGAAAAATGGAGTATGTGTAAGAAGTAATGCAATACATATTTACCATCTGTGAATTATAGCTCAGTTAAGAAATGGAGGGCTAATGTGGAAATTCTGGGTGTCTCACTTTTTATATGGCAATGTGTCAATAAGGGAGAGCTCAATATTTCTTCGTGCAGTCTATGGAAAAGAAATTATGTAAATAAATAACCATCACTGTTCAGTACATTCCAGCCTTATCCTTTGTAGTACAGGGAATGTATTTCATGCGATGCATTCAGAAGAGTTTAGTGTTCAGAAAATATAGATGTAATCAGCTGGCATATAACTAGAAATCAATCTAGTTATTAAAAATAGATTTATTGAATTTATGTTATTTTGTCTGGTCCCTTCGTGGGAACTTTTATTTATTAGAAGAAAAATGTAGGTGTATAAATTAATAACGTTTTTTTTTTAAAGAGAAGTACGTTTGGGTCACGACCTAGTTCTTGGACGGTGTCCAGCATTTTAAAGATTAAATATACTATTCGGACGCCAAATGTAAAAAACACACCAGGATAACCTCATGCCAGCTTTAAATACTCAGTGCTAAGTAAACTGCTTTGGACAATATGTCTAAAAATGTCTTTTCCATCAGTCAAAGTTTGCTTAAAAGTTGGATGACTTCGAGAAAGGTTTCCCATGAATTCCCCTCTGGCTAGCAATCAAACCAAGTTTAGTCAAAAGTGGAAATGTGTGTTTGGGGGTAAGGGAAAGGGGTAAATTACTACTGACAGCTGTATTTTCACCTTCTAATATGTCCCATGCTATTCTGCTCCAAAATAATATTATTGTTTCCTTCCTAAACCCCATTCATCTCTTTAGCCAATTGCTGGAGCAAGCTCCTCCCTTGGTAAATATTTCATTATATACTTGAATACTTGACTATTAATATATAAAGAAGGAGTTAATAAAAAAGCCACCAGTTACACAGCTAGCTCAGGTCCAGAATTTGGGGGAAAAGATGGGAAAAAAAAACCCCACTCTTCATTTGGGGCAAACGCCATTCAGGTGTCTTTGCTTTTAATAACTACTAAACACCACACCAGTTCTCCCTCTATTTTACAATAATTTCTTCAATATGTGTTTAAAAACAGAAAGGTTCTCAGCGATTGGTCTGTTTACTGATGTACATTCTGAAATGAATGAGTATGGAATGTAAGTCTGCAGACAGACTCGAGTTAAATCAGGCTGATAAATGCTGCCCAGTCTCTTTGTCACTTTTGAAAAACATGTTTCCATCAAGAAGACTTATTAAGATAAAATGCATTAAAATGTCAAGATGGCTAATCAGTAAATCTCCCATTTGTTTTAAGATCTGTACTTTATCCTTCGCAAAGAAAGATTCCCTCCAACACTACAAGACTGCATTTGCACTGAAAGTAAAAGGGGGCAGTCAAAGTACATGTCTCTGACCACCCTGCATACAAATTAGATACTCCTGTCTAAATAAATTATCTGATGTTCAAATCGATATTAATACTACATTTGCTACATTACAATATTGTGCAAATTTAAGAGTCATTTTAATACCATGTAAATACTATTTTTCATGCATGAAAGGCAACAAATATTGATGGATTATAAACTGCTTACTGTTAAACAAGGCCTTTGAACGATTTGCCATCTTTGTTCAAGAATGCTTTTAATTTTGATTCAGCCTAGTTTCAACTTAGATTTATTAGAACTGTTTATTTATTGCTAGATGGGAGGACTGGTTCAAATAAGGAAAAGACAGAAAGAAAAAGAAAATAACACCGAGTGGCTTTTTATCTTGCTTTGTTTATATTTCCTATATTTTCCGCAAATTGTTCCTCTTTGATGTTTATGTATTTCCCTCTGGAAGGTTACAATAATAAAAGATGTATTATAGTCTTAGAGGCTACAACCAGAACACTTCAAAGCGAAGTTAATACACTTTCCTGCAAGTTAATTTCAACCATCTATCATGAGAAAAATTGTTCACATGCATGCATGCATGTTACCACCTCCTACACTTAATTTGGTATTTTTTTTCAGGCAATCTGTTAAAATTCCAATATTTGTGTGGTTTGCATAGCAAAAAGATTTCTCTATGGGCGGGTAAGCTGGTACATAACCCCCTTCCTCCTCCCCCGTGACTTTCTGTTTCTATTGTTGGGGTTAGCTTTTTTGGGTTGTTGGGGTTTTTGTTTTTGTTTTTTTGTTTTGCCTTTCTCTTTTAGATCGAATCCATTTTTTACGATCCTCAATAACCTCTGCAACTGCAAACATGAATGGTTTCCGATAAGGGGAAATCAGGCAGCAATAAATCAGTATGGTTTATGATTTATTTGTGCTTATGCCCTCCTTTTAACACTCTCAGGGAGAACCTCCTTGCCAGTTAAAGTGCCACAAGAAACCCAGATCCCTTCTCTCTCTCTCGCAGGCACACAGTCACTCTCACACCCGCAGATAGATGGTAATATTTCTCTGTTTTTCCCACCTCCCCATCCCGCGTTATCCAAGGAAACACAAGGAGCACAAACCCTGGCAGTGGGGGTAATGGCATATAGTGTGTATAGAACTCCAGCCATCTACAGCTCTTCCCATAAACGTGGGAGCCACATTGATTTGCAAATCGAATGGGTTTTATTAACCTAACCCCAACCCAGACTGGCTGAGTGGGGGGGGGGGAGCGGGGAGAGTATCTGGGAGGTTTGACCCTGTGATTTTGCTCTTGCTGTTGCCTAGCGATCTCTTTCGCCTTCTCCGACCTCTCCCTTCAGCTCCCCCAGCCCCAGCCCTTGGCCTCTCTCCCCCCAAGCACACTCACCTGATGTGAAGAGGACGATGGCTTTGAGGCAGCTGTACTCCGCCGAGTCCACGTGCAGGGCCTTGAGCTTCTCCACCTGCTCCTGGAAGATGCGGATGTGGTCCATGAAGGCCACCACCCGGTCGGCGGACATGGGCGAGGCGTGCAGGCCGGCGGCGGCCAGCAGAGGGGCCACATGCAGGGGCATGGAGCACTGCGCCGCGTTGAGCACGAACAGCTCGCTCCAAGTGAGCCGCAGCAGGGCCACCTGGTCGGTGATCTGCAGGTCGGGGAAGAAGGGGATGTTGCGGGCCCACTCGACGGCGCTGAAGAGCAGGCGGGCGGCCAGCTCGCAGATGTTCTCGATGCCCATGATGTTGTTGGGCTGCATGCACTGGCTGCCGTAGCGCGAGGTGGGGTAGGGCTCGGCCCGCAGCAGCAGCGAGATGTATCCCGACAGATAGCAGTGGCCGTTCAGAGGGTCCCCGTTGGTCAGCGCGTACTGGCCTGGGTTCGGCTGGGTTGGAGGCATTCTTCCTCGCTGAACCGCTGACAAAAAGAAAGAGAAAAGGAGAGGAAATGTGCATCCAGGAGGCTTGCAAACATCGCCTAACACGTTACAGCCGATCCGGAGACAATGCAGGGCTTATTCCCACAGACACACACACACACACACACACACACGTACAGAGAGCTATAGACAGCATATACACATGGAGCAGTGTATACATAACAGGCTGCATCTCCTTACCCTCAGCCCCTGTACAGGCATCCCGGCCCATCACCAGCACAGCCAAAAAAATAAAATAGAATACAAATTAAAAATAAAAAAAAAATCTCAGCCAAAACAACGAGACAATCCATCCTCCCCCCACTTGCAGCAAAAGGAAAGCAACCAGCAAAACACAAATAAAAGAAATCCTCCGGATTGTAGCGTGGTGGCTGGGGTAAAAATCCCAGCAATCTGGTAAAAATAGAGGTACCATAGCTCTTTCTTATTTCCCAGTCCATTGTCCGAGGAGCATGTAGATTTACAAGCAAATTGTTTTTTAAAAAAAGAAATGTGTCCATATTCTTCAAAAATACCATCCAATTATCCTTAAAACTGGATCAGGTCACAGCCCCCCACCTAACCACGTCTAACTTTTTATTACACGGAGCAAGCATCCGATACGTGCCCAGCAAAGTTCTCACTGAGAGAAGGAAGAGAAAGATTAAATATTCGAAGGGGGGGGGGAAGGGTCTGAACTTACAGTAACCAAACATTAGTGAAAAAATGCGATGGTTTAATTAATATCTTTGCTGCGCTGTTGCAACTGCAAAAGCCTGTAGACAGCTTTGCACACTGAATGCACAAGCTTGCAACTGCAAAAACACTGGATTCATTAACCATCTCAATACAAAACGTAAGCATGCTTTGAGTTCCTAAAGCTGACCAAAGTTTTTTTTTAGTGTGTGTATGTTTTACTTCATCAGTGTCAGTGTTCTAAACTGCATGCAATGTAAACAAAGGCAATTCAAGGAGAAGATACGGCTACTGTGGTTTATTACGAACACGCACCTATATATAGTTTATCTTTTGCAGTTTAGAGCGTGCAATATTTTCGTAACTTTATCCTTTATTATAGAATTGATGAAAACCTAAATTCCAGTCGAGCCCTCAAAATCTAAGTGGCTGGACTCCTTTTCCCCCCTCTCCACCTAATTATAGTTTTAAACTTGGCAGTTATTTTTCAATTAAATGAAAACACAATTCTAAGTTTGCTTTTTTCCCCAGACGCCTGCAAACAGCTCCCTGAAGCTACAAATGAAGTCGTCATATGTGCGAGCTCTTTCATATCTGAAGGAACTCACTTTCTTTTCTAGTGGCATATAAAATATAATTTTAAAGCTAATTAAAGTAGCAATCCCCACTCCACAAAATTGACTGTTTCGCTTCTTTGCCTATAAGACATCTTTAACGATAGTCACAAGATGAACTTTAACTGTAAACTGCTAAATATATTTAGAAAATATAGGGCAGCAAGTCTTGCTACAGGAAAATGAGACATATTGCAAGCAAACACCAAGAACTACGCTGAAAAAAATAGCATTTGCAATGGTGAGGAGCTCATGCCAGAAACAGACTATGTATAATGCTAAAATCAGAAGGATCAGTAAATATGCTGTAAATTGTAATTTGTATGCAGTATTTAAACAGAGGGTGGAGTTTGGTGGAGAAATAAAATGAGCAGCATGCTAAAAAATGACAGGACTATAAAAACGGTTCAGTCACAAACTTTCCTTTGAGAGCATGGAGTAAAAGAAGGCCAGATCTTGCAAGAGGCAGACTCTACCATACTGGCAAGCACAAGGAAGCTGAGATACAGTAGCATATTTCTCCCCCCTTCCTTTCTCTCCCCCTCTTTCCCCCACTTCCATGTCTTTCATCTTTCTTTCAGGAAAGATGATGGTGGAAATTGATCTACTGCGAAGTGCTGTGGGGTTTTTAAATGTTATATATGGAGGGAGGGGGAATAGAAGGAAACCCATCTTGTAAAGAATGATGTCCCCCCAGCCTCATGCCAACAATAGACAAAACCACATACACACGGAGAGATTATACTAGTGATACCGGAGAAATAATAAATATTTAGTGACTGATCATCATAATAAATTCCCATCCCAGTGAGCAGGGAAGGGAAGTGTGCGGCGGTGGCGGCGGAGGGGGGAGTAAAGGAAGAGGAGGAGGGCACCAGCGCAAAGCAAAAGCCTGGGTGCAAAGCTGGAGAGGGATTGCAAGCATACACCCCGAGCTACAGGGAGAGGGAGAGGAGAAAAGGGAAGAAATATTCACCTTCCCGCCTCATGCCCACTTTGAGGCACTTCTTGAGGCGGCAGTATTGGCACTGGTTGCGGTGGTGCTGGTCGATGGGACAGTTCCTGTTGGCACGACATGTGTAAGTTAAGTTCCTGCGGACGCTCCTCTTGAAGAAACTTTTGCAGCCCTCGCAGGTGAATTGGCCGTAGTGTTTGCCGCTGGATTTGTCCCCGCAAACCACGCACTCGATGTGCTGCTGGCTCTGGCCCGAGCCCTGCTGGCTCTGGCCCTTGTCCCCGGCCGTGCCCGGGGTGGAAGGGGGTCCCGGCTGGCTAGGGGTCTGCGGGGTGTGCGGGGCCGCCGAGGCCGCTTGCTGCTGCTGCTGCTGATCCCGGGCCGGCTGAGCGGCTGGGTTGGGGCCGCTCGGGTTGCCCCCGGCCACGTCTTCCTGCGGATCTCGCCAGCTGCTAACTACCATTGCCATATCTCGGGCCCAAAAAGTGCTGGGGAGCTGCGCTTCTGGCGGAGGGCTGGCGGGGAGAGGAGGGGGGCGGGGGGGAGTGGGTGGCTCGGATTTGGGGGAGAGAGGAGAGAGAAGGAATCTTGCCTGCCTCTGCTTCGGCGGCGGCGGCGGCGGCCCTTGCGTGGCTGCTGCTTCTTGTAGCTGTTTCTGCCGTTTTCCTTCTCTTTATTTTTGCAACCCCCTCCTCTCTCTCTCTCTCTCTCTCTCTCTCTCTCTCTGGGGGGGGGGGAGGGAGGGAAGAAGGATTTTTTTTTTGTTGGTCCCCCCTCTTTTTTTTTTTTTTTAAATATGTGTTTTTCCCCTCAAGTTGCACAGCGAGACGCGGCCGGCCGGGCTGCGGGGCGAGGCATGCAGGAGAGTCGCACGGGGGAGGCGATCGGCGGACACACACACACACACCCCGCGCGCACCCGCCACACAGTCCGAGCGCTAGGCGTGCAAAGGATGGGCAGGCATAGAGGAAGCTGGAGGAGGAGGAGGAGGTCGGTGCTGCCGCCGCCGCCGCCGCCGCCGCTGCTCGCTGCCGGGGCCCGGCGGGTGCTGGTGCCGCGTCTTGTCCCCAGTTGCCGCCGCCGGCGCTCTGGGCTCTTTTGGGGGCGCAGGCCTGGGCGAGGATGGTGGGGAGAGAGAGAGAGAGAAAGGCTGCCGATGATCAGGGGATAAAAGTGTCCGGGGGCCAGGTCCAGGGCAAAACGCAGTCAGCCATTCAGGAAACCAGTCTTGGGAAACGCGATCGAGGAGGGATTGAAGATTAGACAGTTTGATGTTGTTGTTGCTGTTGGTTGTTGTTTCTCTCTCGGTCTCTCTCTCTCTCTCTCTCTTTCCCAAAGAAATACAAAAGCAATTGGATGTGACTAATTCGCAGCGGAGACGAATTCACGGCGAAGTGTAAAAAAATAGAATATGAATAATAATGGCACACGCAGAAAACGAGAGATCCAAAGTAGGTCGAATAAATAAATCCTCTTCTTTCCCTCTTTCTTGCCCCTTCCTTCTTCTTCGGTTATAATACACGGTGCTGGTCACAAAAATCACTGGAGATCGCCTGGAAAATGTTCTCTCTTTTTTGCTCAGAAAAAGTATTTCAGATAAAAACTCATCAGCCAGGACCAAAAGCCTCCCCAAAATTAAGTAAAAAAAAAAGACAATAATGGAAAAAAAATAATGACGGTATTAAGATATGAAAGCGTCCTCTCTCTCCCTCTCTCTCTCTCTGGGCTGCTGCTGCTGCTTCTTTTTTCCCTTTTTTTCCCCCTTTTTTTTTTTTTTTTTTTAGTTTCACCTCTCTCTTCTCCTGCAGGAATGAAGCGAAAGACACTAGGAGGAAGGGTAGAGAAAAAGAAGAAAAGGAAGGAGAAAAGGGAGCTGAAGAAAAAAAAATCTAATAGAATATGCAAGAAAGGGGGGAGAGAGAGAGAGAGAAAGGAAGAGAGAGAGGGAGAGAGAGAGAGAGAGAGAGAGAGAGAGACCCAAAAATGAATGCGTTTAAACGGGAAGACTAGCAGAGCAATGTTTCCGAAAGGGGGATCTGCGCGAATGTCTGTATATAGTGAACTTTGACACTACTATTGAAACTGACACGTTTCTATGGAGATCGCTGCCTTATATGGAGCTCATGTCAAGGAGCCAAGAGAGGGGCTGCTGGCAACTGATAATCAAAGGCGACTGACTGGTCAGAGCCCTGAATTGGGGGGAGAGAAAATGGGAGGCTAAGGTTAGCCAAGCCTCCTTCACTCCATTGGTTAAGAGGCCCCCCTCTTGTTTTTTAATTCTCTGCTACCTACTGACTGGGCTGGGGAATGGAAGGGGGGGGGATTCTTCTGACAAGCGCAATTTACATTGAGATCGCCCTGCGCTGCTATTTACTTTGAGACCTGATTAGTATGGGTCGTCTATGGTCATACACACTCACACACGCACACACATCAAACGGACGGGGGGTGGAGATGCATTGCGATGGGGGAAAGGGGAATTAAAAGGAAATTATTGTGGCTCACGCTGAAAAGTTTTTTTTTATTATTAATCAGATTTCTGTATGTTTCCAATTGAAAAACCTTATTAGGAATTTTAATTACTGAAAGTAAAAAAAAAGTGCTTTGTGTAATATATATATATATATATGTATCGATATATAGATACACCCACTTACATTGCTTATTATATATGTTATATATATGTATGTATGTATGTGTGTGTATATATATATATATGTATATAAACTTCAACTTTGCTTTTTTTTTTCTATACCACCGTTGCTGGCTCCCATTTATTACCTAAAATATTCTCCTTCCTTTGATATTTTTAATTACGATCAATGACACTGGTGGAATTCTCGGTGTCGTAAAATGAGAACAGAACTCAACACTTTCCCCTGGAAGGGTTACAATTAATTACGATGATGATGATTACACTTTCCAATAGTGTCCCTTTCCAAGGCTGTTTAAACAGGCAGCAATGCTTCAATAATTAGTAATAAAACAAAAGTAAGTTCTCGTTTTGTTGTCTGGGAAGATCAATGCTTGTAAACGAAAGTCCCAGGAAGAGAGAGAAAGAGAGAGAGAGAGAGAGAGTGAAGGTTGGAGTATGTACGGGGTGGGGGTGGTGGGGGGGTGTTCTCTCTCTCTCTCTCTCTCTCTCTCTCTCTCTCTTCCAACTGTCTAGTAATGGAATCGCTGGATCCGGCTGCCATCTAGCGGACAGGAACCGAGCCTAGGAACTGCAGCCCAGCAAAGTCCCCAGCTCTCCGCTTCCTCCTCAGTGCACAAAGCCCGTGCCTTTTGTAAAGCAGCAGGACGCCACAAAATCTTTTCATTACTTTTTTCAAAATAAAGAAGCAGCTTTGCGGCAACAAACCTTTTAAATTGTATACCTCTTCTAGCCTCCTGTCTCCCATCCCTTCTTCCCTGCAACGTCCCCAGATGTGCGAGGTTTTAAATGCGCTTTGGTCGAGTGTCTGTGTGTGACAAAGAAGAAAGAAACTGCATGAACTCCCCTTAGCTCATATCAAAGTTTTAAATCAGTTTGGAAACCAAGCAAAACCTCCAAGGAAAAAGGGAATGTAAAGTATTGCAGAAGCTTTTTTAACAAAGATGTTCCATTTATTTTTTTTAAACAGCCTTAGATGTGCCTTGATAATGATTTTATTTTTCTGTCAAGCCCACAAATGTAAGATTTTGAGCCAGTTTGAGAAGATGATTTCTAAAATCAGAATAAACGGTTTGTTTTGTCCTGAAATAATGAAGAGATTTTCAATGAGTCCCCTGGCCAAGCCGCCCCTATTGTATATTGCATTGATAAAAAGGATGTTATTGACTATGCAACAGTGGGCTCCTTTCCTCTCTCTCCCTCTTTCCAAATAAACTCTCGCTCCTTGCTCCTGGTCAGTGAAAAGGTGAAACGAATAAGATTAAATCAGACAAAAAAAGCAAGCTCTGTATGTATATCATCTAGATTTTACTCCCCAGACTGTGAAGAGACAGGGCGTAAAAGAGGCAGAGCAAGGCACAGAGAGGGAGAGAGAGAGAGAGAGAGAGAGAAGGTGGACGGACCCAGCAGCTTGTGCCCTGCTCCTTCTTGAAAAGGTTTCCTCGGAACCTGGATCGCTTCAGCTGGCACCCAGAACCCCGGCCAAACCAGGCTTCACCAGGCAAGTACTGCTTTTTCTATTCGGTGTTTCTAATGGGGTTAACATGGGAAGCAGCGTCTGTCTACATTTCATTGGAAACCCACTGTGATGGAGTTACAGTATAGCAGTACTTTGCAAGGATAACTTTTGCCTCTAGCATCCAGGCTGCTTTCCCGAGACTTGTCAAGCAACCCAACTTGAGAACATGGCCCGTTATTTCTATATGCCAGGCATATTGAATCTGCTTGTAGGAATTATAGATGGGAGATATTTATAGCCTCCAGTTTTTAGTATTTTCTTGTGAGACCTGTTTTTTCCATTTAACACACAGATACAAAGATATGCGCGTGTATCTATATACGCACTTCCCTCAATAAGATAACACGCTTGTGTTTCCCTTTGTGTATCTCCGCAAATACTGTAGATACAACTGATGCAGCATCCATTCCATATACTTATTGAATCGAACTTTTACTTCCAATAATGTTGCTAGGATGCCCGCTAAAGAAATGTAAGCATACTAATGCTCTTGTTTTTCACCTGCTTTGTTTGTTATTTGATCACCTAATGAAAAGATCGATGGCAGCTTGTTTATCTGGGAGATAATGTCAACAGATTAAAGGAACAGCAGCAATCAGATCCCACTGACCTGAGAAACAGACTACAATAAGAAGAAAGTAAAAACCAACGCATATTGTTCTGTTTCAGAGGTGTATTTTTACTCCACTATAGTTGTGCGGATGGTGATGATCATTTGCTGAGAAAGAATCAATTACCTATGTATTCTAAAAGCAGATACTTAAAGGAACTGGGAAACCTGCGTTAGTGCTGGTTTGATTCTCGACGAAAGTCCCATCTCAACTGAACCGTTGTGTGAGTCTTGGGAAGTAGACTGATAGCAGTTGAGCTGGGACGAAGTGAATCTATCAATAAAAGTAGTCTGATTCCTCTGATGTCCAAGTCAAAACAAGATTCACTTGACAAGATGCATTTCCACCCCCGACAAATTACAGTAAGACTTAAAAATGGGGCCAACTCAAATGTAATTTGGAAATGAGCTTTTACTGTTAACTTGCCCTCTGCCACATACCAAATGGCCAGAACAGACCAGGATAACAGTGCAAAGCTAGGACTTTCTCAAACTTAACCTTCTTTTGACACATTAGAACTTACTTTCATTAAATGAGAGCACAGTTTGGAATGTTAGGGGTTGTTGTTTGTTTGTTGTTCCGGTGAAACACAAAAATGGACTCCGTTTTAATCTCTTCTTTTGCTTCTGTCTACTCTTGTGTCTTCGGGGGAAAAAAAAAGTTCATTATCTATTTCGGTTGTGAATCTGTAACACATTTTAAAAGCTATTTTTGGGGAAAACGTATAGAACACAATAGAAGTGCTATTTTTTTAGAGCCTGGGTACGGGACAAAATAACATGTGAGCTGGGAGGTGAGTTCTAGAGACATCTTTATTCTGTATGTCCTAAAATAAATGTTAAACACCTGCTTCTCCTGCTAAGCCTCACAAAGATATTTTGATATGCATATAGACCTTCCGGTCACACACATAGGCAGGATTGGGGACAATACCTATATATACTGCTACCATAAGTCACAATGAGCAGTTCTCATGTAAAATATCTATTTCCCTTTAGTAACTGTTAGTACGTCTAATCAACTCTTGTTCTGATAAGAAAACACATTTTAAACCTATACAAATGCCATTTTGAAAATCCTTTAAAATGCACGTAATCCCCCTTTTCATAGATATCCTTATAACACACTCAGAGAACCCTATTCAATGCATACCTTGAATTTTACACTGAGTACACATACCCGAATAACAACCCAGTCCTGCACTGAGCTGTTTTGCCCACCAATCAGTTAGTACATTCTGAAAACTATTAACAAACTGTGTCTGATATCGTCTGGTACACGGTCAGTCAGTTCATATTCATGATGCCGTTCACAGTGCACTATTTCTCTTTCTTGGCTGCTTTGCAAATTTAATTATAATGGAAACATTTCCATTTCTTCCTCTCCTGCAGCCACAAGCTGCTTCTCTTTGCCAGGCCAAGTTGCCCATTTGCTATAACCTTAGCCAGACTAGGACTCTGCTCAGACTCCAGCTGGACTGAGCCTCTTGTGTTAGCTGTGCCAGGCCAAGCCTTTAGAAGGAGGCGTGCCCAGCAAGACCGCCTCTACCAGTAGCTGTGCTGGGGCCTTTATTCTCAGCCATGCCAGGCATTTTTTTTCTGTGCTAGTTCTTTTAATAGTATAATAAAAGATGTATCCACCAGACTTTGTTTTTATAACAGAAAATTGCTCCTTGCTTTGAAAAGTAGTTTTCAGTGGATTATGATGACCTTTGCATGCACCTGGTGGCTTCACAGTCCATTGCTGGTTACTTGTCATTTTTTTTAAGCCATAGCTCTTCACTTTCAGTCAAACTGCAGCACCTAATTCTCTCCCTCCTTCTCTGTGTGCACTAATCTACGGTTGCATATACCCAGAATTTATTTACAAGGCCTTTTCCCCATTTCTAAAATATTCAGTGAGGCAAAATATTCTGAGGACAAATTCCCAAATCACACTTAAAATTGATTTCTGACTGCCTCCATCTGACCTGATCATTCCTTCTTGTACTTTGGTAAATCACATTGAACAAAGATGGCCTTGGGAAAAAGGTAACAAACAAACAAACAAACGCTCAAACTGTTATCTACATCCTGTAGAAGAGTCCAGGCCAGCGAGATATTAAAAAACAAACAAACCACTTTTTGACGTTAAATAACCCCATCAAACAAAAAACCATGAGCGAGTTTAATGAGAGTGTGCACCGGAAACAGCCAGATTCAGCTGGCTAAAGGAGCACGTTCGAAACCAGGGGAAGACAGGGTGAAGACAGGTCAGTAGCTCTAATCTAGTACAGCTTTTCAAAGGTTTCCTTTCAAAGGTGCGTTATCAATTAGTCTCTACTGGCATGTTATTAACTGAAATAAACTTCAGTCCTCCTTTCCCCGCCCCAAATATCCTTAAAATTATTTTAGACATTGTTGGCATAAAGTGGAATGCCAGCAAAACACCTCCCAATCTGCCGTTATTGCCGTCTATCCAGTGGCCAACGCTTGTTTTTGTCATTTGTTAGCTATCAAACGTTTCGCGGTTGACTGCCAACCTGAAGCCAGGGCACTGAATCACAACTTTGCTCTCTCGCTCTGTGTCTTTCTCCAGTTGTCCACCCAGACATTAGGTCACAAAGAAATGCTTGAGTATATCGAAAGTCCGCTTTATAAAAACCCATACCGAGGGTCACTTGTCTCACAGGGTGAGGGATCCTGACAATTTCTGAGCAACCGAGAGGAAAGGAAATTGATGACCTCTTGATGCAAATCAAACCTTTCTATGTCAGGGAAATCTGGGAATCATTTCGCGCACACTAGTGAATCCAGAACCAAATATTTACTTTCTGCACAAATAAAGCTGCGATGATCTGAGTGCTTGAAGCCAAACGAAACAAATGTGTACAAAGCCATTAACACGAGACTCTACATTGAAACCCGTCTGACCATATCTTAAACTCTTGACTTCTGTTAAGGATGAATTTGGTGTTATTTATTTTTCCTACAAGTAAAATGGGATAGGCTTTTTATGAAAAGGTGACGTTTGGAAACGAGTTTGAAAGTTGTTAGGTTGTCCTGACAATACAATCAACTGCACTATATAATCATTTGCCTTAAAAGTTACCTGTCAAAGCTCCTATTTCTTTTACTAGAGGGATTAGTCCAGCAGAAGTAGATTTGAGTAGGACTTTTTACAGACTAAGGTCTGTTCGAATAATTTGAAGTATTTAATGTCACTTTTCTCCTTGCCTATAAGATAAAACACTGTAAAAGTGTTTTGCTCGGGAAATACAGGAGTGCTGCTGGTAACAACAGTAGTGATACAATCATATTTACCCCATCATAAGGTTGATCTAAGTAATAAACCTTAGCATTTTCACTTAAGCTGTCAGTAGTAAGATCTGTTTATTACAGAGTATTCTATCGGTGTTCAGAGGGATGGTATATGGTTTAGGCAAAGTTTAAATGAAACAGAATAAACATAACAAATCGCTCAAGCAGACCGCATCCAGCTGTAAATAACTGTTAGGTATTTTATCATGCTAAGTATATTTTATTTACACATTTCTGGGGAATTAAGAACAGGCATATCCAACGCTGTAGTTAATAAAGTATACAAAATTGCAAGATCCTACCAAACTGGGTTAGAGTTATATGTTTTATTGTTAACCCCTTGCACTGAATCTTCTGAAGCTGAAAGGGAAAAGGAAAGGGCTTTTGTCCGAGTTGATCCTTGGCTATTCTGGGGCTCAGGTTGGAGTGAAAGGGACGAGGAGGTCACTTGAAATCTCCTTTTATCTACTCCTATTTTCTCTCTGGATCAGCAACTTTGAATAGACACCATCTAATCGCTGGTAATAGAAGGAAATTGTGGGAGCCACGAAAATGCCTTTACTCTAGAACTGCATATGTGAATGTGGATACACACACACACACACAGACACACACATGGATGCGTGTGCTGTGTGTATATATATATGGCTGTGGATAGGTATTGTACTTGCTGTGTACGTACATTCTGTTCACACATACATACCCATAGACACATATACATACATGGAATTTAAAGTTTTAAACTGACCGTTCCAATTCATAGGGCCCTAATTTTTATTCTGTCCTTTACGACTGTTTAGAGACAAGGAATGTAGTCATCAGAAGTAGATATAACCTGGGTGTAGACTTATGGTAGGAAATATTCTTTACAATACAGATCCTTCCCAATTTTAAACTCATAATGACCCTGGCGGTTGAACTGATAGTCCTGGAACTGGACTGTAGCTATATCGTTATGATAATAACATGCAATGACAGTCAACAATTATTTTAAATCTTATCGGCAGATCACAGATTTGTGTGTGTGGCACTGCTTATTAATTTTGTCAGGACACTGGGTCAATCGGAGCCAGACACGTAAAATGGGAATATGAGACATTTGTGAATGAAGCTTTTCTTCCACAAATACATATAACTTCCTGCCTGAAGTTGGGCAAATAACTACGGGTTATTGAGCTAAGAATTTCTCTAGCAAGCCTTTTGTGATCGCTGAAACTGAAGTTGCTGGTTTTTGTTTTTCAAACATAGTTAATCGCTCTCAGATTTATTTGTAAAAGACCAACGAAAAACGTGAACAAAATGTGTAGTTGTTAGAAAATAGACATGCTTTACTATGGAGGCGGGGAAGCTTCCAAGTCTAAGCAAGGCACTATGTCTGCTGCTCCTAACCCCTCAGTCTCTCGCATTTCTTTCTGGGTCCAGGATGCTTTAGCTGTAAATTCCTTTAAGTATATACTTTGTTGCTAAGGCTACAAGTTCCATCCCAACACGCAAATCTTCTACTTTGCAGATCCAGCTCAGCCCTGGGCAGGAGTCTTGACTTAAGAAACCTACTTCAAACTCCTTGGAGTGCCTCCCTACTAAATACCTGCTAAAGTCTGCTGTTCAAAATGAAGGGCTAAAGAGCCCTCCCCCCTCCTCTCAAATGATACATTTTACTGGGAGTTCTGGTGAATAGAAGGCAAGAAGGAGTCCAGTCCAATAAAGATTAAATTAAGTAGAAGAAACCCAGCCGGTGTATATTTTGAAGCTCCGGTGGGGCGTCAAACCGATGTTTAACACATTTTTTCCACTCACTGTGCACAAGTCCTGAACATGTAATGCCTTTCAATTTTTTCTACCTTCAGGAGGGAAGCGTTCGGATTACTACAGCGAAAGGGCTTTCCTGTTCCAAATCTGCGTTAAAAAAACCCTCCTGCTAAAAAGTAAACGCTCTCTATTGTTATGTGAATGGGAATTTTATTTCCCTGGATTAATCTTTGCTCATGCTTTGTCACGAATAAACGGGCTGTAGTGTACATCAGAACATCTTATTTATTTGTTTTAGAGCTGTGGGCTAGGGGAAAAAAAAACCCTCTCCACCCAGGTATCCTCAAATGCAGAGCGAAAGTTGAAAGGAAATACAAAGTATTTTACCAGCATTACAACCTCCCCGCCCCTTCTGGCTAAACTGGCTACATTTCCTGAATGGCAGAGGAAATATTGTTTTAACTAACGGTCTCAGCATAGTGGACAAATGTTTATGAATCACTGAACCTTCCAGTATTGATGGAAAAGAAGGAACTGGAAGGCGAGAGCATGCTTAAAAAAAAAAAAAAAAAAAGCAGCCCCAGAGACTCTGAAAACATGAGCTAAACGCTGGGAAAGTTAAGCGTTATTTGGTAAACGTTTGTAAATGCAAATAGAAATGAATAAATAAACCTCAAACCAGTTAGTTTGGGTGTAGTAGTTTAGCAGGACTAATTGCAGACAATGAAGCTGAAATGACTTTTCCAATTAGCTGCTGGTTGGAGTTTAGTTGAAGGAACTGTCAGCTCCAGCGATGGGTAATTGCTTTATTGCTCACAAAACTATCATCTATTTAGAACATATGTGCTAATTACTCTGGATGGGCGTTGGAAAAGAGACCATAAATCTATTAGCACTTTAAAAAGTCTACCGTGCTTGTAAGCAACTAAACTCCCTTACATGTAATATTCAGGATAGATTTCTGTGATAAATGAATGTTTCTCAGAAAAATCAGAACAACATATATACATTATATATGTTTTCAACTTCAGGTAGTGTGCTGTTGGCTAACAGTTGTCATCTCCGATACTGGGAGGCAACCCTTCTATACAATAAACCAATGCAATAAATCACTGTCATAAAAACGATTTTCCTTTAGCTTTACACTATTTTTGCCCCCAAAAAGATTAGTTTAGAAATCTTTTAATTGGATTACTCTGGAAAATTAATCTCCTTTAGGCTTGCTAAATTTGTGTACCAAATATTTAGAATTAATTCAGTGTCACTGAAAGTATTTGGGATGTCTTTTGTTATAACTAAGAAAATGGACAGGTAGGAAAGGTAACATTTTAAAATATGCATTCATGTGCTCTCAGAGCTTTCTATGCATATTCATTGCGATGGATGTCGCATTATAGCGCATAAAATTGCTTTTGTAAGGAGATAAACAGAGCTGGCTCCTGGCCTGCCATGGAGCAGGGCTATAGTGCATAAAAAAGTGCCTATCAGCTCAGGAAAAGAGAGTTTGCAGGCAGTGTGAAAAGTCCTGTTCTAACACAATAATTTATGGCAATAAGTATCAGAATTTCCCATAGGAAATTGACACTTTTTCTGAAACACACCCACACACACCCTCTTGCCCTGGTGCAATTAGGTCCCTCACCTCACCCATAGGAAATTGACACTTTTTCTGAAACACACCACACACCCCTCGTGCTTGGGGGAACCAGACGCAGAGGGTCCTAATCTATTTAAGTTTTGGAGAGAACCAAATGTTATTTCCCCATCCAACACTCCAGGGTTTTCAATTCCGTCGAATCTCGCATGTTAAGCCTTTTCTCAGCACAAGAAAACCAACTTTTGGGAACACTATTGTCCCCGATGTAGAGTTTACTTGGTCTCCCCTTTGCCCAAGAGTCGTTTAGGCGCTTGGTCGCTTAAACACATTCTCTTTTACTTCTGGACTTAAGCGCTTACTGATCTGCTATAGTCGATTGACTCCCCCCCCCCATCTCTCTTTTCTCCAGTGTTATCTACACCCTCATTTTAAAGGGTGTATTGTGTGCAGTGCGTGTGTTAAACCTATCTACAGTCCGTGAGAGGACACATCACCCTTCTTTCCTGCGCATCAGGTTATCGGCATCCTGAACCTTTCCTAACTTATTTGCAGAAAAGTTCCTTTCCTGCTTGGACTTTTGGGGGAGCCTGCTACAGCAGGGACCTCCATCATATTTATGGCTATCTGATGTGATTTTCGGAGTTAGATCACGAGCGATATGAAATGGGATACCTTACTTTTAAGCTCAATTTAGCTCTTAATAGCAGCCCTGTGAGGTGTGGTTAATTGGTGGGGATAAAGGCATAATGACTTGACAGGGAGATTGCAATGATTCTTTAATGTACTTTTTTTTTTTGAACAATGACATGTCATCTCTTTGGTAAAAGAGCAATAAAATGGGATTCTCTGAAGGAAACAAGTTTGTAACTTCCATTTAATGATTTATACCTAGAATAAAAATCAGATTAGGTTTTGTCTGGAAGAAAGGGGGAGGGGTCGATGGACATTGCATGGCTATAGGTATAGCTGGTTCTTTCCGGGTCTGTGGAGTCAGATGCATACTGGTGAGTTCCACTTGGCTGGAGAAGAAGGAAGGGGATTTTAGGCTGTGCAGGTCAGCAGTCAGTGTAGGCTGACCGGAGCAGGGATTGCAGTAGCAAAACACCCTTTAATATGCTGAATTGCTTTAGTACGGGATAATTTCAGACACACCTCTCTCCCCAAGAACACAAAGACAGCAAATTGTCTCAAAACAACCAAATCCCATGTCAGCCCAATAGTTCTTTGGAGTTCAACCAGAGTTTGCCATTTCAGCGTCAGCATTACATTTTAGTGTTAGCCTTTGGTAAACTGTGACCTACACAGGTGGGATTGTATATACTTAATAAAGCATGTAAAATACACACATATTTATACATTGGCTACATGGAGAGACATCTATACCTAAGCATACATATGAAAGTATATACAAATATATAGTCATATACATGTGTACTTTCGTATATATGTATGCACGCAGTTTACATATACATATATAACGTGTGTGTGAGTACACACAATTTACATACATGTGTTAATGTGTATATATATACATGTACATATAAGTGTGTGTGTGTGTGTGTGTACGCATGCATGTGTTTACACAATGTATACGCACCTACATCCAGAAATTATATATTTGCTAAACAATCCTCTGGGCTATAAAACATATAATTTCCATTTTACTAACGGGACATTAAGTCAGTTCAATTATTTTTACCCCCTCCACTTTTCCATCATCTGTCGCTTTTTTATTATGGTCTGGTATCCATACCTAGGAACCCATCCAGGAAAAAGTTGTACTGTCCCCTCTCAAGTTAATGTACGTTGAAAGAAGCTCTCTCTTGTCAAAAATGTAAAACTAATCTTAACACCCCTTCGGAGACGAATCGCTCTGTCTGTCTGCGGCTGCCTGTCTGTGTGTCTCTTCAGGCTTTGCGTAGGTACTGTGCGAATTCTGTACAGGTTGGAAGATTCTACCCTTGATTTTTCAGCCTTGAGCTCCCTCTGGAAGCGGAAAGAGCAATTACTCCACATTACTGTACATATTTTATTGCAGCGATAGATCGCAGGTGTTTCAGCTGCTGCTATTGTCTGCCTCGCGCCCAGAGCCCTTAACTAGGGAGAAGCAGCTGCAAGAAAGTCGTTAACCTTCGCTGGACCAGAGGCGCCACAGTATGAATAGCTTGGCGGTTAGGGGCTTTAGGGGCCAATCCTGCAAGGTGCTGAGCGCCCCCTGACGGATATTGGGCACCTCGGCCAGGTGCTCAGCACCTCCCAGAAGCCACATGTCCGTGTGAATCAGGAGCATCCGCTCTCTGGGCTGAAATGAAATGAGCCAGGTGCAGAGGCCAGCGCAAAGCTCTGCGCCTAGTTTAGGGCCGGCAGCGGCCTTGAGCCGGGGAGCCGCTGGCTCTGGTGTGCTCCCCGCCCTCGGGATGCTATTGGACTGGCGGGTCAGGGCAAGGTAGGAGGCAGCAAGGGAGCGATGGGGGTAAGAAGGGTTGTTACTCTGCGCCTGCTCTGCTCCAGCATGGGGAATTCACTACCGAAAGCCCCAACACTTTTCTTTCCCTTCGCCTATGCACCTTTTGGCCCCGATCCTGCCCCTTGAAGTCATGGATTGCAACGGCCGCGGGGGGGGGGGGGGGAGGCTCTGTCTACTTTCCTATCCAGTCCTATGTGCTCCCTTCCCTGCTACTCATAATCAACAAATACAAATTCAGACCGGACTTCGGCCTAGCTCTTATGTGCCAGGTGAAAATTTAACAATTCGAGGCGAAGATTTTGGTATTTTATCTTGTATATCTATCCCCTTCGGGGCCACCATGGTTTGCATCAAACTTATTCATCAAGCGTTGTGCAGGACACATAAAGCCCTTTGCAAGCCATTGCGCGTTGTCAGTTTCCACTGGACCTGTGCAGAGGCCACAGCTTCCCACCACCCCGGGCTTTTATAAAAGCAGAATGCAACGTCACATTTAAAATCCCAGCAGTCTGTACCCTAGCCATGTCTCCCCCCGCCCCCAGAGCTCCAGCTGTATTTGTACAAATGAGGTATCTATAGTGTGTGTGGGCGAATGACAGCGTGTCTATACTCAGTGTGTAATGCGATGGGTGTATGTGTGCGTCCGGAGGGTATAGCTGAAGGCATAATTTTCATATATGTGTGTGCTATATTATAATACTACATGTGTGTAAATATGACAATATGCTTAGATATGGCAGTAGCCCACCTTGGGAATTAAGCAGCACATAACCTCCCCCCCCCCTTTTTGTAAGCATTACACTCATACATACATAATATACAATGCGTGCAGGAACAGATCTATAACTATATATGTGTGGAAGGCGTCAAAATGTTGTATATCGGAGGTAGAGCTCTTTGTTATATTGATTCCAGGAATGTTTTACATCATATAACGTACAATTGTACTGTACTTTGTAAAACAGCCTGGAAAAAACGAAGAGAAACCAATACGGCATGTTTTCAAGCTAGAAGTAGCTATAGGATAGGAACAATTATTTAGACATTGAAGCATGTACAAAATGAGGGAGACTGAATAAATACATGAAGCAGGCAAAGCTTGTGACTAGATACAAAATGCCTGTGATGATTGTTTTTAATTTAAGCTACTTAACAGTCCCTTTGAAAGAAAGCCAGGGTGTTCGTTTGCAACGAGTTAGATGCTGGGTCAAGACAGCTTGCTATGCGGTAGCATCGCTGAATAGCATTGCACTGTGCCATGGATCAGTGTCGTGATGACGTATGACAATACAGGGGCTCATTACGAGTGAACAGCGTTTACTAGACAAGGAAAGTGGACCAAAGTCTCCTTGACAATTCTTACTCATATGTCGTGGGGGACAGTTTTACATTCGTGGCCCGTTTATTTGGAGTCAATGCTGAGAGAAAGACGCGTGAAGCACATGACTGAAGCAGCCTAAGTGGGATGAAGATGGGTTTGTATAGGATTGTGAGGAGAGTCTGAAGAGGTCACCAGTTGAGGTGCAAAGCACTTGGCAAAACACCTGCTGTATCTAATTAAACGGGACGCTCCTTTCTTTCATATCCAGGCTGGAAAAAAGAAAGAGGTGGCTGAACTCTAAATTGCGTAGTGCAGCTTGGTGGTACACATGATACACTGCAGTGTTTTTAAGCATTGCACACATTTCATAATCTTTATTAGACCAGCTTCCTGTAAAATCGTGCCTTGAAGGATGTAGTTTGTATCCTGTGTCTTACTTATTTGCGTGTTTGGTTCAATATATGGACTGTTAAAGGTTAAGATCTGAGACCGTAAGTCGTAACAAGTCATGTTTGGATATTAATTGAGAAACATGGAGAAGTAATAACAACATGATCTTCTCCAGCAGACAAGCAGACCAAGAAAAAATATATATGGCTTGTAAAACCACTACATTAAATGGGATTTCATTTTAAATTCCTTCAAGTATTTACCAACTGCAAACACTTGTCTTTTAGTACATTCTAGGAAAAATGGTGACTCTAGAGTTTGTTTTTAAAGTAGCTCGCGTTAGAACTAGAAACATCGGGCTACTTTTCTAATGTACATTCCTCCCTTCTCCCAACTATATTTATCAGCAGGTGTCTTAATTGGATAAACGAGTAAGCATTGTTTAGGTGTGTCGTGAACCCCACCGACTATTTCTGGTGGCACTTCGCTGTTTATATTTACACAATGCAAGCTATTCAAGATTAGCCTCTGTAGCCGCTAAATCATTTTCGTTGGGAAATCCAGCTAACCATTTTCTAAAATTGCTTTAAATTCATGGGAGTAGGTTCCAGTGAAACCCTTCAGAGACATTTATCATCTTCCCAAAACACCGAGATGTTATTTATCTCGCCAGTCGTGCAATGAAGAGTATTTTCCTTGAGACGGGGATTCACCAAAGGAAAATCACCCTACAGGCAAACTGTTTTGCGTTTTCTGTTTTCCCCCTCCACACTGATAACGCTAAACTGCGGATCCAGATGTTATACTAAGGCCACTGTATGTGTGAGCAGGTAATGCAAGGAAGAGTGACATTGTTAACAGAAAACATCTAATTAACAATGACTTCATTTGATTGGAAGGATGAAAAAGCCTTTTAAAATCAATCCAGATTTACTGGCCTAAGCACAGCCAATTTATGAATATGGAGGCTGAATTGAGTCTGCTTTCTTTCAAGATGTCATCTGAGGGGTAATAGTATAGGTGAAGTCATTTAGTTACACTGTGGAAACTTTTATAGTGCCTTTCTGGGGAATTTAATTCAGTGCTTCTTCATTTTATTAGGAACAGACTGAGTCCATCAACTGCGCTCTCCATGTTTAGAGGCATGACTGCTTGAAGCAATTAGGCTTACCAATTAGCATACTTCTCCTGACCCCAGCAGCAGCACCAGATCCTTATATTATCCATCTCTTCGCAGCAAGGGAAAGCTAGACCAAAACATGCATCCCGAGTGTTCAGGGTGGTGAAACTCACTCCCAACAGGACTACCAAAATTACTCCTTAGCCCTTGAAAATAGAGCTCCTCATAGAGCCTCAGTGTTTATGTTCCAACAGCAGAGGCAGCCTTTCCCCCATGGCGCAGTAATGCCACTGCGGGTTCTCAGCTGGGATTTTTGAAAGCCCTTTTGCATAGATTTTTAACATTTTACAGAAGCGCTCCACTTACGAAGTAACGGTGGTTCCCCCTTGGTTTCAGAAGTGCCTAGGAACGATGCCATGCAGGACTGGGAGAGAAAACACTGGACTGGGTTGCGCATTGTAGGGACCACGTAGAGAAACCAGAGTGTTGTTAAATAATAACTGCGATAACCACAAAAGAACATAGCAAGAGAATACAAACAATGACAAGGCACTTTTTACTCAAGGTTGTCAACGTCGTTAACAAGAGAGGGTGAGGTCATATCTTTTAGTGGACCAACTTCTGTGGGAGAGAGAGACACGCTTTGGAGTCACGCAGAGCTCTTCTTCAGGTCTGGGGAGGTCGTTAACACTCCGTTAATTAAGCCTCACTACACTCTTGTTAGGTAATTGTATTATCCACATTTTGCAGATGAAGACGCTAAAGCATCCAGAGGTCAAGTGACTTGCTTCAGGTCACACACAGTGAATTGGGAATAAAACAGGTCTCAGCCACCTACTTCTCTGCTCGAACCGTTAACTAGGGCTCCTTCCGGTCAACAGCCTGGGCTCCGGAAGGTACGTGTCAGTTGCATTTTGCACTGACTTTGACAGGCGAGATCAGATATTGCGGGAGTCCTTATAGCAGAGGGATCCACCCACAGCTCTAATGTGGTCACGCACTTCTGGTTCGGGTGCATGGATTCGCTACTCTGAACTCTCGCCTCTTTAAGGAGTCTATAAATTACACCCCCCTTTGTGTCCCAGCTATTTCTGGAGGCTAACCACTATGAGCTGAGGAGGACTTCCTTTGCTTTGTTTGAACAATAAGTGACATAGTTTGTCTTGAAACTTCCACCAGACAAGGAAAGTTAGAGATCGCTACATTTGTCGCTCATAACATTGAAATGGGCTACTTTTTCCATTACAGAAACAAAGGATGCAGCTTAATAGCACCTGCTGGAAAGTAATGTATATAGATACAATTTAATGTCTGACTCACCCAAAAACATGCCCTTAAACAACATCTTCACTGAGTCTATTGCTGAGAGTTTATCATCTGCAGCACCAGACAGGATTTAGATCCGTACAATCTAGTATGGTCGTGCAAATGTCCATGCACTTTCTCTCGCCCACCTTTGACTATCTCAGCCTTATTTGACCCCACTCGCTCTCTTTTACATTCCGTCCTTTGCAAACAAGTGTTTTTTGGGGTTTTTTTTAAGTTACTGTATTTCATTCACGATTTGGTTCAAATCTATGTGCTCTCCTTTGCCCCCCGGTCTTCTACTTCGGTTTACATTCCACCAAACGTGTTGACTTACACGTGTAATGCTAAGGCAGCTGCGGCTCTCAGTACATGACACTGGCTTAGACTTTTGAAAAATTCAGCACCTGTCGGTATGGGGCCCTGCGCGCAGCAGGCTGCAGGTTCCCCTAAATTTCAGACCTCCCATCTTCCTTAGCAGTGCACAATCCTTTCTTGCTTGTTAAGCAATACACAGGAGATAACAAGCCGCAAAGGAGCCCAGGCTCCCCTCGGAGATAAGGGTGCGACTCCTGCTGAAATGGAAGGGGTTGCAGCTGCGGGGGGGAGAAGAGACGAGACCCCCTTTTAAGAGTTAGATCTTAAATCCGTCAGCGGCCAAATTGAGTTCGAAAGGTGGATCCCATGTAGCCTGGGCACATTCCTGCTGGGAGCAACAAATGCCGTAGGGGCCTGATCCTGCATTCCCTGATCTCAGTGAGGTACCGATTACAGGGGGAAACAGACTGGAGCTGCCAACGGCTGGAAACCGAACGGAATATGCAACTTTTCGAGCTACCTGCCCATCGTGGTTAAAGTACTAATTATTCAAACCCTATTCACAATCAATTGCTGGAAGCCAACCTCCGGAGAGCCGAGTGTTCAGAAGATACAGCCATTCAGGGTTCACAACAGGATGGAAGAAAAATCTTTATAGGATGAAATAGGCAATCAGCTGAAATCTATCCTCTTTAAATAAACTGATTCCTTAGTATTTTCCCACTGTTGGTGTAAGTTGTTGTCTGTGGTGTCCCCCAGGGCTCTTTCCTCTGCTCTCTGATTTGGTGTATAAAAAGCAGCTCTGAATGATGGATTACAGTGTCATTGCAGCCTGCGAAGGATTAATTTGTTTCATTGATTTCTCTTTAGGCAGATAGCCAGAATTCGCCGCTTCCCACCTTTCCCCGAGACTTCCAGCAGTAATAGACAGTAATAGCCTAAGACAAATCAGCCCATTCCTGTAAAAATAGAAACACAAAATTCGGAAGTCCCACGAAAGCCATAAAGAAGTTCCCCACCCCCCACTTTGTGGTGCTGCGAAAGTAAGTTTGTGTTTAAATTAAAGGCTTTTCTTATGAAATAATATGTAACGTTTTTGACTTAAAACTTATTTAGTTTTAACAACCGCTTCAATAAGGGCTGGCATGTAAATAATCAGCAGACATTTGAAAGTCGTCAATGAGTATTTTATTCAGGTTTAGCAATAGGCTTAGGTTTCATATAAGAAGGATAACCAAGAGCTCATTCTTTTGCATATGAAGGGTCGTTGTATAGCTAATCTATTATCGATCTGTCTGTCTGTCTGTCTGGGATATTGCAAAGAAATGTGGTTTATGTCAGGCCGCAGAGTCACTGGTCTGATGTGGGGGCGGAGGGAGTTAACTATTTCAGATCAATTTGTCTATAAGTATTACGGGGACAATTTGATTGAAAAAAGGCCTTGAAACATTTGGTTAGGGCTCAGAAGTAATGAAGAATCAGCTAGACACCCTCTTAAATGCCCATTACAAGGGAGGAGAATGAGGAGCCCTATGAGCGCTGTAGTATGGAGCATTGTGCTCCAGAACCAGCAGCGGGGCTAGTTCCTTACCTTTCCAGGAGCGCTTTTATCATCTGCAGACATCGGCTGGCTGCGCAACTCTATTTGTTTGCACAGTGCGGTGCTGAAAATGGTATTGATTTAGTGGTCTCAAGTAATACTTTATAGGAATTAGTCGTGTAGTAAAAACTAATATTGTCATGTGCTAATCGTGGGATTGTGTAAAGCTATACCATGCCGTAATAGCAACTTTAGACCTCACTGTGTGCACAGAGACCCCCCCCGCCCCCCCAGTTCTGCATCCTAGTGATAGCTTTCCAATAGCTACATTAAAGTATACTGCAACTAGCTTGTGCCGAATGGCTCATAGCTCAGTCCCATGGAAGACCTAGGAGATATCAGAATTACACCACCTATTTTTTTTACCCGTGCAGGGGGGTTTTAAGGTGCTAGCTTCTAACTTCTTATTTTACATGGCCCATACTGTATTTCCATGGGTCATGTTAAAGTAAGGACGTTGGGATCAGAGGACAGGCCGATTTCCTCAATTTGACTCTAGAAAATGTCCCTTTTCATGCCTTAGTAGCATTTTTTGTTTTGATTTGTACACGGAGACCCTCCAGGGCATACAATAGCCATTTCTAACTGGTCTCCTTTATCACGCCTTGATCCGAGGTAGCTTTTGAAAAAATTAGACATCGCTATGTAATTAATTTGCCTAAAGTGGGAACAAGGAAAGGCAGCGTCTACCGACAGCAGCCTGGGAATTGCTAGTGTTCTGGGAGTAACTCGGGGGGCTGTCCAGCCAAAGGAATGTCCCTTCTCCCCCACTTTTTTTTTTTTTTTGAATTTAAGGAGCCTGGCACTGCCTAGCTATCAAGTTTCTGATGGTTTTCACTGTGAAGGAACTTAGACCGTCAAGGCACAAAACGGTTAGACATGTAACAACTCCCCGAGAATCTCCACTCTGAAAGTGGGGCTTTTTGCTTGTTTCTGTTTAGCAGCAAACTGTGTTATCAAGCAAGAATAAGACTTTAAAATATTATCTGAGACCCGGGAGCAATGTGTAGTGGGGAGAACCCCAAGTTATATATATATATATATATATATATATATATATATATATATATATATATATATATATATATATATATATAACCCCCTTTGCCTTAGACTCTTACATACCCCTTCTGAGCATTTGCTATTCACCAAGCAACTTTTATTCTTGGTACGGTAAAATTGAGTCAGAAGAATAAATCTAGTTCCCCTGCCCCTGGCTTCCCCACCATTTACAATGAAACAGTAAGATGAATTCCAATAGCATCCAAACTTAAAAGAAAGCTACATCCTTTCATCCCTACAGGACTAGTGCGAAACAGAGCGTGATAGATTAGCAAACATTAACCTTTTGCATACTTCTGGACATGGGCTTTATGTCTATTGAAGGGACAACTGTATGACCAGACATATACTAACTATACATTATGTCACTATAGCTTGTTAAAAGTTTGTGTGAAAAGGCATGCCACTATAACATAATGTGGTAGTCAAAAATAATATACTGAGATCTACTTTCCTAAATATATGTTATCGTTTACCTGAGTGTCATTTACTTCATTTAAAGCACAGATTAGATTAAACCTCAGCACAGGATTCTAATGGTCTACTGAGTGAGACCACACACACAAGTTCCAGCTGTGAGCATGGAATCAGTCTGTCTTTGGGCAAAACAGAGTTTTCCTATGCCAACACTGGATTTACACATAGTAAAAGCTTACTTAGAATCTGCCCACATGATGTTTTGAATCCACCTAGGTTTTTCAGTAGCTCTACATTATTAACACATCTGTTCCCATAGAGATGATTTGTGGAAGATTTATGTGTCAGCTGAATAAGCCTCTGTCAAAGAATCTGGGGTAAAAATTACAATTTTTGAAGCTAGTTTGTTAAAGTCTTTACTTTTAAAGGAGTGAAGAAGTATGTAATTAAAATACAGACTGTTTATTTGGCTCATTGCAGAAGATAAGATAAGGATCTCATTCTATCTCATATCAGTTTCATGCAACTGTAATTCAGTGCTGTCATTCCTGATTTATAACAACATAAGAGCAGAATCAGTGCTGGATGGAAAGTGTCTATTTTTTTTAAAAAAATCATAACTATTTTTATTTACATACATTAATTAAAATGTTGCTTTACCTGTGTAAGAACATTAGTAATTTAAAGCACTGCTGGGTACCAGGCCACAAATAAAGATGTGCGATATGCAGTCAAACTGGCTGAAGCTTTGAATAATAACTAATTGAACCAAACTGAGCAGCCTTACACTGGACAGAACAGACACAGACTAGTGACTAGCATGCACTTGAAACCTGCACGGTTGTGGGAAACACTGCTATGGCCAGCACAGCTCACAAGACTCACCCAGAGGTTGAAACTTTAGATCCTGCAATGGCTCAGCCTGGTGTGCTCAGCCCATAAGGCACAATCTCCTTCCAGTGTAAATGGTGAGGCCTTACCTTGTACCTTTTAGAAGTGCTCTAAAGGAGCTGTTTACTTGATCCAACTGCTCTCTTAGATCATGCTTTGAGAGCAAGTATTATCTTCTTAGGAACAAATCAGTAAGTTAATGCCAAAACAATGCACAACTGGCATCACAAACGGTCAGGCAAGGGTCTCTAAGGGAAGATAAGTATTCACTGTGGGCAAAAGATGCACCTCTGTAAAGCTAAATTAGGAGATAAAATCCTAGCAGGAATATTCCTTCTGGACTCCAGTAACACTTGGATCTAGCGCCAGTGGGCTTCATGGTGAACCTGCACTGTAATGTGACATGGCAGACAACCTTCCCCTTAGGTGAAAGAGATGCCTTTACTGGGAAACCACAAAGAACCAACAGGAGAGCTGAACAATTTTCTTTCAGAAAATGCGGATTCAACAAAATTGGACCATTTCACAGGAATGTATCCATTTGGTTGAAAATTCGATGGGAAATCATCAAAACATTTTGTTTCAATCATGGATGGTTTAGACACAACAAATTCTGCATCTTGGCAGGGTGTTAGACTAGATGACCCTTGCAGTCCTTTCTAAACCTATGATTCTATAGCTAAACATTTAATTTAGACTGCTGATTACGATAAAAGTTGAAACTAAATAAAATAGTGAAGTCAAAATGAAATATTTTGATAAGGTCAAAATAAAGTATTTCATAATATTTTGTTTCACAAAAATATCCAAGATGAACTTTTCTTCTCAGTTTGGGATGAAATCAAATATCAAAATATCGCAATTTCCAATGGGATGAAAATTCCATTTTTTAACCATCTCTATTCAACAAGTATAGGCAAAATATATTATATGGGATGGGAGAAGCAAAGTAGTTTTTTCAGATAGGCATGGCAGAGAATAAAGTCTTGCTAAAGCTGTCTTCACCACTTTGTAGACTATAGGTTCCAGGATGGCAGGGATGGTGTCCCCAGCCTAGTTTGCCAGAAGCTGGGAATGGGTGACAGGGGATGGATCAGTTGATGATTACCTGTTCTGTTCATCCCCTCCTGGGCACCTGGCATTGGTCACTGTCAGAAGACAGGATAATTGGACCTTTGGTCTGACCCAATATGGCTGTTCTTATGTTCTTATTTTCTAGTATTAATGAGCAACCACCAGAGTGAAGGCTAAAGTCAGTATTTTGAACATCTGATGTGGATCTGCAGCATCCCAGCACAAAGTTCTTCTCTTCTTTCCTCAGGAGAGAGAAAGTGTGTGTGTGTGTGTGTCCCCGCCTACACCAATATGAACAGGCAGACACTAGGCAGTGCGGGCTGGAGATCCTGCTTGGTGCAGTTGAAGAACTTGGGGAAATAAGCCTGGCTTTCCCGGTAGCCCAGTCACCCTGCTACCGGTCCACCACCAAGGAGTGAGCCAAAACTGCCTGGGCTATAGTGAGGAGGAGCTGGCTGACCAAGGCCTGCCTACAGGTTGACTTGCTGGGACAGTGGTGTACAGCATTAGTTCTATGGAACATTAATTTTTCCATTTAAGCACACTAATTTCATTTTTAATTGAAAAAAAGAATGATTAGTGTGTTGTGAATATCTAAGTCCCCCATGCCCCCAAAACTTGTCCAGGACTTCTTTATTATTCAACGAGAAGTTTAACTGACTTCGGTTAATGCATGAAATGGCACTGAAGTGGTTAATACTCAAACACTTTTGAACGCATTTAGAAAGGAAGTTTGGTCTCTTGCCTACCCACTGACCTCTGTTATTGGTAGTAAAATTCACCTCCCTGTTATATGTGGTATTATATCAAAGATCAGTGTGTTTTAGTTTGTTAAAACATTGAAAGTATAGCATAATTAAATCTATAAATTTAGTTTAAAACATGTCGAATAAATGACAATTTTCTACTCATCTACAAGGGGCACATACATATGTGACAAAGATGAATTAACAGGAACCTCTTAATTTAGTTTTAAAAAAAAGCCATCTTTGTTACTACTGCCTTTTGTCTGAGTGGAAAACATTAAAAAGTACATGGCGTACTATGCTTGTACTTCATTATGTATAGTCACAGATACTATTAAAATAGAGGGATGCTACAAAGGTGTAGTTCTAAAGCCTTATGTAGCTAACAAAATTAGTTATACCAATCATTTCTGTAACTTTACGCTATGTTAAACAGAGTTAAAGGAATATAGTTTTGGCTCCAAGCAGCTTTTTAGTTTTACTACATTTCAGGGTATTGAGAAAATTGCTAACATTAATGGAACACGTTCTGAAGGCCCTGCAGGACTCAGGGAATTGGTAATGGGGTATAATGCCCTTCGAACACTACTTCAGATCTGGCTCAAATTGTAGAAAATGAAACCAACTGATGGCAATTTGGTGGCGTAGGTGTAATCAGCTCATGGGATCTGTTTAGTTTTTAGCTGGACTTCACTGGGATTATTTGCATGAGCAAAGTGTTCAGGTTTTGACCCTCTGTGGTTAAATAGACCTCTGTCTCCAAGGGCTTGTCTACATGGTGACACTCCAGAAAGTTAAGGTGAATCAACTAAAGATATTAAGTCAATGTGCTTATATTTACAGCTTGTTAAACTCTGCATGGATGCTCTTACCTCAGGAGTAAAATTGTCTCAGTTCTCTGTAACTTAATCCTCCAGGCCACTTTACTTCTGAATGAAAGCATCCACATGGGGTTTAATGTGCTTTGTTTTATGCCTTTACACCTATAGATGATTTGCCTTAACTTTCCTGAGTGTCCCATGTTATCAAACCCTAGGGCTTCCAGTATGGAACCAATCACAGGCATTAAAGGCCCCAACAAAGCACTTAAGCACATGCTTAAGTGATTTGCTGAACCGGGGCCTAACTTACTAAAAAGAGTTGAAAACAAACAAATACTAGAACTGATCATGATGTTTCAGAGTTGCTGCTGCTGGCATAAAATTGTGAAATACTTCTAGATGCTTTTTCCGTTACATGTGTAACCATTTTTTTAGTGACACTGCCAAGTTAAAAATATTAAAAAAACCAAAACACAAATCTTCTTAACTATGTTACTTCCCTTTGAAGTCAATAGGAGTTTTGCCTCATGAGCAAAGACTGCAGTATTTGGCCTAGTGCTTTAGAGTATTAAATAATCAAGTAAATTTTTCAATATTTCTGCTACTTTTCTCTCAGTTTGGATAATGAACATACAAACAGACAAATCAATTTCACCTTGTCAGGTTTTAGTCAAATTTCACTTTCTGGTTCTCACACGCTAGCATGCTGCTTCCACGTTGGGGCTGCAAACATAGCTGTGGGATGTATGTATGTTTAGAAATGCCGTTTTCATTGGTAGTTTTCAAACGATTTCTTTTGGACGTGGGTTTAGTAAAAGTTTATTTTTACAAAACTTAAAATCACACAGTGATCTGTCAGTGTCCCTTAAAAAACCCTACAACTTTCAGATGAGATGGAAAACCTCAGCTCTGTTCATTTGTGATAATTAAAAAGATACCAAAAATATTTCTGTAGTAGTAGAAAGGGCTAACACTAGTCTCTTGGCTATGTTCCAGTGTAGGGAATTACATCCTGCCTTCCTAAATCTGAGTTGATTTGGGGCCTGAGCCAAAGCCCATTGAAATCAATAGGAGGCTTTCCATTACCTTCAATGGGCTTTGGATCAGACCTTGTAGAAGATATTCTTCACTCTGAAATTGGTGTTTAAGTAGTGTCAGTGTGTGTTTGACAGTTGTCACATTTTAGTCTTGGGACTGGTTGAATTTCATTGGTGGGGGAAGTCATGCCATATCATGCATAAGATTTATGAAGAACTAACCTTTGGTTTTAAAGGGGAGTTGGAATCCCACATATAGATTGTAGACAGAGAGCTTGTAAAGTCCATAGAATCCTTCTGTCTAAAACATCACCAGCAATTGTAAAAATATATGTTGAAGCTAATTATTTAAAAATAATCTACATTTATTTGAAGCAATAAAATTACATGTAGATATACACACTCACAAAAGAACAAGTAGCAGGAGCCTAGAACAGACACACTCCATACGCTACGAGGATGCCAGTAATAAAATATTTTATATTGTGTGTGTTCTGATCACTCTGAGATCACAATTTTGTTCAGTTCAAACATTAGCATACCTTAAAAAATTATAATAAGAAAATCAAAGGATAAATGCTAATGAAAATTAGTCAGGGCACAAACTACAAGGTAGAATTTCTGTTTGCCAAAGTAATATATAATAAACAGGGCACAGACCAGGTCTTCCTGTGTAATGTCAGCTGTCTGGTTTAAACATCTTGTTCTTAAAGGAAAATCTATAAAGAAAAACCCAGTGAACTTAAATTCTACATTTTTACATTAGAACAACACAAATGTATCAAACTATAATTTCTGCACAAATAGATTCAGAGTGGTTTTATGTTTCCTTGTTTATATTTATATCTGATTACTATTAAAAATCTGCATTTAGAAGTCACATGTTATTTGTCTATCAGATTATAGTGTAATATCATTTTTAGCTAGGGAAAGAGGGTGAAGATGTTGCTGTTAAACAGATACTATGCTATGTGAATTATGTCATTTCTACAGTTATAAAACAACTCGAGAAAATGTACTGTAACAATATGATCTATGCTAAGATTGATTACCCCAAAAATGCTTTCAGGAGGAAAAACAGAGGGAAAGAGAGAAAGATTGTTTCTACCCAAGCTTTACATCATAAAAGGTTTGGCTTCCATAGAGAAAAATCTAGCGTGTGGTTGTTACATACAATGGTCACTCCATTTGTATATTCATTATTCACATTAAACAGTCAAACATAGACCTTCAAGTAAATATGCGTATCTTAATTTGTTCTGCTGAAAGAGAGACAACTATCAGAAATGGCAATAAAAGTCACATAATGAAATAAGAATACTAGAAAATCCAAGGATTTTAGTATGGTCCATTATTCATTCAATTCCTGGCAGCCTTTATGATTACAAATCACTTGATTGACTAACTAGACATTCACAAAGTGAATTATGAACCAGGTTCATTTTTCCTGGTTGATAGTTGGTACATGTTGTAACTCTTCCACTTTGTGATATATCAAGTTCTTGTAACAGTAATAAGAGATATAATCAACTCTTTATTTCAGGACAAATAAATTGCCTTTTCAAAAATGAAATGTGGTTGCTAACGTTTTAACAGCGTGCAATGTAATTCCTTCCTGCTATTCTCTGAGCAGAATCTGCTATGACGACATAGCTTTTAAGTAGTTGACTTTGCTAACATTATTTTAAGAGTCATATACCTTCAGTCCATGCACACTGACCTCAATGGACATTCTGCACTTGGACTGAGGTCGCCCTTTTACTTGTGACAAGGGAGTCTAAAACATCTAATCACTGGGCCACATTTTGCTTATTTTGACTCCATGTAAGGTGAAGATTGGGACTCAAAGAATCTGCAAGGAATAAACCTCCCTCTCTTTCTCTCTCATACACAATATATTTTTTTGAGGAAATGTTTTTTGTCAATTTACTTTACAGAAAATTCAACTGTAGTATCCTGTTTTAAAAAATGATGATTACAATGCTTCAAATTTACCCCTTGCCCACCTTTATATCTAGTTTCTAATCCTCTAACAACCTTAATTAAAGTGCTCAGTAGTTTAAATTGTTATTAAACAGCTTTTATGGGATTATTTTTTATTCCTGATTATGTCATGAGTATAGATTATCAACCATTCTATTCATTTTAAAATTGTGATTTAGAGCATAATCCTAAAGAAGATGTTTATAACAATTTTAACTACTCCACTTTAATTAAGGGAGTAATAGGCTTAGAAATAAGATTTAAGGGGTGAGCAAGGGGTAACAGTCAAAGCTCTTTGAGTTTTAACATTAAGTGACTGGCCAGAATAGAAGGGGGACAGATCAAAAGTCAAGATAATCATTTCAAATATAAAATTCACTTTCCTTTGGTCCATCCTTTTCTCTCCCATGGCAATTGGTGTAGAGTTTGGTGAGATGTAGCAAATAAACAAGGAAAGGAAAAATTGATTGTAACATTTCAGTGGTCATAAAGGAAAAGGTGTGATACATGAAGGAATAAGGAAAAAACTGACCAAAATGTAGTGCAACTATGCCCAACATCATTGCATCTACTGCTGTGCTTGCATACAACAGAATGAATCTTATAGAACCAATGAGATTTCTTTGATCACCACTCTGTTGAACCCTATAATGAGTCACCTGCTTAGCGATTTTCAATGATTACTGCTATGTTTGTGATGTGCTGGGTATCCAACACTGTGTGTATGTCTTTCTATTGTCCACTGTGTTCCCTGCACATACATTACATGTTAGTGCTCTTCAGCATGGCATGAACTTTGCTAGGCTGTTCCTCTTACTGTTTCTATAGTTTTCATTGGTGATTCATTCAGTGCAATTTTGCTGAAAGATTCTTTGCTCCTGGCCATTCCCCTTCTGGCAACTTATGTGTGTTGTGTGGAGTACATGTGGAATCTCTATATTGTGCTGTGCTGTTCCTTAGCGTACTGGTTCTGCAAACAGGAACTTAATACTTTGGTATTTGTAACTGGTGCAAGTGGTTTACTATTTCTTTTCCTATTAGCTTATTGCAAACTTCTTTGCTTTGTGGCATGCAGCCAATATGCGCATAAGGTCTTTTGGCTGGATTATTGAAACTGGCCACTTTTGACCTCTTAATTTGTGTACTTTGAAGGAGTATACAAGGAAGTTACTCCTTGGACATGTATCTCCACAATTTCCCATTCTTCTCACCCTCTTTTCCTATTGTGCAGGGTCATGAGAATTCCCATGATGATGTACACCAAACAGCAAAAGTTAAATGTAAACAAAATGACTCAGGACGAACATTTGCTCACTTAAATATCCGAAAACACACCAAATTCTGCTCCCATTTGCATCTGTGTAAATCTGGAGCATCTCGATGGCTTTTACTGAGTTATTTTGGATTTGCACTGGTGTAGAAGAATAGAACTGGTATTACATGCCTGGTGCAGAAGATGCATCAAAGAGTAAAATTTTTTTTCCCAGTCTTCATTTCACACAAAGCGCTCCCAGTGACATCACTGGAGAATTCTGTATAGGGAATAAATGCAGAATATGAAATAGAAATTTACACTGCAGATACAAGAGAATTTTGCCTTAAATTTTTAATTTCTCTTACAATATATTCATAGTCAAGTTTATATAATTGATAGAAAAAGTGATGGAACTAGGCCATCTCAATACAGATTTAGTAATAGCTGGGTTTTAAAATGCTGTACATGTAGGGGTGGGTAACATTCCAGATATGTGGTGCCAGATCATTAGTGCTGATTCTCTGCACTAGTAGCTGAAAGGTGTCCTAAGCCATGAAAATCCCCAGAGCTATTATTAGTTATGCTAGTTAGATCAGCCTTTAGGCTACTCTAATTTGGGCCAGGATGAACCAGCACCTGGAAGATTGAGATTGCAGAGGGGGAAGACACAAATGTGTGGCAAAGTTTAGGTCCTGTACTAAACACAGCTCAGCCAAACCCAATGGTCAAGCCATGGGAAGGGGACAAGGAGTGCAAGGTACCTACAATTAGATGATAGACAAATGTAGCCCAGGACAGAGAATAAATACAAGACAGACAGTCCCAAGAAATCAAATTACATGTATTATCCTTGCCACTTTTGTTTCTTAAAATGTTCCAACTTTGGTTTGCAAGTTGGAACAACCTACATTAAGGCACTACGCAGAGTAGCCTAGATCACCCTAGGACTCACTGACATTGGTATGTCTGGGACATAGCTTTCTTAATGACACTTTTTTGGATACCAGAATATTTTGTCTTGGCTCTGAGAATTTTCCAGGTTGCACTTCATAATGATTCCAAGGGTCTGAAACACCATAGACTTCAAAGGGAGACAGAGAGAACAAGAGAGATGACATGGAACACAGCAACACTTGGGGTCCAAACAGAAGAACATAAAAATGCAATTTACTTTGATCAAAGAGACTAATAGTTCATATAAACATGAATTTTATGTCTGTTATTTAGTAGGTGAGAGCTTAATTTGTTTAGCTCTCTTTCCTCAAAGTTTAAAAATTTTAATTATTTTTTAATGAACAAAACAACCCCCCACCCCTGCAACCTAAGAAATTCTTATAGAGCATGAATAGAAATCAAAGTGTCATAACTTGGAATTCCCACAAAGTGTATACAAAGCTGAAAGCTGACTACATTAAGCTTTGTCAGAGATTTTCCAGAAACATCACCATATGTTTTTTGGAACTTTCATATTTGTCATTTAACTGACATGTGGTCTTTGCTGAGTGTGCCAAATCACTGAGGCCTGAATATCATTCAGTAATGTTAATTTTGTTTTCTGATTTCCAGTTCTTAAACAATTATTTTCCTGGCAATCATTCTAGCCCTGAGTATAAATAATACTTCAAGCGCTTTGTTGATATCCAGAAAATGTTGTATATCTACAGTGGGAGATTCTGGGATCTAATGGGAAAACCCTGCATATTATTAAGATGAGATGCTGATTTATTTCCTCTTACATGGGAAGAAGCACAGGGTAGTACCATGGCATATCCATTCACTAGATTCCTTCAAAAATAATGTGCTAAAATTTTGCAGAGCATTTTGAACCTGTGCATCCTACCAAGCACCTGGCAGATTTAAAATGGGATTTTCTGCAAAATAAATCTGTCTCAACACTCAGGGTACTGGATAATCCTCAAGTGGTTTTAGGAGTCAGGAGATGGGTAGGGAGATGGAAGGGATCTTGTTTGAGAAAAGGACGGACCAGGAACGGATAGGATTTCTAATGGGGATAGGCAGGGGAGAAGAACGAGAGACTCTTTTCTCCTGCCTCTGTTTGGATTCTAAAGACAGAGTATAATTGTATAGAAATTTCTAACAATAAATAAAAGGACATATTTTAAATTGTGAGTGTTGGTGGCACATTGGAAAGTGTAGCCCAGTATAAAACCCCCACATCTGCATGCGTCCCTGTCTGTTGGAATAATTACCTCATTAACACTAACAAATACTCCTATATTTAAGTTAGTCTGCAGGAGACTTTCTGCTAGGCCTGTAGATTTACTGCAAGTTCTGCTCCTAATTTTCTTGTTTGTATTACAATTCTGGTTCTGATCCCACTCTTTTTTTGATTCAAACAAACTATTTTTTCCTTCTCCAGCCCCGAACAAGAGGAAGGATACACCATATTGCCAATGATGCTGTTTACAAAGGAGTGAACTATGTTAGGGCATTTCTTCCAATATCTTATGCACACAAAAGAGGTCCAAATTCAAAGTTATGCCCCTTTACAACTACTTACAGATGTATAAAGGAACTTAAGCTGCAGTCGCTGACTCTTTCAGGAGCCACAAGATACAGTAGTGTAAAGCTGCAGACGATTCTGCTTTTATCTGCACATTCTCACACCTTTCTGTTAGTTGCTTTTGTTGCTAGGCTCCTTTCTACTTGTCTCTCTGGAGTGTGAGTTTCACCAGAGGCCCTAGGCTTTCCTACACTCAGATGCTGTGGGCCAAATTCGTAGGTGGTGGTGGTGTCAGTTACATGTTGGTAAGCGGGTGCGAGTCTAAGGGCCCCATTCTGCAGTTGATACTCACTCTAACAAACACCCCCATTGACAATAAGGGTTAAGAATATGGTTGAAGAATCAAGCCCTAAGGGACTACGTGTGCCTAGCTCTTACTCAGCCACAGAGTGGATTAACCCTGTCCCCCATTTAGTCAAATAAAGGCTGCTCAGGCTCCAACTCCAACTGCAGAATGAGAGCAGGGCTGCTAACCCCTGAGCAAGGGCAGTGGGGCAAGAATGAGGTGTGGGAGAAGCCTGGACTCTGTTCCCCTCTACTCGTCAACCAGAATAGTTGGTGGGCAAACAGGGCACTTATGTGCATCCGGAAAAGGGGTGAGGTAGTTTACTCCCTGCCAGAGCAAAGGGAGGAATGCGCCTCTCCTGCCTGTAGCTCCTGTTGGGATGGGCTTGCAGTTCTAAGCCCCCAAGTGTAAGTTGAAGTAATATACATGTTGATGGGGCTGGAGGAAAGTGCAAGTCACGAGGAATTGAATCCCCTCTCAACATGGCCCACTGCCTTCAGCAGCAGCTATGAACTGCAATACCCATTGTTAAAAGAGGAGGCCCAAAGGCCAAACACAAAAACGTATGCCCAGTTGCACACTTACATTCAGTGTGTAAGCTGGCCTCTCAGACATTGGTCCTATAAGCCTTATTTCAGCAATTACTGTTTCTTCAAGACATGTAGTCTCTGGAGGGATAACTTCTGTCATGTCTGAATTCCACTGTCCTTTTCCTTGCATTTCAGGGATGTAACGCAATACAGGACATTACCACACTCCTTTCTTCTTTGGAGGATTCTCCCCTCAAGACTTCAGTGCCACAGAGGGAAGGGTAATGTTTACTGATCTTCTACTATTAACACGTGTGTTAAAAAGGGATCAGAATTGATTATTTTCATCTTGACATGCAAAAAGCCACACTGTGCCCTGGGCTTGATCTCAGGGTATGAACTGACAATATCAGCAGAAGATGCAGAAGCAGCGGCTGTTTGGCTATCAGACATGGCAGGCACATAGTCTTCTAACACAAAGAAGCTGCTCTAGCAAGGTATACACACTATAGTCCCTATAGGAATAATAAAAGAGTTTCTCATGCATTTGACATCGTATTCACACACCACGTTCAACTCTGCACAGAAGCAGCTGAACATTATGTGCAACTTATGATTTTACTACTGTTCAGTGATCTACCCTCCCCCATGCCAAAGTTCTGGTGTGGAGGAAAGATACAAAAGGACTAATTTTAGCAAGTCAGATTACAAACCTAAATGTGAGACAAGGTGGGTGAGGTAATATCTTTTATTGGACCAACTTCTGCTGGTGAGAGAGGCAAGCTTTTGAGCTACATAATGTAATGTAGCTCGAAAGGTTGTCTCTCTCACCAACAGAAGTTGGTCCAATAAAAGATATTACCTCACCCACCTTGTCTCTGTAATATTCTGGGACCGACACAGCTACAGTATTGCATACAAGCCTAAATGTAAACATTTCCTAAATTAGGTCACTAGATCAGAAGCGGGAAGGATTTTAAAGAATCATCTTTAAATGTTTATGGAGCTATAAATATTGTAGAGTTAAAAGTTCTTCCCTCATTTTTACTCCATGCAACCCCACTGAAGTCAATAAAATGGCATGTAATGCACTACTGGATGTAGCTCAGCAGAACTGGCCAATACAAGACGTGTTGTTGTGTTGTTTACTGTTAACAAGAAAGAAAGGATTCAAGGGTCCATTGTGAACCAGAAGAGCACCAGCATTGACTCATTGTTTCTAGTTATTATTGTATTACTTTTCTCAAACAAACAAAACATCAAGCAATTGGCTCCTGGCTAGTGTCTCAGCAAAGCCTCAGGACTCAAATGAGCAACCCAACAAGTAAATGGCTAGTTCAAATGAAAATTATAACAGAGACAAAAATGTCAGCCTGGAAACTGAACTAATAAGGGAAAGAATTTGCATGAAGCTGCTGGCACAATTTTAAACTTTAGTAAGAATAAAAAGAGCAGAGCTGCAGAAATCAGCTTTTGAAGCTGAGGTAAACAAAAATCTACATTCATCTTTTCTTCATGCAAAGCAAATAAATGAAGATTTCTGAACAGTGATGGCGTCCAATATGACCTTGCATGTTAAAACTTAGGCAGGGTTTACAGCCCAAAGTGAATTCGGTGAAGAATGACAGCTTAGCAATCCAGCACCAGTTCCAACCAGTCAGATGTTGCTGCTTTTTGGCTTAACTACAGGAAGAGTCAGAAGCTCATGGTTTCTGTGACAACACAGGATCAGGTGACCGGGATATGTCTTTCCAAGCCGATCTGGAGAAATAAGTAGGCTGTTTGTAAACAGGACAGCTAAGTATTCTCTCACAAGATTTCAAGTTCACAAAGCATGAGGCAGCAGGGTGAGGAGTCAGAAGTGAAAGGTGATAAGCCATCTTGGGCCTGTTCTTCTGTAGAGCACTGGCTGCTGTTCAGACTGAGATCTTGGAAACAGTCCACTGACAGGCTTCTTGCCAGGGGATTTGTTACAGAGAGAGCATAGCTTAGTCAGGATTTTACTACAAAAATTGTCTTGATTCTTTTGCTCTCTTATTAAAGACACTCTCCCTTCCCCCACCTCCCCAGTTATTTAAAATATATCTGGATGAAACACACACATTCATTTCCCACAGACAACACATTCAAGGTGATTTGTTTTTTAGAGACAGAGGCTCAAAAACTATGAATTTATTGTGCAAAGTAATAATTGCAAAATATAGTGGCAAACTGCATTCCAGAAAAAGAATTAGAATATTCAAATAATTGAAAGGATTGAAAAAAAAGACTGGCTGCTATCTTGAGGCTACTGTGGATGATTTAGGAGGTTATATATCTCTGTTCCACCTACACCACCAGAGGCAACATAAGATATTGTAATTAATGGACCCACCTACTGTCATTCCTGTACTGGGTGGTAAGACCTGGTGTGTATTGAAGTGCAGGAAGAGCTTTGCATAGCAAAAGTTGATATGTCCTTTTAGAGTTGTTTTTTGGCTTAGAAATACATCAACAAATTCATTGACCCTGATCTCTGGGCCTGGCCCAGGCCCGATGAGGTGAGCATCGGAGGTATAAAGGTGTAGTCACCTTTGTTCTCCTGTGATCCCTCGGGTTGCTTTAATTCATGTCAGCAGTAACACCCTCAAGGGGTGGATAGGTGGAGCATTCCAGCCACACCTCCAGCATACCCCCTAATCCCCTTCACTGGCAAGACTGGGAGCTACACCATCTTTAATGTAACTCAGTGATTCCCCTACTGGTTTGGCTGTTTAAGGGATGGCCTCAATCCTGCAAAGATGAAAGAGCCCAGAGCTCGGGCTCCAACCTGAGCCCAAATGTCTACTGTGCGATTTTTAGCCCTGCAGCTCAAGCCTTGTGAGCCCAAGTCAGCTGATCTGGGCCAGCTGCAGGTCTTTTATCCCTGTGTAGACTTCTGTGATACCAAAACAGCAGAAAGGGGCCATAGCAGGTCTCAGGATAGAGCCCTCTGAACACAGCCTTATTTGCTTTGCTGGTATGTCAGGGGTGCAATCAGGGTCTTTATAAATACCTAGCTCTTGGCTGCTGCGGAATAATTTGCATCACTGACGCATGTGCCCCATTAGGAAGTACTCTAGTAGATTAAAGTCTCCAGGATAGTTGAGATTGTGGTTAATTATGGAAAAAATAAAGATATGTGCTTGTACATCTTGTAAGTAACACTCCTAGTAGTAATGCTCTAATTCATAGGCATAGCACCATTAGAAAGGGGTAGAGCTTATTAAATTGAAGTTATTCAGTGATTTTTCTACATATCTACCATGGAAGAATTGTGGACTGAGCAGAAAATTGGAATTCAGGTGCTCCCAAGATCCATTTCTGGCTCGAACAGAGACTCTGAAGCTTTGGCAAGTCCTCCTGGCTCCATCTCCACTAGGGCAAATTTCCTAAGAATTTCCCTCCATTGCGAACACCAATATTAGCGATTTTGAGAGCCTTGGTGTAGCTAGGATGCCAGCTGCTGCATGCACGCACTTAAACACAAGGAATTTAACCTTGCTTTGGAACAGGCTTAATCTTATGCAGATAGGGGCTTACACCCGTTTTACTAAGACACAGAGTTTAATAATACTTCCCTCCCTCTGAGGAGTGAAGTGATTTAATATTCGTAAGATGCTTTGAAGATTAAAGTGCTACATGTTATTACAAGTGCAAAGAATGTATTTTTTTCCTTACCACCCATCTTTTCCATTCAAGTTATTTCTGTCAAAGGAACTCAGTTTCACCATGGGGGGGGGGGGAAATAAAAATCACAGAGAAAGGGATGGGCAGCCTTGGTTCAGATATGTAAAACATGAATATTAAGCCAATAAATATATTTTCCTTATGGAACAATGAATTTTATTTTGATTTTTAAACAGAGCTGTGCAGAGACCATCCAGTTCACTGACTACTCCATGGAACTCAAGAACAATGTTCATTAGAAAGGATAAAGGGAAGCAATCTGTAGCCTCCTCTCTCCCCCCTACCCCCTGCAGTTTCTCATCTCAACAGGCATACAGGTAAACATATTCTTTTTTGTATGACAACATATCTCCAAGATAATCACAAATTGTATTTCTTAGTTGCTGTTAACCTTACTTTATTCTTAATCTTTCCAATCGGGACAGGAAAAATACCAGTCTTCTTATTTAAAAAACTAAAACAAAACTGGAAGAAAAGATTAGGATACTGCAAGATTAGATCAGTCTACATAGATAATATATCATATATAGAGCTGTGCCACTCAGTAGGTGCGTAATGGGAATGGTAATCACCAGGGTAATCCTTAGGAGGGTGCAGGGCCCGGGGAGGAAGTGACAAATCCATCACGTCTGGGACCAACCGCACCTGGTGCCGCTCAATTGTACCGGCAGCCACGGGGCAACCCAAAGTGCGGGGCCCGGAGAGGTTGCCCCAATTTGCCATACCCAAGAGACATCTCTGGTAATCACTATCTTCTGAAGCACTGGGTATTAGCCACTGCTGGAACTGTGTTACCATTCTTGATGGACCAATATATTGATTTGGTATGGAAAATTCTAAGGACCTATTATCTTTAAAGGAGAACAGAAGATCAAAGGACTATAGCACCAGCAGTGAGGCTAAAATTCTAGGAGAATGCAAAGATTTTTGGGATATGTGTTTATATGGCCCCCTACCACTGTTGCCTGGGAGTGCTACACAAACCTTAGGGAATGTTCACTGCCCAGCACAGTGTACGTGTGTGATGTACATTGCACCCTGTTAATTACTACAGTCTACCAGCATGCACTGTTTTCTTTTTTGCCTCTCAGTGTGGCTGTGGTTTACAAAAATGATTAGAGGTACAGAGACTTCTATATGAGGAAAGACAGAGGAGATTGGCTGATCTCCTCTCTAAACTGAGCAGTCCCAAAGAGGAAATGATAGAAGTATACAAGATAGTGAATAGTATTGAGAAGGCAAGTCTGGCTCTCATATTTACCCACACAAGATGTCATTTAATGAAACAGAAAGGTAACAAATTTAAAACAGATAACAGGAAATATACACATACAGCACAATTAACCTGTTGAACTCATTGCTACGAGATATAACAGATACCAAGAGATTAGTAGGATTCAAAAAAAGGATTAGACATTTATATGGGAAATTAAAACCACCCACAGTTACATTAGATAGGACATGACTTCTCAAACTCTGATAGAATAGACTACATTTTAATGAAGAGTGTCATGGACCAACTTACCTCCTATTTAGATCACACAAAGCATCTCCTCCCCCAATATGTGACCTGTACATATCATCCCTGTGGCAAGCTAAAACGATAGCTAAAATGTCGTGTAATGTAAATGTAAATGTAAAATACTTTTGTATTGCCACTATTCCATGCAAGCAATTCTAAAATTGTATAAATGTACAAAAGTATATACAGTATTTTCATTAAATTGAGTGGCTGTAAGTGAGAAGGAGCAACACCGTGTGACCAGCCGACTCCCAAAGGTCCTCAGACCACTTTTTGGGAGCCCTTTAGATAAGGTATAATATACATCAGTTAGTAATTGGCCTACTCCCTGAAATATGTTCGTATCTGGAGAGAGACTCCCCAAACTAACCAAATTTTTTAGAAGTGGCCTCTATTTCTATGGACCTAGTTTTGCACCAACAATTAATTTTGGGGGTAGATGGTAGCAAGTAGAGTTCTACCAACCTCTCTGTGTGAGCAAGCCAGGTAGGTAGCTGTCCAATAGTTGCTACCATTTCCATCCCCAATTAATTACATGGTTCAAAATTGTGCCCACAAAATTAGAGGGCACTTCTGGGAATTAAGCCTGGTAAGGACAGTCTTTACCAACTGTATTCCTGGTGCTGTACAGCCGAAGAAGAAATGTGTGTAGTATGCATTTCCATTTAGAAAACATTTGGGACTCTAGGACAAAAGATACCTTAATAATGCAAGATATCTAATAAGATCTGGAGCAAGTTACACTCAGGAAAAATGTGTTTCCTGGTCCACTTCTTTTAAACACTAATGTATGAATATCTAGTGTGTAGAACTAAAAACCTCCCAAATAGAGTGAAACAACACCCTGGGTTGGCGATCTGCAAAGACAGGCATGCCTTTTCCTCATGCTTTTTGGACAATTAGTTTAACTTAATAGAGTAACTACTTTGTATGAAGATTTGTTAGTCCACTTTTTCTCTGTATGTCTCAAATCAGAGAGCAAAACTAAGGCCATCAGTAGAGCATGGAGGAGAAGAAAATGTCATGCTTCAAGTTTGTGGGTGAAGTCATTAGCTCTTGCAAGAGAAATAGAGAACCCTGAACTCTAGTAAATAAGGAGGGACTGATTTTCAAATATTTTGTTTTTCATTATGGTTTTTGGGTTGTTTTTGGTCTATATGGACCATAAAAGTTAAAAATGGAATAGATCTGTTAAATCATGTAAATGTATGAGTTAGTCCCTGGCTGTGATGTATCACTCATAAGACTGAGATTAGATTAAAACTTAAATTGCTTCTTGTCCTGTGGTTGCCTCTTCCTGACCTCTACCAAATAAAAATCACAGTCTCTTCTATTTCCCAAGAAATGGTGTGAACTCTATTCTGCCTCCCAAGAAATGGAGAACTCCTTCTCTCCCCTGAATATGACACCATTTCTCACCCACCTGCTCTCTGTAGTTTGTGCTAGTTTTCTATCTGCATCCTCAACCATTTTCCCCCCCAAGAGAAGGAGATGTGAATGCTTTCTGTTTCCTCCTGTTTGTCCTATGGGATGGAGGCATTATGTGCATCCACTCAGAAGGAAGTTGTTTGAACAGCTCCCATTGTCCCCTGGGAGAGGGGACTCCAATCTCAACAACCCCTTTAACTGCAAACTTTGTCCCCAGTGGATCCCTCTGCAATTTTATCCTTCAAACACTTTACCCTGTCTCTTCTCTATCCCTGAGGATGTTCATTCTTTGACTCCCACCCAAACTCCAGCCTTGTGTCTCTTCTATGTCTGTCCCTAGGAGTCCATCTGTGTAAGTGTCTGTTAGTTGAAATCCTTTTTTCTTAGGGATATAATAGGGTAACTTACCCCCATTCCTCTCACTCAGATACCCAAAGCTATTCACCAATTGAATCTTTCTTCCCCAGGGAAGTCTTTCCCCAGATACCTCTCTGCCTATCCCATCTTTGCCTTGCTCCTTCTGGATCTCTCTGGATTCATACTGTGCTGCTCCATGTAGCCCTGTAGACTAAGAATTCATCTGAACCTTCTTGGGTGATGGGAAGCTGCCTCCAGCTCTTACTTGGAATACAAGACCCTGTGCTCCATGCTACCCAACCCAAATGCTTCTCCAGTCCCTGCTGTTACCAAGAAGGGATGATGTTGAGTCAGTGCGAGGAGACCAAACACAATAATAGGCCTGCAATATATCTATTCTATTATTGGTTTGGGAACTTAAACAGAGTTTTATTTACAGTCTTGCTATGTCTTTCAAAAAAAATTTCCAGTTTACTTTTAGAGTCAGAAAACCACAAAACCTTGTCCCCACATGCAGAGTAACTACCACATGATCTTTACCTGAGGACTGCATGGTCCTTTGAGGTTCCAAGTGCCCTCAATGCTCACTGAAGCAAATGGGAGCTGAGGATGCTCAGCACTTCATGTGATCAAGACTGTAGAAAGGCTCTCAGTTAAATCCTGATTTTACTAGTACAAATACATCAACTGTATTTAGTCATCAATGAGGACTAATAATTCCAGAGCCATTTTCTTTGCTCTTGGTTTATAATTTGTAAATGTTACTTTATTACTGTTTTACAAAAGTAATAAGCAGTTTTGCAAGAAGGCTTCGTTTTGGCAAATTAAACTTGCAGTGGGATTTCTAATGCAGGCATTCATCCTGTGGGATTACACATCATCGTTTTGTGGAATTATTTCTGACATTTCATCCGTCATCCAGTCAGAATAACTAAACAAACTAATGCTGTTCTCCTTTACTCAAAGAGCAACTTTTCAAGAGCCTTCCCACGGAAAAAATATAATGATTATTGCTATCAAATTATGCTTCCAGAAGCAGAAAGGAAAAAAATTCTACATAAGTAAGGCAAAAGAGTTATTGCACACCAATAATGTACCTTGGGAATCATTTAAAAAAATATAGCAGGCCAGATCTTTAGCCAGCGAAAACTGGCAATGGAGATATGCCAGTTTACACCAGCTAAAGATTAAGTCAATGGCACCTAGGATTTGGACCCACTCTCATTGAAGTCAATGGCAAAATTCCCATTGAATTAAATAGGGGCAGGATGGGACCCCAAATGACTACTTTTTCTCTTTTGTTTAAACAAATTCTATTTTTAAACCATGAAAGAGATAAATAGGTTATCAACAGAGCTTCTCATACTCTGTATTTACCAGGCCTTTCTTAAAATATAGAATACATGTCTTGGAGGCCAACTTGTTTATTTCAACCATGTCACTCCAGGAAAAATATGATCTAAACTACATTAGCTGTGATGTTTAAATACCATAGCACCAGTGAATGAAAAGCGCAGTGTAGCTCATTACTAGTGTATAATGCCTTCTTAATCTATATTAAAAGAACATACATCCAATAGGCCTCAGATTGGTTTCCCCACTCTGTAGAGATCTCGAAGGATATATATTGCAATTACAGGAGTTATTTTTTGCCCTTTAATCACTAATATAATGTGCTTTGAAGTAATGTGGTCTCACACTGAAATATACAATCAGACACCTAAACTAACAGAAAAGGTAAAACCATCACAAAAGAGAATTTGGAGATGGAAGTATATAATCAGATAAATGAGAAGAAAGTTTTGAAAAGGATTGCAGAGGACTAATAGGAGATATTACTAGTGTGTTTCTTACTTCATTGTTGTTTTCTTTTAGTAAAAGTTCTATCAGCTGGGGAGAGTTGCTCTCTGCTTTGAAGTTAGCTCTTGTTTCTCTGAAATCAGATTCCTTATTCCCAGGGCTCCACTCTGAAATGCCAGCACAAACATACACCAGCAGCTGCACAGAGCTTTAAAGAGTTAGCAAGAAGCTATCAAAAAATTACTTATTCCATTTTAGATCCATGTCCATGATTTTTACTTAGTAGGTTTGAAGTTTGGGGAACGGGTAGAAAAAAAAAAGTCAGACAGTAAATAAGTAGTTTGAAAACGTATGCCCATGTAGAATAAAAAGTGAAATGCATCTACATTTAATTAGAAAGATAATATCCATAGGTGAGAAGAACAAGATAAATCCCACCCCTCCACTACTGACACACATTGTGAATAAAGCTGTGTAGAATGTTCCGGATTAGATCTTCATCATGACGGATATACGGTTTTTGCATACTGAGCCAGTGCCAGCCTTCTTTCTATAGCCTAATCAGGCAAGCAGGTGCAAGTCCAGCCATTTCTGCATTTTGACAGCACTGTGGGTAGTTAGGGACCAGATTCATCCATGGTGAATCTTTAAAGTCAATAGAGCTATACTGTAGATGAATTTGGTCCATAGGATTGGATGAATGAAGGAGCTAAATTTGAAATTCTTGGATTGCTCCCAAAATCTTTTTTCATTGAACCAGAATTGACTCAGACTTTATGGTCAGAAGGGACCATCATGATCATCTAGTCTGACCTCCTGCACATTGCAGGCCACAGAATCTCACCCACCCATTCCTGAAATCGACCCCTAACCTCTGGCTGAGTTACTGAAGTCCTCAAAAATGGTTTAAAGACTTCAAGTTACTGAAAATTCACCATTTACATTAGTTTAAACCTGCAAGTGACCCATGCCCTATACTGCAGAGGAAGGCAACCCCCGTCCAGGGTCCCTGTCAGTCGTACCTGGGGGAAAATTCCTTCCGACCCCAAATATGATGATCAGTTAGACTCTGAGCATGTGGGCAAGACCCACCAAGCAGATACCTGGGAAAGAATTCTCTATTGTAACTCAGAGCTCTCCCCATTTAGTGTCCCATATCCAGTTGTTGGGGATTTTTGCTACTGGCAGTTGCCTATGGGCCAAATGCCATTGTTGTCAGTCCCATCATACCATCCCCTCCATACATTTATCAAGCTCAGTCTTGAAGCCAGTTAGGTTTTTTGCCCTCACTTGGAAGGCTGTTCCAGAACTTCACTCCTCTGATGGTTAGAAACCTTCATCTAATTTTGAGCCTAAACTTGTAGATGGCCAGTTTATATCCATTTGTTCTTGTGTTAACATGGGCGCTTAAATAACTCTTCTACCTCCCTGGTATTTATCCCTCTTATGTATTTATAGAGAGCAATCATATCTCCCCTGAGCCTTCTTTTGGTTAGGCTAACCAAGGCAAGCTGTTTGAGTCTCCTCTTATAAGCTAGGTTTTCCATTCCTCAGACCATTTTGGTGGCCTTTCTCTGTGCCTGTTCCAGTTTGAATACATCTTTCTTAAACATGGGAGACCAGAAATGCACACTGTATTCCAGGTGAGGTCTCACCAGTGCCTTGTATAATGGTACTAACGCTTCCCTGTCTCTGCTGGAAATACCTGACCTGAGGCCAGGGGAGCTGGAACAATGTTTATAATCGGGGTGCTGAATGCAGAAACTATATTACTTCAAGCCAGGGGGTGCACCAGCACCCCCACCATCCCTAGTTTCAGCACCTATGCCTGATGCATCCCAAGACTGCATTAGCTTTTTTGATGGCCATATCACATTGGGGGCTCATAGTCATCCTGTGATCAACCAGTACACCTAGGTCTTTCTCCTCCTCTGTCACTTCCAACTGATAAGCCCCCAGCATATAGCAAAAATTCTTATTGTTAGTCCCTAAATGCATGACCTTGCACTATTAAATTTCATCCCATTTCTATTTCTGCAGTTTACAAGGTCATCCAGGATCTTCTTGTGAGATATTCTGGTTCTCCTCAGTATTGGCAACACCTCCCAAAATTGTACTGATTTCGAACATTTTGTGTGTGAAAATGTGTTTGGATTTTAAATGTGTATATATCTGTTTGGCTTAGGTATATGTACATGAAAAACCATTAAAAAAAGTCACAAAAAATAAACCAGCAGGATCTGAACGGTCTTTACCCAGGATGTCTCTCCATGTCCACGTTAATAAATAATGCTCCACATTGCCCCAAACATACTTTCCATAACTCATCCCTTAGCAAAAGCCATGAAGAACAGATCGGCCTTGCTGTTTTCCCTGAATGTGTCCTAAAGACCAATAGCTCTCTTGAACTATGCATGCTCTTCATGTAACATTAAGATATCACAGGAGAACAAAGACACAGATGTGATTTCTATGACAAGTAATTTAGAAGTCTCAGGTATCAGCTTTAAGACATCTTTTATTTCCAAACCTTAACCCCCCTAAATGGAATTTAAGAGTATTTTGTAAGTTTTTCCTAGACAAAAACTATCCCATCCCCCTCTTCAGTGGAGTCACGACTTTTCACATGTACATTTATAGATGCTTGACTGTCACTGAACACAGAACTTTATGATATGTTCATATGTGGCAAGTGTGAAACTGTAGGCTGGCTAACTGCCCCACAGTTTTGGTCTGGGGGAATTAAGTAAAAAACCCCTCCCCCTGTCAAAAACAAATAAACAAACAAAACAACGAGATGCCTTGAGTCTTATTTCCAGGTGACCATTGGGAGTGCCTGATTTCATTACCACCAAGTCCAATATCCCTGTGAGAAAGATCACTTGAACTATTCAATTGATTTATAACCCAACACCTCATCTGTCCTGCTTTATTAGCCAACATATACGTGCATGCAAATGATTAAATGTGTCCATTGCTAGAATGTCAGAAAATTATGCTGCAGAAGAAAGAGAATTTTAGGCCACCACAGCATGAGCTCGATCCTGCAATCCTTTCACAAGTGACCACTCCTATGGGTTGAGTCTGCAATGAAAACTTTTAGCAATTCTCCCACTAATGGCCTAACCAATGGCACCCAAATGTTACTGGTTCATGTACCACCTACTTAAAAATGGTTATGAAATGAATGGATGGAACATCAAGGTCACGTACCACAGTTGGACACATACCACAGTCTGGGAATCTTCAGGTTCCAGACCAATGCAACTCCACTGGTGAAAAACATAGAATATTAGGGTTGGAAGAGACCTCAGGAGGTCATCTAGTCCAGTCCCTTTCCAAAGCAGGACGAACACCAACTAAATCATCCCATCCAGGGCTTTGTCAAGCCAGGCCTTAAAAACCTCTAAGGATGGAGATTCCACCTCCCTAGGTAACCCATTCCAGTGCTTCACCACCCTCCTAGTGAAATACTGTTTCCTACTATCCAACCTAGACCGCCCCCACTGCAACTTGAGACCATTGCTTTTTGTTCTGTCATCTGCCACCACTGAGCACAGCCTACCTCCATCCTTCTTGGAACCCCCTTTAGGTAGTTGAAGGCTGCTATCAAATCTCCCCTCACTCTTCTCTTCTTTAGACTAAATAACCCCAGTTCCCTCAGCCTCTCCTCGTAAGTCATGTGCCCAGCCCCCTAATCATTTTTGTTGCCCTCCGCTGGACTCTCTCCAATTTGTTCACATCCCTTCTGTAGTGAGGGGAGACCAAAACTGGACACAATACTCCAGGTGTAGCTCACTAGTGCCAAATAAAGGGGAATAATCACTTCCCTCGATCTGCTGGCAGTGCTCCTACTAATACAGTCCAATATGCCGTTGGCCTTCTTGGCAACAAGGGCACACTGTTGACTCATATTCAGCTTCTCATTCACTGTAATTCCCAGGTCCTTTTCTGCAGAACTGCTGCTTAGCCAGTTGGATCCCAGCCTGTAGTGGTGAATGGGATTCTTCCTTCCTAAGTGTAGGACTCTGCACTTGTCCTTGTTGAACCTCAAATTTCTTTTGGCCCAATCCTCCAATTTGTCTAGGTCTCTCTGGATCCTATCCCTACCCTCAGCATATTTACCTCACCCCTCATTTTAGTGTCATCTGCAAACTTGCTGAGGGTGCAGTTCATCCCATCATCCCACATTAGTACAGACTAGGTGCAGGTGTCTTTACCATGATTGTTTCTAGTCCTGTTTGGAGCAGATTTGGAATTGCATATCTAGCCAATCAGAGTGTTAATTTCAAAATGTGAATTTTAAATACACACACACACACCCCTTAAAATTCACCTTGATATTGGCTTGTTGCACAAATCATCCAACCTGGGAACAAAAATTATAACACCTGAAGCTAAGTGAAAATTTTGAATAACCGCATCAATCCTTTTTCATGTGATGTTGTACTGCAGTCAAAGTATTTCACTACACTGAGAACTTTTAGCAGTTCTCCTGCCATTGGTCTAGCACAGACTGGATGCAGGCATGCCATCTTAGGCTGTGCAGAGCTATTGCTATCATTGGTGGAGCTACTAGATCAGCAGTGGAAAAATTGCTAAACATTCTTAGCAAGGACAAAACAATAGTCTTCAGTGGTACTATGCACATCATGATCACAGTAAGGGCTTTCAGGATTAGGCCTCATATTTGTACAGTAAAGACATGGTAGAAATAGGAAATAAGTATCAATATAAAACTAAAATGTCCAGACATTTTTCACTGCATACAGTTTAAACTAACACCATCAAATTTTAGTATGGCAGTTAAATTGTATAACTCCTAGCCTTTGCAGTTTCAGTTATTGGGGGCCAGACTGTCAAAGGCATGTAGGCATCTAAAGATGCAGATTGGTACCTAGTACGATCTTCAAAAACACCCAAGCAGATTAGAACATGGTTCTGACCCTAGCTGATATACTCTGTCATACTTTTATGAAAAAGATGAAGGTCCAGATGAAGGATGCTTTAACCTGCAAGAGACAATGATGCTCACAACCCTTTCTGCTGCACCAACCAGTACCGAAAGTCAGGACCAATGTCATCTGCCATAGATCAGCCCCCGACTCTGCAAACTGGCCCCTGCTAGCAGGTCACCTGCTCCAAAAACTGAAAACATTATTATATAGCTCCAAATGGTACCCTCCCCACAGCCAGACCTCCTGGGTGCTGAGAGAAGGCAATAAACACAGAATATACTATGGGTTGTAAGAAAATGCTTCAGATGCCAAACAGGAATTAGTTGAGACCCCCTACTCGCCACCCTACAGCCATCCATTTCCTGAAGGGGAAGAGGGGGGAATGGAAAGGGGGCCAAACACTGGGCTCTTTTCCCTGGGAGGAGGAATAAATGCCTCCAGGAGTGGGGGGGAAGAGGGAACTGGGAGCCAATAAGAACCCACCAATGCGGATTAACCAGCCATTAGGTGTGGCAGTGTCCAGAGCATCTTGTCTTCTCCTGAGGCCAGATTGTTGAGGGACCCTCTGCCCTTTGTGGTATCTATTTCCTGCTTGGCATGACCAAAACTCTCCCAATAATGGAGGTGAGGCAATAAATTATTTGTGGGGTGGGGTTGCGCAAATTTATTCAGTGAACAATTCTTGGTCTGCAGATTGTTCTGAGCAGTTCACTGAAGTTGTTAAAAGCTAGCACTCCATTGGTTAGTTATACAAGCTGTGTGATATTGTTTGTGTACCCTGATTGTGTGGCATATATCTAACCAAAGCTACCAACATTTTTGTAGTTGAACATTAAAGTAAAATCCATAATTTTAAATATACAATAAAGTAGGTTAGTTGTGCAAAGAGATTCACTTTTGATAACTGTCTGAGCATTCAAACTTGAAAATGAGCTTTTTGTATGGACTGGTACTTGGAAAGGAGGTTTGCAAGTGTATTTGGGGAAGTTAACAGATGAAGTGAATTAGTTTTACACATTTAAATAAATATTTGGGGAAAGCTCTACTGGTAAAACATAAAATTTCAGGGATGTGAAAACAGAAGTGGATGGTTATACAGCTGTGCTAAATAAAAAATAAAAAATGCACAGGGCATTTATACCACTCAAATCTACTTAGAATGGACAATGTCAAGGTAAAAAAAACATTTAAAACAATCTTTGCCAACGTTACTAACCCCACGGTTGATTAACACTGAAATAATTTAAAATTTGTAGTTCACCATCTTCATTATTTATATACTTTGCATGTCACTCAACTTGGAAAGACAAACTAGATTAGTCAGATTCACTTTCTGGTGCTCATACATTGGCACAATGCTGTCATGCTTAGTTTTCTAATGCTATGGGGAAAATGTGTAAATTAAGAAATGTGTTTTCAATGCTAACAGAGCCTGGTCATCTGCGGGTGGGATCAAACCTAGGACCTCTGGACCTCAGTGCATGAGCCTCTACCACATGAGCTAAAAGCCATGTGGCTGTTAGTGAAGGCTGTAGAGCAAACTCATTTTATCTCTCTCTAAGTGGTCTTGGTGCCACTAGATGAGACAGAACAACACACCCAGGTGTGTGGACTACATTTCACTTAGATTTCTTAATTATTTCTGTTCATTTTTTATAGCTCCTCCTTTCCCCTTCTTAGTATAAAATTAAGTCTAAGTGACTCCACAGTGTCCTTCAGAAATAAGCTTTTGATACTGCAACAGAACACAGGACTGAATTTCCAGCTGTGCATGTTCTCTTGCTGTGCAAATGCAAAAATTGTGAGGGAACATACGTGCACCTGTATGTTATAGGTGCAATTCAAATGCACACTTTTGAAAATGCTCCTACCTGCTTGTATGCAGTGTTAGAAAGGTTCAAGTTCATGTGCAGGTATTTGTATCCATAAAATGTGAGTCCATGTATGTGTAATGACAATTTTGTAGATGCACAAATGGAGGCCAGAGGTTGAAAAGTTATCCCGTGGTGCCATATTTTGTGTAGTTAGGTACTTTCCATGATATTTCTTGTGAGCAAGCAAAGTCCTTGTAATATAATCCATCTCCTTAGATTCCTATAATGACACCTGTCATTGTAGTATCTAAGTGTCTCCGTAGAGACAATACTGAAAATCCTCAAGAGATTATAATGGTACTACATTGATGATAACACCTGAGAAGCCTTTATAGGCTGCATGTAAAAGCTTGATCCTGTATTCCTTAAAGCCCCCTGAAATCCTTTTGAAGAATTTTGGGCATGCTAGGAAAGCCAGATTGGCCCCAAAAGCAGTATCAATGCATAACAATGCTTTCTAGTATCTTTGGAGTCACTAGGATGTTATCAAAGATCAATATACTTTAAAAAGAAGTTACAGAGCCACTTTCTACAACATATACATGAGTTTTGGGGGGAATCTTGTGTCTTAGGTTAACCCTTTCCCACTCTTTAAGAAGATACTATGGTGCAGTGGAAGAATCCACAAAAAGTCAAGCCACCAAAGGTGAAATCCTGGCCCTGTTAAAGTCAATGGCAAAACTCCTTTGAATTTGAACAGAGCCAAGATTTCACCCCCAATGTGCAAAATGAATTTACCTCAGGAGGAATTTGTTAATTTGGTCTTGGTGTTCTTTGTGCAAGGCAGCAAAGGTCATGAATGTCTCAAATCAATATGGTCACAAAAGGCATATGAAAAGGTAAGTGCTCAACTATATTTGCTATACAAGCAAGGTTGGTCTTGACTAGAAAGTCTATCATGTTACAAAGACTAATCAATCACTCCAACAGGCAATGCTAGGAAATTTAGGGTAAAATGCTCATCTCTGAGCTGTATTGCGGATCATTTGCCTTTCTGCATTCATTCCACATGTAAAATCCTTAACAACAAGCCTGGTGGAAAAAGCAAATGCCAAGGTGACCCTAATGAGGAAGTGACTTTATAATTTATAGCTTTGAAAAAAATTAGTTACATTCTTGATTGAATTAATTATTCTTTTAAGTTAAATTACCATTATATCTTCTGGGTGAGGATAGCAAGTATTCTCATAGAGCAAGACATAAGGCAGCACCAGAAAAATATAAGGTATTTAAACCAGTAACCCTGATAAAAAAGGTGATTGTGTATGGAGACTTCTGGAGAGTTTTTTTGTATTTTGAAACTATTACATTTAGGGTCAGAGTACAGTGGTAGAGTTCTGGAAGGAGAATTATTTTCACTGGCTCCTTAAAATAACTCTTCCACTTTGGTAAACATAGGAAGGCTGCAAAGATGCATAAACATCAGAATAAGCACACATCTTATTCTTACTATACAGCCATCTTGTTCAGTCACAGCAACAATTAAAATTCCTCAAAATCATAAGAGTAAGGGCGACACCATTCATGTTTGACTAGCCAGATGTGATCGTGAATTCCAGTACTATTTGACATAGCAGTGACTGTCCATTTCCTGCTGGTTATCTCTCTCTCTTCCTCTTATGGTTGTGAAAAGAAACCCAGAGGAGACTCAAAGGAACTCACTGTAATAACAATTCTACAGTCATCTTCTAGAGTTAAAACTGAAACCTTCCTGCTTGCTCCCTCAGCTTATGTGGTATAATTCCAGAACCTTTATTTCATGAGGCTTTCCAGTGCCCCTTACTTTTTCTCTTTTTAACACCATCCCTGTTCAGGACAAACTTTGACTGTTTGCCAATTCAGTGTATTTAAAATAGCATACAAATAAAATAGCAGAAGGTACAGAATTCTGGACAACACAGAACTGGTAAATTAAAAATGCTGATTTTTATTTGTTCCTGGATATTTTCTTAATCCAGTATAATTCAGACTGTACTAATTCAAGCATTGGTTCATACGTTTGCTTTATGGGTTCTTTACCTACAAGACTGTCATTTATTTGATAACTCCCCTATCCACCTGTGGCTGCTGCTTCTTCAGGACCTTTTAAAAGATTTTGCATCTACCCCTGCTTGCAGTGCAGGAGATTCTTTAAAACTGCAGATGTTTTCTGTGTAGCTTTCACATCTCATGAATCACAGGTGAAAATAAGTTGTCTCTTTTTGGCGTGTGTGCTACGTACGTTTGTGCATGATTCAAATATATAAGTAATGCTTTGCAGTAGGCCTTTTTCTTTTCTTAAACATACACAAATGTGTGCAAGCAAAGTAGTAGAAAAAGATCTTCTTGTTGTCACTTGTACAGTATGAACAAATGTATAGAGGAAGCTATAGCATAAAACAGAGAAAAGGCTCAATTTTCTATACAGTTTAGTTCACTAGAGCACGATCTTTTGCCCATGTGCTGAAAACAGGAACATGTCTTCTCTCACAACCTGCAAACCAGCTAACTGAAAGACTGGCAGCTGGTTGAATGGAATGCACACCTTACACTTAGTTCCAGGCCGGCAATGTTTTAATCACAGTCATGGTGATGAAAGGGCTGGGAGGGCTCACCTTTCACACACAAACTTAAACACAACATAGTGTCTCAGCTGCAATCCAAGCCATTTCCTGCTTCAGCATTCCTGACACACACACTGCACGCAGCATACTTTAAAATATAACCAGCCTACATCACTGATTATAAATATAAACAGCCTACATCACTGATTCTTAAAACACAGCCTTTTAGAATTCTCCCTCTAACCACAGAGGCATCTTGGAAGACTTTCTGTCCCAGTGAATTGTAAGAATTCCATTGAATACATTTACTGGAAAAAAAGAAAATGAACTGAAATGAATTTTAAACAGCCCACTTATTCAATTAGTGCTATATTTCAAAGTCAGGCTCCTCCTACATTTCAGAAAATGGCGTAAGACATTTTACAATGTAATTTTTCCTTTTAGAGATTTATTCTCAGAAAATTGGCACCATTTATTGCATGCATGCACAAACGAGATATAATATCTCTCTCTATATATATATACACGTACACATATGCTATAGGCTGAAGAAGAACATTTTGCTTTTTGAACAAGTACATGAGAACTCTGCATGAATTGTGCCTATTTTCTATTAATCAGACTCTGCATTTGAGTATGGATATATACATTCCACACAACACACTATAGGCCAGATGACAAATCCTTTATTCTCATTAATGAGAGGGTACTCACACCAGTAGTCCCACTGATTTCAACACCAGTGAGAATAAGGTCCTTTGTTAAGAGAACACTAAGGCCCAGTCTTGCAATCTATCTGGTACACCTGTGAATGGGCACAGATGTCCAACTGACTTCAGTGGGACACAGGGATGGTACAAAGGTCCTCTTGTGTGGATCATTTGCAAGGCCATAGCTGCAAGGTTAAGCAACAAAAGGTAGTAATTGACAAGCTTAAAGTTAAATGTACAACCTTAAACCTGCCCTTCTTGGGGATATATTAGTTTTTAGTTGCATGGCTATGTAGTATTCTTCCATCTAAGAATGCTATATCCTGTGTGCGTATTTCTGTAGCCTGCACTTGCCTCAAATATCTACAGGCAATGGGTATAAGAACATAAGAATGGCTATACTGGGTCAGACCAAAGGTCCATCCAGCCCAATATCCTGTCTACCGACTGTGACCAATGCCAGGTGCCCCAAAGGGAGTGAACCTAACAGGTAATGATCAAGTGATCTCTCTCCTGCCATCCATCTCCACCCTCTGACAAACAGAGGCTAGGGACACCATTCCTTACCCATTTTGGCTAATAGCCACTAATGGACTAAACCTCCATGAATTTATACAGTTCTCGTTTAAACCCTGTTATAGTCCTAGCCTTCACAACCTCCTCAGGCAAGGAGATCCACAGTTTGACTGGGTGCTGAGTGAAGAAGAACTTCCTTTTATTTGTTTTAAACCTGCTACCCATTAATTTCATTTCGTGGCCCCTAGTTCTTATATTATAGGAATAAGTAAATAACGTTTCCTTATTCACTTTCTCCACACCACTCATGATTTTATATACCTCTACCATATCCCCTCTAGTCTCCTCTTTTCCAAGATAAAAAGTCCTAGCCTCTTTAATCTCTCCTCATATGGGACCCATTCCAAACCCCTAATCATTTTAGTTGCCCTTTTCTGAACCTTTTCTAATGCCAGTATATCTTTTTTGAGATGAGGGGGACCACATCTGTACGCAGTATTCAAGATGTGGGCGTACCATGGATTTATATAAGGGCAATAAGATATTCTCTGTCTTATCTCTCTATCCCTTTTTTAACGATTCCTAACATCCTGTTTGCTTTTTTGACTGCTGCTGCACACTGCGTGGACATCTTCAGAGAACTATCCACGATGACTCCAAGATCTTTCTCCTGATTAGTTGTAGCTAAATTAGCCCCCATCATATTGTATGTTTTGCTGGGGTTATTTTTTCCAATGTGCATTACTTTACATTTATCCACATTAAATTTGCCATTTTGTTGCCCAATCAATCACTTAGTTTTGTGAGATCTTTTTGAAGTTCTTCACAGTCTGCTTTGGTCTTACCTATCTTGAGCAGTTTAGTATCATCTGCAAACTATGCCACCTCACTGTTAACCCCTTTCTCCAGATCATTTATGAATAAGTTGAATAGGATTGGTCCCAGGACTGACCCTTGGGGAACACCACTAGTTACCCCTTTCCATTCTGAAAATTTACCATTTATTCCTACCCTTTGTTCCTTTTCTTTTAATCAGTTCTCAATCCATGAAAGGATCTTCTCTCTGATCCCATGACAAATTAAGAGCCTTTGGCGAAGGACCTTGTCAAAGGCTTTGTGGAAATCTAAGTACACTATGTCCACTGGACCCCCTTGTCCACATGTTTGTTAACCCCTTCAAAGAACTCTAATAGATTAAGACATGATCTCCCTTTACAGAACCCATGCTGACTTTTGCACAATAATTTATGTTCTTCTATGTGTCTGACAAATTTATTCTTTACTATTGTTTCAATTAATTTGCCCGATACAGACGTTAGACTTACCGGTCTGTAATTGCCATGATCATCTCTAGAGCCCTTCTTAAATATTGGCGTTACATTAGCTATCTTCCAGTCATTGGGTACAGTAGCTGATTTAAAGGACAGGTTACAAACCATAGTTAATAGTTCTGCATTTTCACATTTGAGTTCTTTCAAAACTCTTGGGTGAATGTCATCTGGTCCTGGTGACTTGTTACTGTTAAGTTTCTCAATTAATTCCAAAACCTCCTCTAGTGACACTGCAATCTGTGACAATTCCTCAGATTTGTCACCTACAAAAGACGGCTCAGATTTGGGAATCTCCCTAACATCCTCAGCCGTGAAGACCGGAGCAAAGAATTCATTTAGTTTCTCTGTGATGACTCTATCGTCTTTAAGTGCTCCTTTTGTATCTCGATTGTCCAGGGGCCCCATTGGTTGTTTAGCAGGCTTCCTTTTTCTGATGTACTTAAAAAAACATTGTGTTATTACCTTTTGAGTTTTTGGCTAGCTGTTCTTCAAACTCCTTTTTGGCTTTTCTTATTACATTTTTACACTTAATTTGGCAGTGTTTATATTCCTTTCTATTTACCTCACTAGGATTTGACTTCCACCTTTTAAAAGATGCCTTTTTATCTCTCATTGCTTCTTTTACATAGTTGTTAAGCAATACTCAGATATCCACCCCAAACACATTGCCAAAAACTCATCCATTTCATCCTCACCCATAATAACATTACATTTAACAGCAAACACTGTGTTCTAGCCATGGCTACTAGGATGGCTCCCCCATATGCCAACCTCTTTATGGGTCACTATGAGGAAGAATTTATGGAAAAATGCACCACAAAACCAATGATACACCTGGGATACATCAATGATATTTTCATGCCCTAGACAGTCAACTTAAATTCCCTCATAGATTTCCACCACAACTTCAACAACCACCACCCACCCATAAAACTGTCTCTAGAACATTCCCACAGCAGCATCAATTTTTTTGGACACCACTATCAGCTTCAGCAATGAAACTCTACAGATAACTATCTGCAAGAAACACACAAAACTATATGGGTGAAACCAGACAAACACTGTGCTTTCGAATGAGCTCACACAGACAAACAATAGAAGACAAAGACAGCCTACCACCCGTGGGCAAACACTTTTCACAAATCATAAATCACTCCAAATCAGATTTCTCAGGCCACATCTTCAAAGGAAACCTGCACAACACCTTCAAAAGACAAACATGGGAAAATTAGATTCATAACTCTGCTAGATAACAAAAATCCTGGGCTCAGAGATGTTGGTTTTATGCCTCATTACAACAGTTTTTAACCTACTAATCCTCTTTGTCCTATGACTGCAGAAGTATTAATTGTTCATCTCACATTAACTGGTCTCCTGCAACGTTTGAATCCCTCGTTCTTAACAGTCCCACCTTGTATTTAGCTGTGATACTTTGCTTTTTCCAGATGTGAAAAAGAGCTATGTGCAGCTTGAATCATCCACCAACAGAAGTTGGTCCATTAAAAGATATTATCTCACCCACCTTGTCTCTCTAATGTAGTATCACACAGTATTTCTCCTACTGTCCTAAGTGCATACAGTAGTTGGACTTCAGAGACATTACTGGTCGCAGCAGTATTCACTATACTTGAAACGGGGAATACATGAGAATCAATAATGCCTATAGAAATGGAATGAACTTTTTAAGTGCACCCATTCTGGGTGGGAATCTTCCTTTGCATTCCTGTGTACATTGCCAGTACATCTTTATTGATGTGCGTGTCAAAATTTTTGAACTTAGTTGTCTAAATTTAAGCACATTAAAAGTAGTCTTATTTTCAGAAGTGCTGAGCATCCACAGTTACAGCTGATTTCATTAGGATTTGTGAGAGCTCAATACCCCCTGAAAATCTGGTCACTTATTTAGGTGCCTAAGTTTAGGTGTAAAGTTAGACACCAATAGTTGAAATTTTAGACACCGATATTTGAAAAATTTGGCCGTAGACATTGGATGATTTGTTCCCTTCTTTCCAAGTTATGTGTTTCAATAATCTGGGGCCTGATCAGTGCTTAATTTGTGCCAGGAATTGCCACGTCTTGGCAGTTCATAGCCCCAGCTCCTCTGGGATTGCTGCATCAGTTAAGAAAGTAAAAAAAAATTGCTTGAGCCCCAGCACCTCTTTCATTACAAATTAAGCACTGGGTCTGATCCATGCCTTGCTGAAATCAAATGGAAAGATGCCCTTAGACTCCTTTGGGGATTGGATCGAGCCCTAAGTCAGCAGTCACATGCTCTATGTGTTCCTTTTCAACCAGCAGCACAGCCTTCCTTAGGTTTAATTCAAGAAGAAGGAAGTTGACTAAGGCTATGGCTGCACTACAGAGTTTACTCTGATGAGCTGCGGCACCATAGCCCTGCTAGTGCAGACAATCTCTAAGCCAATGGGAGAGAGCTTTCCGGTCAATTTAAATACTTCAGTCTCCATGAGAGGCAGTAGCTATATTGGCGGGAGAAGCTCTCCTGCTGACATAGCGCTGTCCACATTGGTGCTTGGGTCGGTGTAACTTACATTGCTTGGGGGTGGCTTATTCACACCCCTGAGTGATATATTTATACTCACTTAAGATGTAGTGTGTACATAGTCTAAGAAGCTAATTTAGCTGCACAATCATGCACAGCAGAACATTAATTAGCTGCAGCTCTGTAGATCAGGCATTTAACTACGAAGCTAAGCTACCTACAAACTTTAGGTAGCTTATACACGTTAACATCTTTTCACTGTTACTATATACTTTTATACTTCTATCTGTGGCATGAAGTATAAGCACTGTTTAATGTGTACCTTTCTTATAAGTTTCAGAGGTACAGGGTAATACAAAGAACAAGATATTATACATGTGCATCAAAGGCCTTGATCCTGAAATTTACAACAAGCAAAAGGATTGTTATGCCTTTTCATAGCCCCATTGCAGTCAGCAGGGCTCCATGCAGGTGCCAAAGCCAGGCATTGTAATTTGCAGGGTTGGGGCTTAGACTGATAAAACTATATCATATATTGATATAGTATGTGCTCATGTAATTAAAGAGTATATTACAAAACAGAAACCAAAAAGGGCCTGAGTTAAAGCTGCATATTCAATCCTAACTTTTTAATTTCTGATGTTTAACAATGTAAACATACAATCTCACAGGCTCATTAACAGTCTGTTGCATGAAGTATTTCTTTTTACATGGAAAAGAGAAACAAAGAAGGACAAGACTTGAAAGCTCTGTAGCTTTGATAACAAGTTGGCAGTAGGTCATGTAAATTCTGTAATTCAGAACCAATTCTCTAGCTATTACTGGAATGACTGGTCTCATAAAACTAGGAGGGCCTATAGGAAAAATGCTCTTTCCTTGTGAATCTGAGTAGCTGTAGAACTCCTGAAGTTCACCATTCCAGAACTTCCTCTTTCTCGTCTTACAAAGAGTGAAGAAGCCATCCTAACCTCTTTGCATAGAATAAGTCCACATGGACTAATCAAGAGAACGTCCAAATTCTTTGCCTCACTCCAGGTACAACTTCAGTACACTTTTCACTAGGCAGCGAGGTTAGTCGGCATACATACATCCAGCGCAGCCTTCCGTAGCATGCACTTTGTGAGCTAAACACTGTTCTCGTTCAAACTTAAAACAACATCCAACCAATAAACACCATCATAACTCTCTCTCTCTCTTTTGGCCAGAGAACAGAGACCAAGCCTGGAAAAGTTTGTCTGAAGATGTGAAAGTTTCAGAAAGGTCTGAACTATCGAATACAAGAGGTTAGACTGGAAATGTTACATAACCTTAGCTATTTCTTCTGTTGCCCAACGATACAAGATTGACATAGAAATACAAAGATTAGTCAGTTTAAAAGTGCATTTACTTCCTTTTCCCTGATAAGGGGAGGACTTTAATGAAATAATACTTCTATTTAATAATTTAAAAAATTAATACCACCACTGACCAAGGAATGTACAAAATAAACAAACAGTGGTCATAATCAGGTGATCTGAGATATAAAGTAAATATATTCAGTTCACAACAGTTGAAAAGACATGGGGCCTGGCATGTAAATTAAGGAGTCAAATAATATCTTGTTAGTTTTGCCAACTAGCATAAGCATAACCCATATTACTTTGTTTGTCAGTTCATAAAAATATTTTCAACATTTGTTTATCTGTTCTGTTTTAAGCAGTGAAAACAAAGTTTTCGTAAGGTATGTATTAATAGATGATGCCTTGCTATTTCACAGCATTCAAGGCTAGGAGAATTCGACTATGTACAGTTAGTGGTATGGGGGGAGGGAGGGAAAAGCTGGACAGATACTCGACCAGAAACAGGACTTACTCGGAGGGGGTCTTGCATGGACCTGGGCATACTATGTCCCACATGCTGATTTTTTGAACAGACCTGTTGCCAAGATAAAGTTTCCTTGGACTTGAGAATTTATTGGGTGTGCTTGGCTTTCGTCAGGAACACAGCAGTTTCTTCCCCACACAAACAACTCTGCTTTAACTAGGCAGGACATAAACAGAAAGAGTGCTTCACTATTATTTATATAAAAAGACAAAGATAGCTGAAATCTGGAAGTTTCATAGGATCTGGAAGTTGTGTTTTATTTCTTTTGGTCTCACTTTATGTTTACTAATTTTTAGGGCTGCTTTGTCAGAATACACTGAAAAACAACTGGCTATTCACGCATAAAAAGGTAATTAAAAATTTTATTACTTTCCCCAATACCCAGATCTTTAATCATTTAGTTATATATTGCTTCAAGATTTTGCAACTGTCGATATAATGGTAAGACAATGATACAAAGCCCAATCCTGCAAATCTTACATACGTGAACAGCCCTTACACATTCAATAGTCCCATTGATTATATAGGATTACTTGCATGAGTAAAGATTACACAAGTGTTTGTAGGACTGAATCCAGGTTAAATTTTTACATGAGGAAAATAGGATTCCATATGTAGGGAATGTGTTATCCTGGCTCCAATCCTGCAAACATGGACACAATAGTTTTACTGAAGTTAGTGCACCTACTTCTGTACTTCTAGTTAAATGCATTCATAAGTGTTTGCAGAAGCAGAGCTTCAGTTATTTTGTTTCATAAATGATTTCCCCCTTTTTAAAAAACATGAAATAATCTGACCAAATGTAGGAGGGTGAAAGACATTTCCCAAGAGTAGCAGTGAAGATTTAGTCGCACACACAAAAAAATTACATTTATATAGTTCCTTTTATCCCAGAGAATCCCATAGCATCCTAAAAATTATACACTAAGGATGTATAACTAACTAAGATTTGGTTATGCGTATTCCCATTTCTCACTGCTGCCACTTGGAAAAAAAGGGGGGGTCGGACAGAAATAATAATAAAAAAAGAACTAGAAAAAGGTGTGTGGGAGCACAACACATATGTTTAGGACAAGAAGTGAAGAATAACACATCCAATTGAATCAACAAGATGCATTTTAGGTAGGCAGAAGGTAACAGGCCTGATCCTGCAAACACTTACCACATTCTTGAATATTGCATGTAGTCCCACTTCAAATTAAGTCTGTGGATAAATGTCCACAGGATTGGGGCTTCTATTTGGACTTTGATATTAGTATTTCTCTTGTTAGAAGTACCATGTAATTTTTAATGGGCACAAGCAGTCAGGAGTTGGACCTGTGTCTCATCCCAGAGATTTTATTGATTGAGTTAGATTTATAGTTTGTGCATTAAAATCGTCTATGAGTCAATAAAGTAATACTGTTGCAAAAAAAAAAAACCCATACATAATTCTGGGATGTATTAGCAGGAATGGTGTAAACAAGACATGAGATATAATCCTTCCACTCTGTTCAGCACTGATAATGCCTCCACTGGAATACTGTGTCCAGGTCTGGGCACCACACTTTAGGAAAGGTGTGGACAAATTGGAGAAAGTCCAGAGGAGGCAACAAAAATGATTAAAGGTCTAGAAAACATGACTATGAGGGAAGATTGAAATAAAGTTGGGTTTGTTTAGTCTGGAGAAGAGAAGACTGAGGGGAAACATGATAACAGTCTTTAATTACATAAATGGTTGTTATAAAGAGGAGGATGATAATTTTTTCCTTATCCAGGGCAGGACAAGAAGTAATGGTCTTAAATTGCAGGCAAGGGAGATTTAGTTTAGAGATTAGGAAAACTTCCTAATTAGAAGGGTAGTTAAGTACTGGAACAAATTACCTAGGGAGGTTGTGGAATATCCATCAGTGGAGTTTTTTTAAGGACAAGTTAGACAAACACCTGTCAGGGATGGTATAGATCAGTGGTTCTCAAACTAGGGCCACCGCTTGTTCAGGGAAAGCCCCTGGCGGGCCGGGCCAGTTTGTTTACCTGCTGTGTCAGCAGGTTTGGCCGATCGCAGCTCCCACTGGCCGCGGTTCACTGTAGTTTGAGAACCACTGGTCTAGATAATACTTAGTGCTGCCTCAGTGCAGGGGACTGGACTAGATGATCTACTGAGGTCCCTTTCAGTTCTACATTTCTATGATTACTCTAACCATGCTGGGATCATGGCTAGAAAAGAATGCAGACGGGAAAATGCTCTATGTATTGGTTCACTAACACACCTTCATGCTCATGTAGGTGTTCCTTAAAAGTGTCCCATCAATGTATTGGCCCTGTGCTGGAATGTGAGATTTGATGGGATCAAATACAGAGAAATTTTGTTTCAAGGAAGCAAGCATGTTGTGCAAAGCTTTCAAAATGTAAGGTAATAGTGTTCTCTCTTTGAATTTTCCGAGTTTATGTTGTAATTTTATTATTAGATTAGCAATAGGACCTGGTTGTGCCACTGTTTGGTTGAATAATATTTAATCACAGAAGCAATCCCACTGAACTCCTTGGAAGAGTGGCACAATAAACTCAGGCCCAGATCTTCAAAGGATTTAGGCACCTAACTCCTACTGATTTCAATGAATTAGGCACCTCAATACCTTTTAGGATCTGGGCATTAGTAATTAAATTTTCTTTATTTTAACTTGGAGAAATACTCAATTTCCTTCCCCTTTAACCTTCCCTTTAGAGTCCTGGATGAACTACAAGCAATCTAGGTAAGAAGAGTTGGATAAGAATATCTCTGAAGTTCATTAATTAAACTCATAACTGGCCAGAAAGTTTGGAGTCTGGGCCAACCCCACCCCAAAGGCCGAGAGTGTTGACAAGATAGAATTTCTAGTCTCTGATGGCCTGAAAAGCAAGATGCCAAGTCTTCTGCATAGCAGTGAGTGGCATACAGATGCTGGGCCAGCCCAACTTTGCAACTTTAATATTCATAAAGTGGAGCTGTTCTAGCTAATGATTTGATCATATTAGATGTTTTGGAACAAAGTTTTAAAATTTTCATACACAGATCAAGTAACTGCATATCAAACTGACCTTTATTTGTAGACAAAAATGACAAGTTTTGCCCATTGCATTTTGTAGATACAAGTTTAGAGACCAGTTTTGAAAATTTTGCCCTGTACTAGGACTGGGTGAATAATATGCAATTTGGTAAATTCTGTTTATTTCAGTTGTATGAAATATTTAAAACCTTTAATTGTTACTTGCTTAAATTTAGATTTAATCAACAGATTGTAAGGAATAAATCTCTCAAAGAGCACTTTGAAGAGTTTCTGAAGCTATTTTACAAAATCAAAATTTCTGCTATTTAATATGTTTTCAAAATACCACAGGTGACTGTACATGACTTACCAGATGTTTTTTCTTTTTAAAGATTCAAGTTACGTCTGAGTTATAAATACTTTTTAAAAAAGCCACAGCCAACTCAAGTTTTGGGTGAAATATGGCTAGATAGTAGTTCCTTATACGATAAATTTAACAGTAAATGCTCATGGTTGAATTATAATTTTCTTAAGATCAGAGATGTATAACAGAACTAAGATCATGTTCTGAACAGTGTATATGAGAGAGTTGTTAACCAGTGTCTAGGCATCTTTTAACACCCCCCCCCATTAATCCTCCAAAAGTATTTAATTTTTTCCCAATAACAAAAATATTTTCAACATCATGGTCCACTTGAGCAAATGTTAAATCTTCCCCATAGTTCAGCATATGTTGTAGATGCTCTGCACATCACTATTGGTGCGTGAGATTATTAATATTGCTTTTCCAATCAGTAAAGTTAGTAACAGTAAACCCTTGGCATTAGTAGGAATAAAGCTAAATGTACCTTTCAATAATTAATTTTGTGGCTATAAACAGCTATATTGTATTCCCACTGACAATAACAGGGAAGCCCTAGGCTACCCAGCAATCACGCTTTCCTCTTGTATCTATACAATGAAAAGCATTCCCACCTGAGAACTCCACCATGGGTTCCCTGGTGAAACAGAGCTAGATGAGAAAGATGTGTTCTGCTGTATATTTCTCTGATCAAGCCCTTGCTTTTACTTGGACCAAATGATGAAAAACACAATCCAGCTTCTTTTCTCCCCAGCAGTTTTTAATTACCTCTAAGGCCTGTAGTAAAAGCTTTGGCTCATTGACTAATTGAGAACACTTGCCCTAGTTTGCAATTAGTAAAAATATCCCCTTTTAAAATATGTCCTTATACTCTTCCATGGAAAGGTGGGTTTACTCTTAATCAGCCAAGAGCTCAGGAACTGCACAAATTAAAGTATATGCAGGTTATCTTCTTGCTTTAGGGGATATTCACCACTGTCTGTGTTCTTGTGGAGTAATAATAAGATACCATAACCAAACAGTAGAAGATGCATATCAGATGGTTTTCCAATAACATTAGAGGAGAAAAAAGCAACTGATGTATGGGATATTGAAGGCAGATTAAGTTGTTAATGTATATTAGTATATTCTTAATTTCCTTTTAATTGAAAAAGACATATTGACTTTAATTAGAACCATTTCACAGGAACTGTCAATTAGCACATGTCAAAGTAGTTAATTCAGAACAGAATTGTTTTAATTAGGGTCTGCTTTCCTTTAACTGTGGGGCCAACGAGATCAGCCTTTCCTTATCAAGGTTTTAAATGTCTCTAAGACATACAATACAAGTGTAGTCTCTTATCTATTATTAGAAGCCCATATGGATAACATTAAAATGATGATGCTGGCATTGTTCATGAAGCACAAATCACAGTTTCTTTTATTACTGTTTGAAAAAAAAAAGATGGCTTTGAACAAAGAGCATTTTAAATACACAGATTTATCCTATTTTTAAGAGACTACAAAATGTATGACATACATGTTCTCATGTAAAGTATTATTTAATATGTCTGCTCAAATAAATGGGTCTAGTCAAATGTTTTGTGTGTTCTATCAGCCAAAGACACATAAAACATTGTCAAAGCATGCGGTAACATTTTCCCCTTAAATGAATTATAATCAAAAAGAAAAAACTGTCTCAGTGATTATTTTGGACAATATAAACCCAGCATTATTAACTTTCATTCTATGCAAAGATGTAACACCGATTGCTAATACAGTGGCTGAAAACACTAGTGAGCTAATGTGTTCTCAGTAATCAGACAATCTGAGTCTTGACTTTCACAGTATAGTTTCTAAATATGCCTGAGGTGACTGATGTACCTTGATTCCTAGCTGGCACAAGTAAGGCCCTCCATCTTTGTCTACCAGCAGGTGCTGTGAACTGTAGTATTGATATACCATCAAGTAAAAGAACAGCAGAGGAAAATATATCAAAAATGTAAAAAGTATTAATGTGAAATCTAGACTTCGCTTTATCATATGAGGGTTAGCCACCGTTTTACTGACCTACATCAATTGAGGATTACAGAGATTAGTGGAAGGAATACTTAATAGCTGAACTGTGGATTCCAAAGAGGATTATCTGGTAAGATATTTTATGTATCCTGATGCTTTATTGAACTTATTAAGGGCCTGATTAATTCAACAATAACAGTAACATCATTTTCCAAAATGGAGTATGATATGAGTATACTAAAATTAAAAGTATACCAGAAGTATATTTCATCTAGTATGTTAATCATACTGTGTTCTTGTACTGGAACTATTTTGGTAGATGAACTGTAATACAAATTGCAGGAAGCCTTGTGATTAAAAACACTTACGTAAGATTTTTACAAATCCTGGAAAAGTAGGTGAACTTTCACTTGACAACCTCTTGAATTGAATATCTGGAATTCTACTGAAGCCTGGGTTTTCTGGAGATCACTACGGACATCAAAAAAAGCCCCTTCAAACACTGTAGTTTACTGCTTACCATTCTACAGGAGGTGTAGTTTGAGCACAACTTAACAATTGTATCATTACTTTTTATGTTACCTATTTCCAATTATATGTTAGAATAAGACCCTTATATTCATTCATTAATCCTATTGTGGCCCATTTTAAATCTCTACTTATCAGTTTAAATACTTACCATAATTTAGAATTCTTCTTTAAGCAGATCTAAGGCACATTGGCACTGAAATGCATAATCCATCCTCTTTTATACCACAGCAGAAACAATGCTTTGGATTCTGAACATATACATTTGCTTACTCTATATTATGTATTTCAAAAATTAACAATAGCCATATTTGTATCACCCATGTTTTAATATCACTCTAATACCTGTTGTGGATACGAAGTTTTGGCATACTTACAATATAGCTATGCAGTGTAAAGCAATTGTCATTGCCATTACCATATTCAGATCATTATGACTGTAGGAAACTATATTTTATAGTCTGGACAAATTAGGCTTAAAAACTAATCAATCACCACAACACCCTTAAGAGGTAAGCAGTAACATATTCTTATCCCTATTTTAGAGATGGGACAACTGAGAGAGTTAAAGAGGGAAATGACCTACCCAAGTCACAAAACAAGTCAATCCAGGAGCAGAACTCAAGAGCTTTTGGCTCCCAGCTCCACACACATTACTTTGGATCATGCCGCCTTGCTGCCAATATACTAATAACAATTTACTGCACATCTCAGTACAGTGCACTCAGTTCTGTGTACTTAAGCAGGACAATGCGTTATTTTCCCTCATTAATACTAAGTCTATTTGTTGCTCAGCAGGACTAATATTTATACATTCTGCATCGTGTGATGAAGTAGCAAGCTCTGATTTCTGTTAAATCTCACAGGTTCTCATAGCAAAATGTCATTATAGAACTTCAAAAGCACTTGCTCCATAACAAGATCTTTACAATTATCTATATAATATCTTTCAGCTCCTGTTGGCTCCTTGATTTTCTGTGGAAATCCCAACTCCTCTGCCAGTTTTGGTTTATGAAAAGTTGACCCTTAAGGCATAACTATTTTAAAAAAGATATGCCGAAACGTTACAAGATATAGTAGATGTCACCCAGTTTGATATCTTTTCTGGAATACCCACTTAATAAAAATTGCATTTTTACTAAGTAATTGGCCATATGAATCATGCGCTATTCATGTATTGTTCATGAATCAAACCAAGAGCCATTTAAAAATGACTAGCATCAGGGCAACTTAATAGCTGTTCATCAGATTATTTAAATGACTGTAGCTATGATTTCCAATAATTTTTATCCAAACAGCAAGGCTTCAGTAAGCTGTTGCAGAACTCTCTCCGAAAAGAGTAACTTTCTGATTAAAACCTTTTTGTTACTGGATTTAAGAAATTAAAGAAAAAAGGGGAACTTCTGAGTTATGTATGCATCTGTCAAATGCTGGATCTTTATAGTGTAACAATTTGACCAATCACAAGTAAAAGCACTGGTGGTTTGAAGGGATATTTCACTTTATGAATCATAGCTCATAATGTAGTTAAGTACTTTCTGAACAGGCACTTCCTGAAGACTGACCAACCTGTAGATCGTGTTCCTAGTAGTTTCCGGTGCAATCGTTTGGCATGAGCGATGCATTGGGAGAGTGATTTGCCAGTATTCCAGCCACAATTTATCTGGGATTTCTTATTACAGATTAGCACCATTTCTAATTCCTTGATTGGTTGATTGGCTATACTATAAAGCCAGATGTATTTCACAGCATCATCTATATTCACCTGTTTCTTTTCTTGTTGTTGCATCCTTGACCTGATTTTGCCAATGGCTACCTGGTCTCTCAACACACTGTTGCTTTTCAGGAATATTTTCTAATAATGACAACTATAGTTATAGTTTATATTTATACTGTAAAATTACACTTAACTATTTACAATTTCAAAAAGCTGCAAAACATTCATTAATGCCAAATAAAATCACTATGGGGTAGACAAATAGTATCATTATCTCCACGTTATAGATGAGGAAATTGAGGCTGAAAGATTAAATGTCTTGCCCAGTGTCACATGGCAGTGGCAGAAGGGGGGTTAAACTAAAAGTTATCCATTCTGGGTGCATTCTTCTAGACCAGGGTCTCTCATATTTGTTTAATAGTGTAGACGACATCTTAAAGAGGGATTCACTTGTGGACTCCTTCCTTCTCACTCAGAATCCCATGTGATCTCAACTACAGAAAATGTTTACATAGAAAAGTAATATTAGGAAAGTGCCAGCCTGATGTGACCAGCCAGCAACTCCCTGGTCACCAGCAAGTACTCTGTAGACCACCAGCAGTTCACTGATCACAGTCTGAGAATCACTACTTTAGCACTATATTTTCAGGTTTATTCCTCTAGGTCAAATTGCCTCATGGTACAGCAATGTTAACTAATCCTTTATTAAACAATTCTCCAAGCACAAATAAAGCATTTAGGTTGTTAACATACATAAGTTATATTAAAGAAGGTTTCAGATCAGCACATTGTATTTTGTAGCAAAGTCATAAAATATGCTAACATGATAACATCTAATGAGGGAAATGTTGCATGCAGATGTCTGTTTGCCTATTATCCCATAAAATGACTGTATATTTTTATTTATATGAGTAACATCAGACACAAATGTGTTACCATAAATGCATTCATTTAGGAAAATGTATAAACACAATATGAATCGAATATATATGTAAAACTGTTTTAAAACCTGATATTTAATGTTTATAAAAAGAATAAAGATGAAAAAAATGTCCATAATTACATTTTTTGTTACTCTTGATGAGACAAGAAATATAGGTTCTCAGCTGGCACATTTCAGTGTGGCAGTGAAGTGAAATTTGTGCCTAACATCATGTATCCTTTACATGATGCAAAGGAGTATAATTTTATTTTTGTTGTATTTAAAGGCTCTGTCTAGGCACATTGGCCACCAATTTCATTTTTACTGCAGTGCATGGATAGCAAAGTCACATATCCTTAAGTTAATGCAAAGGGCTTAAGAAAGAAAAGAAAAAGTCTAATTTTTGTTGTTGCTCTTGTCATTTGAAATTTCTATAGTGTCTGTGCACATTGGGCACCATTTCATTTTTATTGCACTGCACTGATAGCAATGTCACATATCGTTAAGTTAACACCAAGTAAGTAAAAAAGAAAAACAGAATTTTTTCTTGCTACTACTGTTGTTTGAAATGTCCATATTCTGTGTATGTAATTTTTGTGGGGAGGAGGAAGTACCAGAAACTTTAATATACAACATAAAAAGTTTGTTTATTTATTTTGTACTGCTTCATGGTACAGCAGCTAGAAATCCAGTGCTACCTGTATGTCCTATCCATGGGATAAGGATTTGGAAAACTGAGCGCCCCATCAAGAAAATAAAAACAATTGCATGCCCCTATTCCCTGACTCAGGCATGTATTGTTAAAGGCCTACCTTACTCAATTTCATTTATATATCTCCTGTGTTCCTCTCCTAGCTAGTCCTGTGTACCGCAGGGGGGCATGCCCCACACTTTGGGCAACACTGAGTTAATAAGTGGTTATGTGGATCCAATTCTGAACCCACGTACAACTGCCAGTCAGTACAGTGAATCCATTACCAACACTTGTCTCTGTATGAGTGCAAAATTGGGTTCTTTATCTAATCTTTTAATCATTTATGTACTGTGTCTAACAATGGCTCTTCAGCATCATACAAAATGTAAAACTCCTGACTTTGGCAGTACTCTGTAATGGTGATGTGACCTAGTGTACATTTAGATGAGTCACCTCTAGAAAGGTAGAGTACCAGAAGCCTACCTCTTGTAAATAAAACTGTATGTTTATGCCTGTAAGAAATAGTTATTAGAAATAGACACTAGGCCAGATTCTCTAGTGTGTTCTGGACCCTTTGTACTGCTTTTGTGGTGCAAAACCAGCTGGATCTGGACAGCTGAGAATTTGTCCAGCATGGGGATGGCCAGGGACCAGGACAGGGGTGGTTGTGCCTAGGAATTAGAGCATCAGTCAGTGGCCGGAAACCAGAGCCAAGGGTCAGAGCTGAAGTAATTAATCACCTGGCTTGGGGGTGGAAAAAATCAGGCACAGGAGCTAACAGAGCCATGGGCAAATGCTTTGAGCAACCACCACATGGCTGCTGCTGCTCATGGTAAGAGGAGGTCTACTGATCCCCTCAGCCAATCAGGTGGTTTGGCCAATCAGGTGGCTCAGTTGGGGCCCAACTGCACTTGTTAGACTGCCTGGGGGTTAAGGTAGCAGGTAAACAGGATACCTGTGGATCCTTTTTCTTAACAGGGGGATGCTAGCAGCTGGTGCAGACCTGACATACTCAAAGCTTCTGTGACATCCTCTGGCATGTTGAGGATAGGCTGTGTTTAGGGGGCTGGCTAGATCATGTTGTGCCCTGGCAATCCCCAGCTGGTATATGTTCCCTTGGAGACTAGTGCTAACTGGGGTAGGTTAAAGAAGCTCTCAGCAAGAATCTGGTCTGAGAGCCAGGAGGCCATATCTGCGTCTCTGCTGCACCAAGCTGACCTTTGGTGCAGCAGAGGAGCTAGGCCATTGTATATTAATGCGTGATCAATGAAAAATATGTTTATGATGCAATGGCTTAAACACCCACTCTTGTACATAGGGGTCCTTTCACTATGTCATAATAGACTACATCACAATAAGACATGGCAACACATAAATAAGTTCAAATGAGATATCACTTAATTTCATGTTGTGTATTGGGGAAGTCTATTCCTCTCCACGCCTTGCCACAGGATCCTTGTGTACATCAATAAATCTCAAGCTCCAGAATGTCAAACATAATGAAAGAAAGAGAAAACGGTCAGAGCCACTCTCATAGGTCCAACCATTACACTGAATTAGGAGACTATATTAATCCCTGGACTTGCTGCTCTTGGTTCTTTGGATTGTGTCTATGAAATGCACACCTCTCTATACTCAGCCCAGTGTAAGCCTTGGTTGCTAACTTGAGAAAAGTCAGTCATACTGTTGAACCCTACCAGTACTGTTCTGGCTGCCTGCCCCTTCATCTTCCTCCTTTACCTTGAGAAAGAGTTGTATGAGAGATAACAAGAGTGAAACTTTTTGTAGCTGGTGTTAGAAAGAGTGGGATAGTACAGCACTTTTGGAAGAAATGCTGGAGCAAGAATATGCTAGGAAACCCTGAATCAAATAGCAAGAAGAAAAATTTTGCTACAGCTCTGATTTGTAGAAGCCAAATTTTAACATCTTTCTCAATTCTTCCATATGTTTTTATTTGTGTTGTCTATTTTCCTCTTGGACCTTTTGCATTATATTTTCCTGACCCAGAACATTTTAAGTTATGAAAAACATACTTATCTTGGAGCTTCACAAAATCATGATTTTTTTCCTGGATATTTTAATAAGTTCAATGGGCCTAATTTTTATTTGCTCTGTGCCTTGTATAATCATTCATATTAACATAAAATGGGCATACACACCATAATACTGATTTGGTACTGGTTCATATCCACATTGCACTGGTGTAAATAACTGCAAAAGGCTGTAGAAAATTGGGCCCAACATGTTTTGCAGGGTAAGTGACACACGGCATACTTTCATCATTTCTTCATGTATTGGGTTTTAGAGGGTATTTTGCAATAGTATCAGACTACTTCCTGCACTTTAGTTCCAGTCACCACAAAGGTTGGCATCAGACTGATTTTACAGTAGAAAGCATTAGCGGACAGAACAGGTTTTCTCAGTATGTTGAATCCATTGCTACAATAAACTTCTAACAATCCACTTGCAATCTGAGCATTTCCTCATGGCACTATTTACTATATACTATACAGTCAATGGAGTTTAATGACCAGGGCTGAATTTGGTCCATCCTTTATCTGTAAAAATCTCTAATTTACTTGTTCTGTCACAACCAAGCTGTCATAGTGATTGTTTCAATTACCAGTGACTTCCTACAGTAAAATTCCTCCAAACGAAAGTCTGTGTTAGTTTAACAGAGAATAGGGTAGACCACTGGCTTTGTATGAATTTGAGGTTTCCATTTAAAACACTTGTCTTTGGGGCCTTCAGAGAGTGAACTCTGCTGGCATGGTTGCTGTCATGCTGTCTGGAGTGGCTCAAGAGCAAGAATGCCAACTTCAGGGCAGACTGTTAAGAAGCAGGGCACCAACCCCAAACTGATGGTGAATTCTATAGGAACTCACCAACCAAGTAAAAGAGTGTAAATTCTTTAGGCACTATACAGCCTTAACATGGACTCACTGACAGTTCCCTTGAGCATTTCGATCCCGGGCAAGCTTGACTCTGTGATAGGTGGTTCCTTCCATTGAAAATCAAAACAATATTCAGGTTACTCCCAGTCCTAAAGGATCAGTCACTTGCATTCCAGGTTCAACTGAACCTAGCTCTCTCCCCAAAGACAACACTTGTAGCCAATCCTGTAGCAAGCTACCTAAAGGTTGATTAACTAGGTAAAATAATTGAGTTATTTACAAGATTAAAGCAGGTAACACACACACGAGTTACATCTTAAATTACAAATGATAATAGAAACTTCTATAATAAGCAAACATTATATGTCTTTTATGACTAACCCAAGCTAAACAGTTGGGGATTCCTAGCTTATGCTTAGAAATCTTCGCCCCCACAGAGTTCAGCCAGCCTAGGAATAAAAAGTTCTCCTTAACAGGCATTTTTATTCCCTTCCCCCAGTGTTGAAGCTGTGATAGGAAGAAGGCTTGGGCACTGTACCCTCTTTAGGGACAGTGCTGATGTCCTATAAACAGGGAACAATCAACAAAGTCTTTGTTTCCTAATGGCCCATTTGGATTCAGTAATCCTTACTGATGAGCAGGAGATAACACCGTCTGTAGATATCCTGCATTTTGCATTAGGTGAAGTTTTTTTTCCTGTTTGGTGAATTGCATAGTTTCAGAACCAGCATTTTACAGTTATAGAGCACATAAGTATTACCTTATTGTATGGGATGTAGCGGTCACAAATGAGATTAATGCAGGCAGCAATTTACAAGCGTTTCGTAAAGTCTAAACACTATACACACTGGTTTTTAAATTTTTAGGCTGCATACCTCTTTCCAAATAATGTAGTGAATCGCATACTGCCATTTGAGATAGGTTCATAATATGCCTATGAAAACAGAAAAGAAGGTCTGTAAGGGATAATATGATGCATTGTCCACCATTACAAGATTTTTACTTGCATGCCCCCTGACGAGGGGTACGTGTACCCCAGTCTGAAACCACATAAGTCCAATACCTATCTTAACAACACACAAGTGACACGGATTAGTTTCCAGTTACGTATTTGTTGATGGTCAGTGAGGTTAGGGGCTTTGGCATGAGCAGGCACCTGGTCTGCCAGCGTCACAGTTGCATTGTACATTCAATGCCTCTCAGCTCAGAGAAACTTCATTGGTACTTTTTAGCTTTTATTTAAATTTATACAGCTTGAATAATACATATTGGGTTAATTCAGGAGTCAAAATCACAAAGTTCTATTTCTTTGAATCAGGTGCAAGAATGCTTCTTTATGGCCATGGTAACTATTTTACAAGCTGTCTAATTCACAGTCTCTGGAGTATATTTTTAAAATAAATCATTCAGTGTTGTGACCAAGGGCTTACTTTTTACATGGGTAGGGGCTGAGCAAATGTGGTGCTGATGTCCTATAAACAGAAGAACTTTGATGCGCTGACTCAATGTAGAAAATCATAATGTAGAAAAATAACTGTCATGCTGGGAGGAAAGAACGCCCTTGTTTGCTTCCATTATACTTTGTTCAGTGGCAGATTAGTCTCTGTGAGTCAAATCCTGCAGTCCTTACTCACTCCTTATTCAGGCAAAACTATCTTTCAGCAGCAGTTTTTCCTGAATAAGGACCTTAGGACTGAGCCTTATGTAGTGAGTTAATTATTCCCTCCTCATAAATGCATTGTCTTATTGAAAAAGTAGTAAATATATTTTTTCATCAGATTAGTTCTAAATTAATTAAAACCATTCTGTCTGGTAATCTTTATTGTAAAGCTGTATTTAATATCTCGTATGAGCTTAAACTAGTAAAATATCTGTCATCCTAGGAAATGTCTTCAGACTTCACTTATAAAATAATGGAATTAAAGCAAACGTTCCAATTAACTGGCGATGGCATCATATAGTGTCTAACAGCAGAGAAAAAAGCTCAGAATAAATCTATTAGCACTGGGCCAAATCTGAAAGTCTTTACTTAGTCTTTAAAATTACTGTGGTGGATGTTTACGTGAGAGAGAACTGAGTAAAAAATGAGTTAATAACCTCAATATTTGATCTGATATTATTAAAGTTTGTTGCTGATTAATTATGTATATTGTTATTGCAATTGAACAACTCATGTAATTGCTATAAGGTGTTCTATAGTGTGTGGCTGTGATGCAATAGCTGCATTTACAGTTTAGTTACAAAGTTTTTGGCTTCAGCTGATTAAAATAATGGCATTTCTGTTGCATCTTGTTGCTTAACTTGCTAAGGTACAGTTTGTAAACAAAGCAAAGTGTGATGAATCATCTCTGAATTTTTTAAGAAAAATGGCATTCCCCAAATAAAACAATATTTTTAACTATATGACAATTAATAATAATTAATTACAACAATGTATTTACTTGAGACACTTTCATATATTTAACTGAAAAAAATTACAATAATTAACCAAATGAGGTCAATTATAACATCCAGCAAAATAGTCAGTAAACCCAGAGCAGGAAAACCAAGTTAAAAGATCACAACAGTACCTCTTCCCAAGCCCACATATAATGTGCAAACAATATTACATAAAGTTTCTCAAAAATAAGATAAAAAACAAAACATCTTCGGCCATGTCTTGAAAGGTGCCAGATAGATGTGATGTGATAGATATTCAAGGACAAAACACTGCAAAGATGCAGGACTTCAACAGAAAATGTCTTGCTTGTTTCTTGGTGAAGATTATCTTTCAGGACATTCAGTATTGTAGGTTTAACTTGCTGAGTCAACATCAAGCCCTGTGACAGAGCATGGGGCAGCAGGCTGGCCCTTCAGGAAACTGGAGCTATTTGTTTTTGGATTTTGTATTTAAATTTTAATTGTATTGATAAAAACACATTCGATGGATTGAAACTCTGTGGCTGATAGTCTGTAGAGATTCTGTGGTTTTCCTGGGCTCTGCACCCATGAAAGCGACTTCCTATTTGGAAGGGATAGTTTTATCTCCTTGCCAGTCAGAGAGTGCCATATTTCCTGGGTGCCATCTCGTTTGATCACTATTCTGTACATAGTAACCTATGTATCCTTTTGGTGACTAAGCATATTGGTTCACAGTTATTATGCTCTCCTTGGTGCATTCCAGAGATGAAACAGGAAGATGTATTCCAGAGGTCAGATGAAGAAAAGTATCCCCACGGGAATTAATACATGTCCCCGTCCCACCAAAATTTACTGATTAGAAGGATGGCCAAAGAATTTTCCAACCAGTGACGTGGGAGTCCCTCTCCAACACAACAAAAGAGACAGGGGACGACCTGACGACACGAATGTATTTTTCTTGCTTGTAAATCAAATGCTGCCAAACCGTGTGACTGTCCATTCCTCCATGTGCGGCCATCAAAGGAAATTAATAACTCCCTAGATTGGAAGAAATGCGCACTGAATATATTCCTTTTGATGGGGTTGAGATTTGGGAATTGTGGCGTGTGTGTGGCAAAGAGCTCATTTGCAAGTCTGTAACTTGCTATTGCAGAACAGGACTTGGATTTTTTTTTTTAAATACCCCTATGTTTTAGGCTTCTGCAGTAGGCTAAACTTTCCACTAAAGAGGTTGGGTTTGACTGATTTTCAGGCAGACGTTAAAGCATAAATCTTTAGCATCCAAAAGAAAGGACATGAGAATAACAGTTAAATATTTGGGCTAGTGCTACATCTGTAGTTCCCATAGTTGCTAAAAATAAAATGAAATAAAATAAAAGGATATATAAATGCCTCAGACCCATAAGCACAACACTCTTCAGAATAGGTTTTATATGAATAATGGACAGATTAAAACTCTGGTCTCAATCCTGCAGTCTTTTTAGAGAAAAAGTCCCACAGAAGTAGTTTTGCTTGAGGAACGATTATAAAATAGTGCTCTCTATTTGCATGACATATAGTAGCATTTTGTTGGATAACTGTCAACAATTTTTTAGAACTACCTGGAAAACAATAACATCAATATAGGATATCCTTTTCAAATGCCTTTTTTGCATTAGTTTAAATTTGAACATACCCCATTAGCGTGCACTCAAAACACAGTTATACCTGCTAATAGCTAATTGCTCATGTGAGTCAGGTAATTGAAGTGTGGCCTATCTACCTGATTGGGTATGCTAATGTACTATGTATGGCAACGAAAGGGAAAACCTATGAAAATATGACCTTATGTTTTAGTGGAAGGAAAATGTCATGGAGGAGTGCTGAGAATGGAAACTGTCTGATTTTCTGGAGCAGATTATGAAATCTGGAAAGGCACTAGAAAAAAAAATAATATAAATGTTTAAAGAGAGATTGCCAAATAAGCAAATGCAATTTTTATTTATGAATACTTGCTCCTTAGGTTTATTTTGTATTTTTTTGGGGCTGTATGTATGATTTTAAAAAAAAACAGTTCTGTAATTCTGGAATGCTCTATCTTATAAAACAATTATAGAAGGGAAGGATTTTTCTTCTTCTTTGTACAAGACTTTAGAACAGTCTCATTCAAAAAGTTACAAAAAACATTCAAAAACTAGACACAACAACATGAGTTAAAGACAGAATGTCATCTTGGCTTTCTGACCTTCCTTTTTTGTGGGTTTATGTCAGTCTAATATTACTTGAACAGAGTTTTTTTGTCTAGTCAGTTAGACTGCTTTGTTTTCTTAGTAATGTTGTGAATATCCTTGTGAAATTTGGAGTATAAAAATCACTGAATATGGGATACACAGGAAACTATTTTATAATTGAACTAGATCATTTGTTTACATTTTTTTATTCAAAAAAGAAAATATAATTAATTCTTCATTTTGAAGTTACAGGATGATATTTTCATTTCAAAATTAAAATACAATCATCCCCCTCCCCCATGACCCTCACTAAATTAGTAGACAAAAAGCCTTTGAGAACCACTCTCCAGTATGAAAATGACTATATATTTTTTCAGTTTAGTTTAATAAAGGATATCGCCTACAATGGATTTCTAGTTTTCTTCTGAGTAGAATGTGCCAGATTAACATGGATCATTTTTGTCATACAGGGCTAGATAGTACCAAGAGCTAACATAGCCACACAAAGTATTAGGAGGGAGTAAGAATTCACTGCATGTTGCACAGCCTAGATTAAGGTTACCTGAATCACAGCCCTGGAGAGTATAGTTGCTGTAGGCCAGATGCTCCCCACAGCAGCATAGTGGGCAGAGTAGGTGGAGCCATGGCTGCTCTTCCCCACACCCCAGCCAGTGAAGCTGCCCATAAAGGACTGTTGCAAATTACTCCAATCCTGTGCAACAAGGAAGACCCAAGAGGCATTCAGAATGCCTCCCAAGCCTCCTGTTGGAGTGGTGCCCCTCTACTTCACTTATTACCATGATCAGCATGTGAATCATAGGATTGGAAGGGACCTCGAGAGGTCATCTAGTCCAGTCCCCTGCACTCATAGCAGGACTAAGTATTATCTAGACCATCCCTGATGGGTGTTTGTCTAACCTCCTCTTAAAAATCTCCAAGAATGGAGATTCTACAACCTCCCTAGGCAACTTATTCCAGTGTTTAACCACCCTGATAGTTAGGACGTTTTTCTTAATGTCCAACCTAAACCTCCCTTGCTGCACTTTAAGCCCATTGTTTCTTGTCCTATCCTCAGAGGTTAAGAATTTTTTTTTGATTCCTCCTCCTTGTAACAACCCTCTTGCACATTCTAGCTGCAAATAATTAAAAATAAATATCCGAAGCCACTGACTTTAGGCTTTCTTGCCCTAAAATAGTTGGAAGTTTTAGTAAATGAATGTTCCTTTGGGGAAAAAAACAACTTTTAAGTCAATTAAGGGCAAAACTCATTTGTTTCCATAAAAAATGTGAACCTTTTAGGCTACATCTACACTAACAAATGCAAATATTGATGTAGGTATTAGTACTTTTAGCAATAGTGTGAACACTACCTTTTGTGTCATGAAAACTGAGGACAATGCCCCTTTAACTACCAGGGTTTGTCACTATGAACCAAGAGACTGGTAGGAAAAGTCTTTTAGAATATTGATCAAAATGTGGTTTGGTCTGATGGTGGCATTGTGAACCTCACTCTGTTGTGATTAAACTTTTCACAGGAGTATTTGGTTACTATTATTTTACTTCAGATAGAGGAAATTGTTGTCAGTACCAGTTATTCCCTTATATGAACAGTGAAAGAGACCACCAGATATACAAAATAACAGAATAGAGCAGAATTGAGGAAATACAGCTAATGGCTTACAGTCAGTCTACTTGGTATTATTACAACAGTTATATAATGGAATTGTTTTTAGTCACTTCATGTCACTTAGATGCATCTTTCATCCAACTGTTCAGTTTTTAAGTGAAGTAAAAGAGAAACACAAAGGCTAAATCAAGCATAACACTTGTCACTATGTCTTCCTTTGGGCAATTGGAAATAGTTATTTAAATAAAGCTGAAATAAAACTATTTTAATTTATTCAAGCAACATTGAAATTAAGGAGGCACCTGAAATTTCCCTCATTTATAACATGACAAATGAGTCCTCAGTGCTAGCTATGTACTTGACACAGTGCAAAATGTAGCCAGAAACTTTGTTGTAGCATGTTCCAGATAACCTAACGAATGTTAACATAAACAATGCCTGAAAAATGTGCCAGATATCCCATCAGGTCACCTATAACCCTACTACATGCAAGATAGATCAAATTGAAAAGTATATTGAAGGAGTATGTAGCAAGAGGAGTGATTGACTCTGAGAACATTGGTCTAAAATCAGAGCCTGTGAGTGACTGCATGGGTTCCGATTGCTTTCTGGGATTTTCTGCTGAGGTTTTTGTGAGTAAATGGTGAGGCCATCATCATGACTCATAGTACTGGGAAGCCAGTGAGGATTAGTAAGGCAGGGTGAGTGAATAGCGGTAAATAGTTTAAGGAGTTTATACAGTTGCAGAGACAACTAGGCAAACACATTCCTTACTTCTGATTTGCTGGCACCTTGTTTTTGAGCCTACAAAAGCGGAGGTGACTCTTGAATTCAACATTGTGGAAATGGTAGCTCTAGAAATACCTTCTTAAGTCAGTAGACCATGGTATATTTTAGGAGATGAAAGTAAGTGCTTCTCTGGGTTACAGTGCACTACAAAATTAAGTTAGCTGCCACAACAGAATTACCGGGGTGGGGGAATTCAGTGATACTTTAGAAAGGAACCTTTCATAATTATGAGGAGAATGGGCACTAGCACAAAGAAGGGCAAGTACAAATGTTGGACACCATAGAAACAGCCAGGTGGCCATTTAAGAAGGGAAAATTACCTACCTGGCAATTCTGACTTTCCCTATGGCACAGGAATTTGGAACAGATAAATGCCCTGGCACCAGTCAGATCCTCTTCCCCAGTTCCAGCCATCAGCATCCCTCAGTTGTTGGGCCACTTTGCAGCCTGTGTTGATTCAGTCTCTGCGTTCTGCTGGGAGAAGCTGGGTTTTAGGTCCCTGGCAATATAAAGTTCACTTGGAAGGAGAGAGGGAAACTGCAATGATAGAAGCCACTTGCTGTAGGCCAGATAATGGGGAGCACTGACAGGGGCATTCAAACCTGTGTAGCCATAAGATTAGCTGATTCAGTGCATTTGTCAAGCAGCTTTAGCTGATGGGATTCTTATGGAACACCTGGCAGAGTTTAAAACCATCCTCTTCCAGGGATGAATCATCCTACTGGTGAACCCCCTTCATACCCAGCTGAGTCATGAATAAAACCCATTATATTGAGGGATATATGTTCATGTGATCAAAAAGAAAAAAAGGTGCAGATGAGGAGAGTCATACTGTCCTGGTTCAATGGAGTTTGATAGTTTCTTTGGGCTCAAAACATTTTACTGAATAGAAATCTGGCTAGGACAACATATATGGATTGGAATGCACATAATGAAAGGCAAGTTGAGATGAGTTGAGATGCAAGTTAAGAATAAAAAGGGCAAACAAGCTATAGGAATTAAAAATAGCTAGAGATTTCTTGAAAAATGATAATATTAAATAGATCAGAAGCACGAAGACTGCAAACGTGAACTGCAAGCCCTCTAGAATGCCTGAGGGTCAGGGAGTAATTAAGGAGGAGGATGAATTAACAGAGAATTTATATAGTCATTTATTTCCCATTAGTCTTTATTCTAGAGAATGGAAGGGAAATTCATAGAATCATAGAGATTAGAAATTAAAAAGACTTATTAGGTCACAGTTTATCTCCCTGTCAATCGTGGATTGTTCCATTTATTTACTGGAGTTTTGTCCAGTATAGATTTAAACATCTTAAACTGATGGGGATTCCACCAATAAATTGGGGAGACTATTCCACTGTCCAATAAATTATATTGTCAAGAAATATTTCTAAACATTCAGCTTCTACTTTCTCTTTCTTAATTTCATTCTATTACCACCTTTTACTATCCTACAATGGTTGTCATTAAAAGTCAACATTCTCTAGCAGTTATACATCAATATCTTATGTTCTGTTGTTAGTATAGATATCTCAGGGTTGATATTTTAATGGCAATGACTCCAATTAATTTGTAGTGTTAAACCTCTATGTAGTGTTAAACCCTTCAGATGTTTGTAGATTTTTATCATGTATCTTCTTAGTTGTCAGCCACCTTATACATACTTATAATTTAGTCTTTCCTAGTTTCCATCTCTTCAGTCTCTAAATCATTTTTCTACCTCTTGTCTGAACTTCCTCTAACTTCTATTCAAAGGTCACTTTTCACAGGAAATAAGAATGTGGCCTTAACAGACTGGCATGTCAGGAGAAAGCTAATCTGAGAAACTCAGTTATAGTAAATAACCAGGATTGGACTATTTCATCCAAGAGTTATGAAGAAAATGAAGTATGAAGTAGTGGAGATATTGGTGAGAAGATGCAATGTATTCCTACCCTGCACACCCCCACAAAACCCCTACCTTCTTCCTGATGAGTTACCATAAGGTAACAATTTTTTTTTAATAAAAAGGACCTAAGTGAGATTCCAGATTCACCTTGATCCTGGGCAAACTGCTGAGAGTGTAATTAAGAAGAGAATAATACAGTACTTGGAGAAGTATAACCTGATAGGGTCAAAGTAGCATAACTTCTGCAAGGAAAACTTGTGCTTCTGTATCTTGTTAGAATTCTTTGAGATGGTTAATAATATAGCAGACAAAGGTGACCCAGTGGACATAAATTATTTGGATTTTTCAGAAATCTTGATAAGGACCATCATACGAGAACATTAAGGAAAATAAATATCCAAGAAGAAAGGGGCAGAATCTTATCTTGGATTAAAATTGGTTAAGTGACAGGAGACAAAGATTTGTAGTGAATCGTTTCTCCTCAGAGCGAGTGGAAGTTAATAGAGGGTGTATATACAGTGATCAACAGTGTTATTTAATAGAGTCATAGATTCTAAGGCCTGAAGGGACCACCAGATCATCTAGTCTCATCTCCAACATATCACAGGACACCAAAACCACCCAGCACCCACACAATAAATCCAACCACCAAAATTAAAGAAAAGTGTTACAGCCAACAGGACACTAGACTATTATGTCCCACAAGCAGAGAACAGGAGAGACCAAGGTGGACCAGTGCTTGAGGCCCCTGCTATGACAGGGACATGATTAAGTGAGATATACCCAGATACTTCTGGTAAGTGACCCACACCCACACACTGTAGGGGAAGGTGAAAAACCCCAAAGGTCACTGCCAATATGACCTGGGGAAAAACACCTTCCCAACCACACATATCAATTAGACCCTGAGGATGTGAGCAAGAGCCAGCCAGCCAAGCATCTGAGAGACAGAATGCTCGTGTCATAAATATAAAGGGAAGGCTAACCACCTTTAAATCCCTCCTGGCCAGAGGAAAAAACCCTTTCACCTGTAAAGGGTTAAGAAGCTAAAGATAACCTCGCTGGCACCTGACCAAAATGACCAATGAGGAGACAAGATATTTTCAAAGCTGGAGGGGGGGGGAGAAACAAAGGTTCTCTCTGTCTGTGTGATGCTTTTGCCGGGAACAGAAAAGGAATGGAGTCTTAGAACTTAGTAAGTAATCTAGTTAGATATGAGTTAGATTCTGTTTTGTTTAAATGGCTGATAAAATAAGCTGTGCTGAATGGAATGTAGATTCCTGTTTTTGTGTTAAGGTTTTGCCTAGAGGGATTCTCTGTGTTTTGAATCTGATTACCCTGTAAAGTATTTACCATCCTGATTTTACAGAGGTGATTCTTTTACTTTTTCTTCAATTAAAATTCTTCTTTTAAGAACCTGATTGCTTTTTCATTGTTCTTAAGATCCAAGGGTTTGGGTCTGTGTTCACCTATGCAAATTGGTGAGGATTTTTATCAAGCCTTCCCCAGGAAAGGGGGTGTAGGGTTTGGGGAGGATTTTGGGGGGAAAGACATTTCCAAGTGGGCTCTTTCCCTGTTATATATTTGTTAGACGCTTGGTGGTGGCAGCAATAAAGTACAAGGGCAAAAGGTAAAATAGTTTGTACCTTGGGGAAGTTTTAACCTAAGCTGGTAAAAATAAGCTTAGGGAGTTTTTATGCAGGTCCCCACATCTGTACCCTAGAGTTCAGAGTGGGGAAAGAACCTTGACAGCTCGGTGCCAACTCAGAGCCCTGGCCCACAGGCCCCAGTGTCCCATTGCCAGCTGTGGCCATCCCTGATGCTTCAGAGGAAGGAAATAAAAAAAACCCCACATCTGAAGACGTTGGGGAGAAAAAAAATCCCTTCCTGATCCCTGCAGGTGGCTGGCTGAAACCCTGAAGCATGAGACAAACTGAAAGTAAGCCTCAGGATTGCTGAGCCCTGCCTCCTACCATTGCAAGCATCCTCATCATACAGTTGCACTCATAAATTTGTCCAGCTCTATCTTAAAACAAATTAAGTTGTTTGTCCCCCACAACTGCTATTGGGAGGTTGTTCCAGAACTACACACCTCTGATGGTTAGAAACCTTCTAATTTCCATCCTGAATTTGTTCATGGTCAGTTTGTACCCATTTGTTCTTGTGCCAACATTGTCCTTTAGCTTAAATAGCTCTTTACCCTCCCTGGTATTTACCTCCTTGATGTACTTGTAGAGAGCAATCCTAACCCTGCTCAGCCTTCTTTTTGTTAGAATAAACAAGGCAAGCTCTTCCAGTTTCCTCTCATAAAATAGGCCCTCCATTCACTTCATCATGCTAGTAGCTCCTCTCTGCACTTATTCCAGTTTGAATTCATCTTTCTTGAACATGGGTGAACAGAATTGCACACAGTATGCCAAATGAGGTTGTACCAGTGCCTTGTACAATGGTATTAATACATCTCTCTCTCTATTGGAAATACCTCACCTGATGTGTCCTAGGATCGCATTTTCCTTTTTCATAGCCGCATCACACTGGTGCCTCATAGACTTCCTGTGATTGAGCCACACACCTAGATCTCTCTTCTCCTCAGTTGATTCCAAGTGATGAGGTTCCCTCAGCTTGAAGCAGAATTTTTTATTATTAGACCCTAAGTTCATGACCTTGTGTCAAGGTTCCTCCCCCACTCTGAACTCTAGGGTACAGATGTGGGGACCTGCATGAAAACCTCCTAAGCTTACTTTTACCAGCTTAGGTTACAACTTCCCCAAGGTACAAATTAATTTTACCCTTTGACCTTGGAATTTCCACTGCCACCACCAAACTTTAACTGGGTTTACTGGGAAACGTAGTTTGGACACGTCTTTCCCCCCAAAATCCTCTCAACCTTTGCACCCCACTGCCTGGGGAAGATTTGGTAAAAATCCTCACCAATTTGCATAGGTGACCACAGACCCAAACCCTTGGATCTTAGAACAATGAAAAAGCATTCAGTTTTCTTACAAGAAGACTTTTAATAGAAGTAAAGGAATCACCTCTGTAAAATCAGGATGGTAGATACCTTACAGGGTAATTAGATTCAAAACATAGAGAATACTCTAGGCAAAACCTTAAGTTACAAAAAAGACACACAGACAGGGATAGTCATTCTATTCAGCACAGTTCTTTTCTCAGCCATTTAAAGAAATCATAATCTAACACATACCTCGCTAGATTACTTACTAAAAGTTCTAAGACTCCATTCCTGGTCTATCCCTGGCAAAAGCAGCATACCGACAGACACAGACCCTTTGTTTTTTCTCCCTCCTCCCAGCTTTTGAAAGTATCTTGTCTCCTCATTGGTCATTTTGGTCAGGTGCCAGCGAGGTTACCTTTAGCTTCTTAACCCTTTACAGGTGAGAGGATTTTTCCTCTGGCCAGGAGGGATTTTAAAGGGGTTTACCCTTCCCTTTATATTTATGACTTGCATTATGTACTACTGAATTTAACCCCATTTTTATCACTCTAGTCTTCAAGGTTCTCCAGATCTTTCTGTATAATATTCCTCCTCTGTATTGACAATGCCTCCCAATTTTAATATCCTTATCAGTATTAAGGTTTGAAGGAGGAAGCTGATAGTGAATTGATGAAGTCAGCTAACGATACGGATGTCTTCACTAGTAAGCCGCAGCAGCGCTTTAACGTGACTTGTGTATTTGCAGCAGCAGCGCTGGGAGAGAGCTCTCACAGCACTGTAAAAAACCCACCTCCACGAGGGGAGTAGCTCACAGCGCTGGTGCACTGTCTACACTGCCACTTTACAGCGCTGAAACCTGTGTTTTTTCACACCTCTGAGCGAGAAAGCCCTGTAAAGTGGCAGTGTAGACAAGGCCTAAGTTGGTTTAAGCTGCTTATAAATATAGGCTCTGATCTTGCAATCTGCTTTGCATGGATGGTCTCCTATACCTTGAAGTCAATGGGACTTCATGCAAGGTCCCCTGGTGCAGAACAGCTTGCAGGTCTGTGAACACAGATTATAGGAAACTCCAGGTGGATTTAAACAAGTCTAAATTTCTTGTGTACATTGATGGGGTCATGAGTTGGAAGAACGTTTGATGATAAAGACTTAGGAGACATCATGGGTACCTTGTTGAAAATGTCTGCCTTGTGCACAACAGCAGATTTAAACAAACAACAAAAACCAAAACCAAACACCCCTCCCAACCTCAGAACAACAGACTGGATACTTGGATCCACTAAACAGGAAAATAAGACAGAAAATATTATCATGATGTTATGTCAAACAGTGGCATGTCATCAGTGGTAAGAGTGCAACCAGTTTTGGATACCTCACCTTAAAAGAGACATGGCAGAGATTGAAAAGAGCAATTGAAATGGTAAGAAATATGGCAGGTCTTACTTATGACGTCACACTGCAAAAACAAGCAGCTAGGGCCTGATTCAAAGCTATTGATGTTAGTGGATACACTCTCGTAGACTTCAGACTTTAGATCAAGCTCTTACTCTATAAAAGAAAAAATATTTGGGGCATACTTCAGTGGGGCTTTAAAAATATGAAGGGCACATTTTGCTCAATCCCATAATGTAGGACAAATGGACACTTTATGCTGTAAAAGGGCAGCACGGCTGCAGCTTTTGTAACTGTAACTACTCTCACATGCATTGATATAAATCCGGAGTAACTTTTTAACTAAATAGTGTTTCACATTTACATCCATATAACTAACAGCAGAGTTGGGCACATTAATTAGCTTCAGGGTAGGCTGTCATATATTTGCCTGCAGGGCGGGGTAAGGAATGAAATATTTTCCACAGCATTGTACAATCACAACTGGTCAACAGTGGATTATCTCATTTTCCACCTTCACAAGGACCTCAGTGGCTATCTCTGGAGGCAGAATATCAGACTAGACAGTCCAATGGTCTCCTCCACTGTGGTAACTCCTACACTAATGTTCCTACACTAGTCACTATATATAACATTTGAGAAAACATTTAATAGATGATTGCCTGTGTTCCACAAGATTTAACTTAGCCATCCATCTTTCTGTTTCCTCCTCGCTTTCCAGCTTGTTCAGTAGCTGATCTCAGTCACCGAAAACATCATTATTACGATCTTAGTGTAATGTCCCAGTACCTGGATTTTATTTAAAAAAATCGTATATGTGGCATCAAATATTTGTGATTCTCCTAATGAAGTACAAAACTCCATGAATACACCTGTGTAATGAAATGCATATGTGTACTGACAAGCAACAACAACATATAAAAAAAGCCCCAACCTTTTGCTGTTCTGTCAAATAGTGTGTATATACCAAGGATCCAGAATACAAAGCTGATTTAACAGCAATCACATTCTGAGTGGAATTCACTTGAATGTAATACCTTCCCCCTCTAAGGTTCTGAATGTGGTATCTTAAAGAAGATCATACAAATTACTCATTCTGGGAACAAAGGCTCTTTTTGAAAGCTGTCAGCTTGCTGACAGTTATGATGAGCATTTACTTCAGACTTGTAAAACATATTAATCAAACTTGTTCATATAGCTGCAGTCCAAAGAGGGTTACTGTTTCTTTCAGAGAAATGTTTTACATAAGTGAAGAGCTCTGACTACCTATATGCCTTGAATGCAAACCGCTATATATGCTGTTCATTTATTGATAATGAATAAATACTATTCTACACAAAGCTTAAGTAAGATTGAAGCAGTGTTTGGAAATCTGTTTATTACAAGATTATTTGCAAAAGACCTATGCACCATTAATTGAACCTTGAAAAACATTTGAAAATATGGGTTGCATTTGCAAACTTCAATGTATGACATGGAAAGCTGGCAGGCTGCCTGGTTTCTACTTAAAGGATTGTCATTCTGGGAAAAATAAATTTCTCTAACTAGACAAAAGTCAATGTTTTCATGTTTTACTGCAATCAAACTGATATGGCTGACAATTTAATGTCTCAACACTTAAAATATCTGTGGATAATCAGTTACCTCAATCAATCATAACCACAAGATTCCTCTATTTTCAAAGTCTGTATACATATGACTAAAATATTTAACAATTTAGTGAGAAACCTCCTCAGCACTAATATTCCATGATTTATCTGGGGCCCGGAAGATATTTTGTGTGAGTGCCTACATTTGGAAATTGTTTAAAACCCCCCAACCCTGCATGTAATCAGATTTTGAAACCTTTGTTTTAATGTCCTGTTTTATTTAATTTTATGTATATTTTATAGTCAGCTTGCCTGTCAAAAAGATGTGGAAATGTGCTGGCATTCCAGCTGAAGATATCATTATGAGTGAGAAAATGCTCAAGGCTTTTTCGAAGTGGGTGCTGAAACATATGTTTCCCTTTTTTGACTCCAGGGATGCTAAGCTGCCCCAGCAGACAGGTACTGAGAGGTCAAAGGTTTGGAGTGCTGTGGACCCTCAGGATTTGACTGTGAGCACAGTAGATGGGTTGTTTCTCAAAATGAATAAGAAAAATAGTAATAATTATGGAAAGAAGAGGAAACTGCCAAGAAAATGAAAAGAAACCTGCAAGAAGAGAATTCTGGGTAGCAGAACACTTGGCAGAACTGATTTTAATATCTGACAAGTTGAATTCACTAATCTTTGCTATTGATATTGACGTGAAACTTCATACAGTTTTAGAGATTCATATCTATTAAGACATGCAGCAGTGTTCCTACAACATGGGAACAAGTTAGCTAGAGTCTATTATTATTCTTCCTCCATGATAAAAATTGATATGAACTCTTTTAAACTCCTAATGGATAATTACTCTGAATACTCAATAAAGAAAGCTATATCTTTGGAACATTCCTTTATCTTTAAAAAAAAAAAAAAAACAAATCAAACCAAAACAAACCCAACAACACTTTTTTCCTTTTTGTTTCTTTGATTACTTGGAGCCTTGTAATCAAACTAAGCTTAGTTTCAGGACTCTTGGGGCAGTATCTCTTAGTTCCCTGTCAAGATGCGTTGCAAAACAATCAATCTTGCTCTTGCACTCACTTGGTGGAAGTGCCATGACATGAAGAGTGCAACGCTTTGCACTTGCCGTGAAGCCTCGGTGACAAAAGTTTTTATAAAAAGCCGACTGTATTTAGGGTTATGAATATGCAATGACTCTCATTAGTATTGAAGCACAGGAGCAGGGGCTGACATCCCCCGCCACTTTGAGCTGCTGCAGAATTGTCTAATGAATTGTCTTGCTCTTTCACTCACACAGTATTTTCTGTTGTGGCTCCCAGTTCCAAGGGGAGTTGCCCAGTTTGAGGATACTATTGACTGCAGAAATTAATTGCCAAAAACTGCTCTTGATTTTGTGAACTATGTTGAGACAGTGTTTAAACTGCCAAAACAGAAGACCACTAAACTCTACATGAGATAAAATCATCATGAGCGAGAGAACCTATAAGCTTATATAACATATGCATGTAAGTATACATACAGTAACATAATTTGTACATGTATGTATATCAGTATATGAGATACATTAAATGAAATCAAGTCATAGAAATTTGACATTCTACTGGTTAGTCTATTATTCTTCTGAACAGAACAAACAGGGATGACAGAAAGTTCCCAAAATGAATAGGGCTATAACACAAAGCTATTCGATCATCCTTTTCTTTCTCTGTCCTTCCTTCCTTCCTTCCTTCCTCTAGGCCTCTGCCAAACATTTTGTGGCTCACACATATACAATCCTTTATGTATACTTTACTGATAAGGATGTTTCCAGCAACTCATTCAGGTATCTGGTTTGAGCTGTAGACGACAAGAAAGCATTCAGAAACAAGTTAGAAAGACCCTTCCCCCCATTTGGTTAATCAAATATATTTTTCCCCCACTTTAATTTCTGTTGACATAAAAGGAGTGTTTGTGGTTCTCTGCAGATTGTGAAGGATGGAGTGACTTGAAACAGTTAATATGTTCTAGGAGCTATAAGTAACTTTCTGAAAGGTGTGCACATACGGCAAAGAATAAAGAATTTGAAGTTCTCTCAGGAAGATGCTAGCCCTACACACTTCTGAGTACATTTAATCTGTAATGGAAATGGTCCCACTGCAAGGAGGAGGATCTGTTTTCTTTTTACTACAGTTTTTGGCAACATTAGTATTGTGAGAGCTTGGCTTACCTCTTGACCCATCCCATCATCTGGAAGAAAAATAAACATAGAGAACATATACATGTTAGGAGTATCAAAAATGAGTGCAGCTTAAAATAAATGCAGTTCTGACAAAAGTGGCTCAAGTATCATACATCAAACACTTGTTACCTCTCTTGGCCTTAGTGATTGCACATGACTAAGAACAAGTCAATGATAAAATCTGAAGAAAGATGAAACCAATCTAGGCCTTTTTAAAGATCATCAATCATTCTGTGCAGCCGTGATATTATTAGTTCAAGTAAGCCTTGTTCTCCCATTTTATGGACATTATATACCTCCTACCCCTCGACCAATGCTATCATGGGAAATCATTTTTATGGGCAACATCTTAGTGGGGACCAATCAGATCTACTCACATAACAAGCTACTGCATTATTCAACATTCTCCCTAAATTTGCATTCTTGCTGTACTTTGCTGTCAGGACATGACTGTAAAAGTATGTGTTTTTTACAGTATATACTGAGAAGACAAGTGCACACAAAAATTATAGTATTCTCAATGTCTTTGAATTGCCATTTGTTCCTTTGAATTCCTATAGTCTATGAATTACTACAGAAGAATATTCATCGAAATCTTCTCCCGCCAACAGCTCAGCACTAAACTTTAAACTCTTTCAGCTTTAAAAATATCAAAACACGAGGACAGCAAAAGTGAAACAATGGTTTTCAAACATAAGATATTCAACTTTACTGAGTAAATACTACCCAGCAAGTCTCATAGCTGTTGCTATGAATACAGGGATCACATTGTATATGAAAATATTTCAGTTTTAATTGCAAATCTGTGCAGAGATGATTTGGGGTCTGTAATTAGCACATAAATTCCAGACTTTGTGACTGCTGTGAAAACACACATTATTTAGGGAATGATTATCTAAATATAATTCAGCATTTCTTGCTTTCAGCAAATACTGTAAATATCTGATTTAATAAAGTGAAAAAACTTGCCCTTTTCATGCATTTATATTTCATAGATTCATAGATATTTAGGCCAGAAGGGACCATTATGATCATCTAGTCTGACCTCATCAGGATTCATTCCTGCTCATTACCACGCCCCTCTCCACCTGCGACAGACTCCAGAGCATCACTTAGCGCTGGGTTCACCTTTGGCAGGTTTATTTACAAACATCAATCCTAGAAAATTAATTTGTTTAAAACAAAGGCTCAGATTATGCAGATAGTGATGAACTGTGTGTTTATGTGAGCCCCCCCTTAACCTCTCTCATCTGACACTGCACTAAATCTAAGCCACACAGGGGGAACAGAAGGGAACCTACCTGAGCTGGTTTTAAGCTACTATATGTAGTCTCCTAGTTATCTGGGCATGGCTGTAGAAAGGATGGTATGGTCTTTTGTTCCCAGCTCCCCACCCCCACTTACTGTAAGCTGCAGGCCCAGCCATTCCTAGTCCTTAGGAGCACAGATCCTGTGATTGGCACAAAACATGCCACTCAGAAGTAAAATTATTCTCATCTCCCTCTGTATAGGAATTCCTCCTAGAGGCCCAATCTGACATAGTTTCAAAATTCTGGGATTTATTGGTGTAAATAGGGATTGTTCCTATATACAACAGAAAGTCTTGGCCTCCTGCCCATTCTGGAGTTTAAAAAAGTTGGACAAATATATAGGGAGGAGGCTAGAAGAGCAATGGGAGGGCTTCCCAGGCAGAGCGAGAGGCGCATTCCCCTTGCAAGTGCTATGTTTTGGGTCTGCTGGTGTGGGGGTGCTGGCCTCATTAGAACTACTCACCTGTGTAAAGTTAAGCACATGTGCCAAATTTTTGCCTTCTGTCCATATTTTAAAACAACAAATACATAATAACAGAATGCAAAACACGTTAAGATCACAACAATGAACAGTATATATTAACACAATGGTAATTTGTAACGAAAGATGACCCCGTTAAAACTTCCTCCTTTTACCATCTGCGGATTTCCCACTCTGTTCCCCTTTTTTGGACCCATTAGTTAATGCATACGTCTGAACTTTTCTCCCTTTGCTGTCTGCCTACCAGCTGCAAAACTCCTAGCACAGCCCCTTTTATCAAGTGCAGTTAGCAGGAACTTTTTATAATAATAAAAATAAAAATCCAGCCTCTCCCAATGCTTTGTCCAAATTGGCTGGCTTTTCTTTGTGCAGATCATGACACACGACTGGACCAAACCAAAGCAATGCTTGTTGAGAGTGTTGCCGCTCACTGGATCAGTGTGAGGGAAGCAGGTGAGCTAGACGCTAATGGGCGAAATGTGTGGGTCACTCTCAGTTTTTCATGTTAGACTACAGGGGTTTGTCCCCACAGTTCAAATCTTTGGCAAACAGCTGCCTATAGCTCCGGGGATGATACTCTTCCTTTTGTCTCTCTGATCTTCAGTGATAGCACAAGGCAGAATATACGCAAGTACATACCTCACAGCCCTGCAGTCAGGTTTGAATTTAGATTTGAATTGTGATATCAATGTCATGGTGCACATGCTTTGAGAAAGTAGTTACGAAGAATAATTGAGAGATTCAGTGTGAAGCCACTGAAAGCTGTAATTTAAAGTTCCAGACGCCTCAATACTACTATTACTATTAAAATTTAAAGTGACAGAAGCCCAATTATGTATGGTTATTTTCTTAAATAAAATCAAATTTCTATCCTATGTGAAAGATTCATTTCTGACTACCCATCACTGTCTCGAGAACCTATCTTTGCAGCCTGTGGTGTCACAAGAGATCGTTAGCCTTATCCATGTGACAATGAAAGAATCAACAGGGAAGCAAAGCTGGGAGCCTCTTTGGAGACAGCAGAGGAGACTGATTTGCATGATAATCAGCAATGGATCCTCTCCCATGCCAGCCTCCACACTTAGCAAAGAGCCGTACAACTTTAACTGCGGCTAGGCAGGGATGAGGCATGAGCCTCAGCACTACTTCTAGGAAACTGGCAAATGATACCAAACATTGTGGCTAACCGAAATAACCAGTTGTAAAGACAGAGCACAGTGAGGAGCCTGAAGATCTTTCTTGTGTCAATTGCCTTAGACTCTTTTAAAGAGTACTTGCTTCTTTTGCAATAGTCTTTTTTTTTTTTTTTTTGGTTAAGAGCAAAAATTTGCTTTGGTTATTTCTGCAAATTTGCCTTAGGGCTCTCCTGCCTGTTATTATAAAGGGCTCGTCTGAGCTTTCTGGCTGATGCCAGGTTCAGTGAGCTGTAGGTGAGAAGGTTCTGGAATTGTCCAAACAGTATATAAGAGTACTTTAAAATGTCAGCCAGAAAGGCAGGCAGGGGACTCCTTATCAATTTGAAATGGTGTTGCCAACTCTCACAATTTTGTCACAAGTCTCACAATATTTGGTGTTTTTCTTAGAGCTTGTAATGATGTGATTCAGGGAGAATCTCAGCTTTTATTTTAAAAAACAGTTGTTAGCCTTTATGACTGTAGAGAATAGCTTGAAAATGTGAACTCTAAAGGTTCAAGAACTAGAAGGCAAAAAGAACCCAACATATGGTATTTGAAAAAAAAATCTCATGATTTTTAAGCCATTTTCATGAATGTAGTATCTGGTTGGGATTGGCAATAGTGGTATTATAAAGCCATTGAGCAGGAGGAATGGCTGAAGTCCCTCCTGCCCAGAGTTAGCGAAAACTAATTGTGTGCTAATATGGATCCTGTGGTCCCACTCTTGACCTGCCCACGTGACCATCCTTTGTTCCTAGCTGTGTGGTGACAGTGAACTGGGAATGTGCAAGTGTTTTTGTGCTGCTGCTTAATGTATGGTTGTCCATGCAGACCAATTATGGGTGTAAATGGTGCAACACGCCTTGCACTAATCCTTGCTCCTGGGGGAATTTTACATCTAGTTAGTTACAAAACCACAAAGCTGACAGTGGGGCCATGCCACACTGCCATACTACTCTGGGCTGCTCTTTACATCTGATTTAGTTCTGATGTACACTAGGGTTAACTATAGCTCAGATATGTGTACGGTCATTGTTGTAGGAGCAGCAGTGATCTGTATGCTATGTATAAGCTGTATGCTCAAATGGTCTGTTACACTCCCCCCCCCCCTTGTCTCCTCTCCCTCTTTGAATACCTGTGAAGTGGCTTTCCCCCTCCCTCCTGGAATGCTTGTGGGATGAATGGGCTGCTTGAACAGCTGGAAGATCAGAAGAGCTCCCAGGTAGACAAGGTGTCTGGAACTCTAATTAGGCAGTGATCACACACCCAACGCATGGATACTGCATGGACACTGTTGGAGGTGGAGTGTGACCAACCAGACGCAGCCAGGTCATCCCTAGTTGCAGGCCATGAGGAGCAGGTCCTTAAAACGGGAAGGGGCCATGTGCTCAGGAGTGCACTCACAAGCTTGTACCTCCTGTAATGGCCCTTCGCCCGGACCTCCTGGCCAGTGGTTCGCTGCGTTGCATTTCATCGTGCCGTGGGAAGGCTAACCTTCATCGCACTGTGGGACACTTACCTGGAAGGATCCTGACATCTCCAGTGGCGTGCCTGTTCTGGGAGCATGAGTATGTGAGTGTGAGTATGACACCCCTCCCTCCCCACACTTCTTTTGAGCTTAGCTATCATTGTAATAAATGTGCTGCTTTCTGCCAAACTCTGGTGGGTCATTAGTCCTCCCTAAGCTTACTACCTGGCCCAGTTTCGGGTAACAGTCATGATAGGTATTGACCAGTCTATGTATAATCTATTAAAAGGGCCAAATTATGCTCTCATTTACACTGGTATATATCTGGAGTAACTCCATTAGCTTCTGGTGAATTACTCAGAATTTGCATCAGTATCAGTGAGACCAGAATTCACCAGGATGTAGAGAGACGGTTTGTACATTTACTGAACTGGATCTGCAGTGGACATGCACATAGACCTAACCAAAGAAAATACATAATCATTTAGATCACTGAGATTGATTCTTTTTTATTTTTATACAATATAAATGTACCAGAAGTCCAGGCACAGAATGGCGAATCTGCTTTTCGGGTGAGACTACTGACAATCACCGATATAAGTCCAGGAGGAATGGATGGGGTATACAATCCCACACTGGACAGCAAGTGGTAAAGGAGCTGCTCTGAGCTCAGTCGGCTCCACTAGGCCATTCTTGCAAGGCATGCACAGGCCGAAGGAAGAGCTTAAAAAGGAAGCAGAACTGTTCACTTGCGAATAGACTAGAGAAAAGAGCAGACCTTCAGGTCTGGAAGAAAGGGATCACTGAAGGCAGGAGCTTTCCAGATGACCACTGCCCAAAGGCCCCTTGCAGAAGAAAGGGAGGGACAGATTCTGACTCTCTGTTAACTCAGTTTATGTGCATTAATTCCCCTTTCTTTTTTGTTCATGGATTACCCCGGAAGGGGAGAGACTTTGTAGGGGCAAATCTGAGGAAGAGGCAGGTCACCACAGAGACAGAGCCGCTGTCAGCAGGAGGTACCCGGCAAGGGTTGTTATGCCATGTCTGGCCACAAGGAAGTACCAGTGGTTAGTTAATCAGTTCACAAAACCCTGTTGAATCAATTACTTCTCCTTACAAGTAATATCACAGCATATTAAGTCATTTATCTGAAAAACAGCTGTATACAAGATCATGGCATATTTTTTTCACCTTCAGTATGCTACTAAATAGGAGAATATGAGTATCCTTCAATACTTTTGGTCACCTTCAGCTAAAATAGTTGTATTTATAATCTCCTGTGTCACAAAATGGAAATGATCAGAAGAAAGAGCAGAGAAATCCCTCAAACTAAACTAGACAGAGAGTTCATTGAGACATGTGGAAAAGGTAGAAAGATGTTCTCTTTGAAGGCACCTCCAGGGAAGCAGGGATAGTAAGAGCAGTGCACAGGAATACATCCACAAAGGGTGACAGAATAAATCCCCTATTTAATAGTGAGGAATCTCTGTATTACAAAAGAAAGCTGCAGAACAGACTATAGCGATAGTACTGTGATGCACTGGATCATTTTACTGCCTACCACTGAGATCAGAAAAATGTCACTGAAGGGAGTTATGAACAGTAGACTTGTTATCAGCAATAGATTTCTGGAATCCTGGCAATTGTCTACAATTCAATTGGACAATATGTGAATCCATATGTATTCAGTGATATGAATGGCTAGTGTTTCTTAAAATGTATTTTTGTATGTATTTGTATTACTGTAGCACCCAGGAGCCCAAGTGATGGGCCAGAACCCCATTGTGCTAGGTGCTGTACAAACTCAGAATAAAAAGATGATTCCTACTCCCAAAGAACTTACAATTTAAGTTGCTAAGTGCAAGGTACAGCAGATCTAAATCTAAATGTTAGCAATACATCTGGGCTATTTAGTTACAATACATCCCTTGCCTCACTCCATTGACTTTTGTGGCATTTCACTATGGGAGGGGTGAGAATGACAGGAAAACTCTGTAAGGTTTCCCTGGCAGTTTCCTGACAGACATTCCTTCAAGGGGCAGTTGCTTTCAGGAAGTGAGGCCTCCCCGCCCTGTGGATTTAAGCCATATGCAGGGAACAATGTGGGTGGATGAATGTAGATTGCTCCTGCTTCTGTGCTGCTATGTTGGACCTGCCTCTCTTTTGGCAGCAGGAACTGTTTTTCTATTGACTGGATCCCACTGCAGCTGTTAAGTAGCAACTATGGGGATGATCCACCAAGACCTAACACAGCTCCAAACTGTATTAGTTCTTGTCTGGATTGCTACATGGCCTATAGGCGGCAGTGCCGGAGGATGTAGCTTGCCCCCTTCCACAAAACGTCATACATCCCTGACCCTGTGAAAAACTGGCATGCAGGTACACAGGGCCGCAGGGAAGGCTGATGGTGCAGATGCAGGAACAGTCCCTTTAGCGCAGGGGCACTCATGCCCTATATGAAGGGACAAAGCAATGATCCACAGCTAGATTAAAAAGTCAGTTTTTATGTTATGTACTATAGACATTTCTTATCTGTTTTAATTTTTAATATAAATGTTCCTTTTAAAGTGCCAGGAGCAATATGAGTTTAATGTGAGCTCAGAGGGCCATGCAATGCCAGCATAATTGACTCACTACCATCACTTGTCATAGATATTTTTTTCCTTCCACTCTCCCTAAGTCTGCAGGAGCTTTTAATAGAAACAGAGCATGTAAGAATGTAAGTATTTGATACAGAGCTCACAACCTACTAGTCAATATTGAAATTGGATTTGACTTACTATGTAAGTAATTGCCAATAAGAAAACTGGAGTAAAGGAGCTGTGGAAAGGTATAAAGTGCCTATAGGTCAGAAGTGAAAGAAAATTGTTTATTGAGGTTATAGGTCTTAATTTTTAACTATTATTGTACAAAGGGACTGAAGCCACTTTTTTCCTGTGGCTTTATATAAAATCTATGGTTTTGTCTTATATAGAAGTTTTGCATCTTTCCACTAATCAGTGTCAAGTAAAAGCCAAACAGAACTTGTAAATGAACAATATGTACACTGAACCTTTGAACTGGTGACCAGATATTTCCACTCTTTTTAAGCATGTTGCACTTAATTCAGTGTTAAACTAACCTTACTTATATCTTCCCCATCTCCTCTTGTGCTAGATTAGCCGATGTGCAGTAAATAATGAAGAGTACTGTAATGTCCTGAGCAGTCACAATAACCTGTCCTCCCCTTAATGACAGGTTTAGTAGTTTGTCAAAACCCATCATCTGAACTGATCAGATTGAATCACTTCAACAACTGATGAATTGGAGGTACTCATGTGGTGAAATAAAAGAAGCCAGATACTTGTGCTTAGTAGGTGCTTTCCAAGAAGAGAAGCCTGTGCCCTGGTCTACACTGGGATGGGGGAGTTGATGTAAGGTACGCAACTTCAGCTACGAGAATAGCGTAGCAAAAGTCGATGTACCTAGATCGATCTACCGTGGCATCTTCACGGTGGTGAGTCAACTGCCGCCACTCCCCTGTCGACTGCGCTTGTGCCTCTCGCGGTGCTGGAGTTCCGGAGTCGACAGGAGAGCACTTGGGGATTGATTTATAGTGTCTAGTCTAGACACGATAAATCGACCCCCGATATATCGATTGCTACCCGCCGATCTGAGGGGTAGTGTAGACCTACCCTGTGTCTCACTGAAGCCTTTCTTCTAGGTTGTTTTGCAGAAGCAATAACAACTTCCTAAAATGAGAAACATAATATTTATTATACTCAACCTAATTTACTACAAAGAAGAAAATTCATAATCCTGCTTTCAATCAAGAAATGGCAGAAGCATGCCTGGCTGTATTAATTTTAACAGGGACCAGACTGGGAAAAGAAAAGTGGATTTGCCCTGTTCAAGAACAGCCAACAATGCCATGTGCTGCAACAAGTCCCAGACCAGCTTGAAGCTTCTGCTAAAATGATCAACAGTGAAAGAGTTAATGGGTATTAATATTTAAAACATAAGTAAGTTTCAGAGTGAACAAATTAAGATAAATGGAGTCTGGTCACATCACTCAGCTTTTGCTTCTGTATGAGTAGGTTAAACCGTCTTGCACAGGTTACGGTTTGGAAAGTTGACCTTACAGCCATTCCCCTGATTCTGCAAATACATAGAGAAGAGGCACTCTAGGCATGTGAGTATTCTGGGGTAAGTTCATTGACCTCACTAGAGTTATTCCTGATTTATACTAGTGGAAATGAGGAGGATCAGGCCCAGAGTGTTTTTTAAAGATTGTATTCTGGGTATTCTGGGTTCTCTTTGCAGCTCTGCCAATGACTCACCTTTTTTTCATGTCACTTGAATGATCTGCACTTCAGTTTACCCATTCAGAAATGAATAAAACACTTTTCTACCTCACAGGGGAGTCAGAAAGCTTAATTTGTGTTTGCAAATTATTTTGAGATCCTCATGTGAAAGGGACTAGAGAAATGCAAAGTATTATTGAGAACAGCAGACATTAACACACACACACAGATTACCTTACAATACCATTTTTTTGCCATTAAGAGACCTTAATCAAAATCTTCAGATGTTATTTCTACAGAAGAAGATTGAGGGCCTCAGAACAACAGTAGTTGAGACACAGGAAAATGTTGTCTAGTCAAGACAGCTCATTAGCAGTCCAAGCAATCATAGAATCAGCACCCAGGGTAACTCCAAAACCACCTACTCAACTGGCTGGAAGACAATTAGAAGGCAGATACTGGTGGCAGGATTAATATTTCCCCATAGCATGGCTCCTGTGATTTATGTTCATAGCTATTAAAAGTAAAAGAAAGCAAGGTTTCAAAACTGTGTTTGTATTCTCGCTAACCAAGCTGTTTTATGTTTGGTCTGGGATTTTTTTGCTTCTTTATCCTGTACCAGACAGACAAACTTGCTAATTGTTTTCCCCATAATTTACATAAATTTAGATGCACATTTTTGAAAACCTCCTTCCAGTGTTTGGTTCAATTAAAATTTTAACATCGTGTTATATTTTTTCCAGGACTGGGGAAGGTACATAACTGATTCCGCTAAGCCTAATCCTTTCAGCAGGAAAATTGGAGTGGTGAAGTGAAGTAAAGGAAGCGTTCACCTGTAAAGTAAAAAGAAAAGGAGTACTTGTGGCACCTTAGAGACTAACCAATTTATTTGAGCATGAGCTTTCGTGAGCTACAGCTCACTTCATCGGATGCATACCATGGAAACTGCAGCAGACTTTATATACACACAGAGAATATGAAACAATACCTCCTCCCACCCCACTGTCCTGCTGGTAATAGCTTATCTAAAGTGATCATCAAGTTGGGCCATTTCCAGCACAAATCCAGGTTTTCTCACCCTCCACCCCCCCCACACACAAATTCACTCTCCTGCTGCTAATAGCCCATCCAAAGTGACAACTCTCTACACAATGTGCATGATAATCAAGTTGGGCCATTTCCTGCACAAATCCAGGTTCTCTCACCCCCTCACCCCCCTCCAAAAACACACACACACAAACTCACTCTCCTGCTGGTAATAGCTCATCCAAAGTGACCACTCTCCCTACAATGTGCATGGTAATCAAGGTGGGCCATGTCCAGCACAAATCCAGGCTTTCTCACCGCCCCACCAATTTTTTTTCCCCAGGGACACACACACACACACAAACTCACTCTCCTGCTGGCAATAGCTCATCCAAACTGACCACTCTCCAAGTTTAAATCCAAGTTAAACCAGAACATCGGGGGAGGAGGGGTAGGAAAAAACAAGGGGAAATAGGCTTCCTTGCATAATGACTTAGTTACACTCCCAGTCTCTATTTAAGCCTAAATTAATAGTATCCAATTTGCAAATGAATTCCAATTCAGCAGTTTCTCGCTGGAGTCTGGATTTGAAGTTTTTTTGTTTTAAGATAGCAACCTTCATGTCTGTGATTGCGTGACTAGAGAGATTGAAGTGTTCTAAAGTAGTTTGTTACCTGCTCAGCTGCATGCCCCTGCCTATGCTGTACCTATTCCACAGAGAAATGAAGAACTTGGATCCATGGGAATGTCAACTGGCCACTTTAATGAGTAAAAAAAAAAAATCACTCATGTTAAATAAATGGACGGTTCTTATCTATACCTCTAGACATGTTTTTCTTTCATGCTGCCTCCATTGTCTGTGAGTGAGAGAGGGAAGACAAAACTCATGAACAGAGTTTGCCCAGGGGTTGGAAGCAGAAGCACTTCAAATGTATAGGATGTGGAAGGAAACTATGAACCTGCCATTCAAACACCCTCTTATTTACATAAGGAGTAATTTTGAAACCTATCATATAAAATTCAACACCACCAAGGGCAAAGAGACCTCTCTAGACTCTTCTTCATTTTCTCCTTAATTCAGGAATGCACTTACATATGTGCTTAAGTCACTCCCTAATCAGGAAAGCATGTACGTAAATCCATTCGAAATCGATGGGACCGAAACACATCCTTATTTGTTTTCCTGAACCAGGAACCTTGGTTTTTGGATTCCACAGGAGCAAAGTTGTAAATCACTGAAAAAATGGGGCATGTGAAAACTGCATTTTAGGGCTAAGTATGATTCCAACATAACTAGGTGTTGTGTAAACCTCCTAAGATGTACCGAGAACCTTTCAGAAATTCAATGGAAATACTCTTAGTAGGTACTCTGAGAAGGATTAGGCCCTACATTAAAAAAAAAAGGAGCAAGTTAATCTGTCAGATATAATAAAATGGCAACAGTTCTCTCCATTAATGCTCAGGTGCAGAGGCGGGCATTCCTCAATCACATGCAGCAGCAGTATAACATGGTGCAACAAAGCCGACATGAGAGTAAAAAAAAACAAAAAAACCAATCCCCTCCTCCTAGCCAACACAACTGCTCATAGCTTGAAGCAAGTCAGCATTTCACACCATACAACCACTTTGACATGACAGGTATGGTATTTTCATACCTGCAGAATTGCCAAGGAAATCCTCCCTAGCAAAAGTGCAAAAGTTTTGAGTATGGAGGAAGGGGCAGCAACTGGCTTGTAGGCAAATGTTGAAATGAACAAGTCTGAAACAAAATGTAAAGCAATTACTGTTAAAAAAAGATCACACTGACATTTAAAAGCTGGACTGATAGTATCTGTCCCCTCCAAGGCTGACATAACTGAATCAGATTTGATCCCCAAATGTTTTTCTGGAAGGTGGTGGGGCGGAATCCTGCTTTAACTTTAGTTGTTGATTCAGAGAAGTAATTGCCACCCTGGAAAGGTAATTACATATGCCATTGTTTATACACATAATAGGCTTGGAAAGCATGTTCTGCCGCTAGAAAAAAAAAAGAAAATCCTGCTTTCACAGTAGAGTGGTACACTATGTATAGTGACAGAATGCTACAAATAGCATTCAAGCCCTCGCATGTTAATGGTTGTTTTATTTTTCTTGGTGTGTGTATGAGTTTTGGGATGGGGGAAAGGATGAAGAGCAAGGAAGGAGGGGGAGCAAGGAAGACAATTTTGTACAATAGTAACCACAGTAAATTCACCAGCTTTTACTCTCCAGATTTCTGTTAAACGAACATTTACTGCTGTAAAGGGGCTTATTTTTTTGCTTTGCCATATGATTATTAATTACTCTGGAACTTTGATCACCTGTAGAACTATATCAGATATATTAGTAAATGAAATATATTAATATTGGCTCTTCTAAATTGGTCTTGATTTGAACTGCCCTGAAAGGAGACCAAACTATCTGACAAAATATTGGATAGCACTTTGCATCCCACTGTGCTTTCAGTGCAACATATAAAGTGAATTTAGGTCACAAAAGTACAGTTAAAAATCTCTACACTTTCCCCCTTTCAGCACTATAACAAATGACAAATGAATAAAGCAAACACTGTACTGTAATATTCTTAGCAGACAATGTGGGTTTTTTTTAATTCCAATGGTTTTTCCAAAATATTGCAAGTATCAGGACTGAACAAAGAAAAAATACATATGTATTCCAACATTGAACTGAGCATTGTTAGATGTTGAAGCAATTCATAGCAGGCTATTCTCTGCTGCAGTGTCCAGCAAATTGCATGACCTGCTTGTTAGGCTTGACAACAGTGTTTTACCTAACAAAGGCCTCAACAGCTCAGAGCAGCAGTGGAATGTCAAAATGAGCACATTTCACACACAGATGTGTGACCGTAATAGTCCATAAGAAGATGCATGTGGCAGAGAGAAGGAGTTGGGGGTTGGGAAGGCTAACAGTTAGCAGTAGGGACATGGCCCTACTGACCACATTTAATCAGCTCTTCTGTAAACAATTCAACATTTTCATTGTTCTCTAAAAACTAATAAAGAGAAACAAGCACTTTTCATTCATCTTGAAGTAATTTTCTGTCAGGTTTGAGCCCCTTGTGGCCTACAGCTTGTGCATTGCTAGCTGTGTGATACAACAACTATTTCAATTTATTTTACAAACTCTGGCCATTCACATGTCAGTTAGTGTTCACCAAACCGGCATCTGAAATTGTGCAGTTAACGAGTTTTACAACATTTCTATCAAGAGAAACTGTTTAGCATAACTGACTCTTAAGGAGTTATTATACCTCTAAAAATCCATTTTAAGGGGCATTATTTAAATAAAATAGAAAAACGGTTCACTGGCTTTTAAAGGGGCTACAAAAAAAGTCCATCAGATCCAGTGCAGTAATCCTCAGCTTAAAGCACTCTTGAGAGCACTTCTGGGAATTATCAGCATAATGAAATGTTTTGTGAAATGTCCAGATAGATTCCTCTACTCAACAATTTTACTGCACCATATTTATTTTCCTCCTAGTTTTTAAAGAAGTGAATTACTTTTTGAGGGCATGACTCTACATTGTGCAGATTAACTGAATACAGTTATTCTACAACCTTGGTAATAGTGAGGGTTCAGTTTGCTGTGAAATCTATATACATCTGCAGAAAAAAAGTCAGCCTTTTATGCTCTACTCAGCTCTAAAAGGGTTAAACCACAATGAGGCTTATGCAGATTTGCATTTCCCTTGTACTGCATTTTTCCCATACTCTTAAACAACTTTGTTATACAATGGCACCTGTGAAATGCTTTATTGAAAACAGCTTTGACTCTCTTCTTAAGTTAATTAAACAAACAAAGGCTATAAAATTGGAATGGTTTAAACAGGAGATGTTCCTGAACCTTTAACATGAAGAAAAATAGATTTTGTATATTAAGCTATGATGGCCAAGGAAACCAAAACTGCTTAATGGCAAGAGTCCATAATGGTCGTACACTATCGCATACCAGTAAATTAATCTTAGCATATTACACTACCTAATGGGGTAAAAGCCACACTTGCAAAGTAAATGACTTCATAGTTCTGCCTAAAATGAACACTAGTAAGAGAAAAGTTATGCAGCAGTATAAAGAGATACATGTACACATATATATTGTACAGTGTAACATTGTTATAGATTTTCTTATCAGTTATCTGTCCCAAGGACCAAATTTTCTTGTAACATAGTCACTGGAGGCAATGGAAATAAATAAACCAGCAGAAAATTTAGCCCCAAATTCTTAGAGTGATATCTAAGGGGCAGCTACTAGAGTGCCTGGCACCAGCATCTGTTAACAGGAAGTTCAGCGACATTTATGGACATGAAAGTTTGACATCACTGATGGCTTTGGCAGCTCCTCAGAATTATGTTACCATACCTGGTCCATTAGTGTATCTAGTACCAATTCTAGCCGTGCTATCACTCAGAGTTTATAAATTGGAGAATAAGAATAAATTGTTTGGACAGGGAAAAAAAAGACAAGATAGCTTCCAGAGTGACCAATGTAAAAAGCTAACTGACATCACCACCAACTTTACTTAGCGTTCACAACATGGTGACCACTGCGGGATCCAGCACATACTTCATTTTAAGCATGTAAATCGCCCCATTGAAATTAATGGTTAACTCACATGCTTAAAGTTAAGTGTATGTTTACACTTGGTGCCAGAGCGCTCAGCACCTTACTGGATTAAGCCCTCAAAGTTCAGAAAACACATAACAAGTATGTGGGCGAGGGCTTATAAAGGAAAGTATACTGCTGAGATTTACATTAGAATCAATGGAAAAGTCTGATGCATTTAAATAATGTATAGGTGGTCAGGCTACTAGAAGGAAGGAGGGAAAAGATGGTATTGGATTCCTAGAATATTGGATCCTGAGGATATTGAAAGTGGAAGTTTAAAAGAATGCCGTATATACAGTAGAGAAAAAAAGTGTGACGCCACAGCAGTTAGAATACCAGAAGTGAATGCTCCTTTTGTATGTTACTGAACAGAGACAGACACAAAATAATTAAAGCAGCGAAGGAGCAAGCTGAACTTCATCCTTATGATGCTAGCCAGGAGACTTGCATATATACTAGTTTGCTGTGGGGTCCCCTAGGAGGTGCAATAGCAGGAAGAATCTGTGGTTGCTAGGAGGTGAGGTTGGATTAGGTAAGACTCCTGCTCAGTCAGTCCAAAATGCCTTGCTGAGAAGCCCCCTGCTCTTCTAGCTTTCAGTCCACTTCTTTCTACTGACAGCTCAGCTCCCTTCTTATTGTCCAGAGGTGACAGGAGGCGCAGTGGGAAGCATAGAGCTATAACTGCAACCAGTGGCAGGGACTTTTTGGTGTGGTCTCCAGAAGAAACTTATAAAAGTGGCAGGTAGGACAGCAAGGAGGACCTAGAGTGAGAAGCTCACTGGAATGGGCCCTCTTTTGGCACACGTGGAAGGCTGGAGCTAGGGAGGTGGGAGGACCCTCATTCTAGAAAGCGAAGAGGAAGGAAAGAGAACAGCATGGAGGTACAAGAAGGGGAGCTAACTATATTTGATTCTGGTACTTCATCCTAGGTAGTTATACTCATCTTAAATTTTCTAAGTGTTAACTATTAAGCAGTAGCATTTCATTCTCTTCTGATATCTCCCCAGCCATTCAAGCAAAAAGGAGGGACATTTCTTTTTCCAGGCTGGGACAGGTGCTTCTCAACTGCCACATGTTGGGGAAGCCACAATGAAAAATCTTTTCCTTTTGAGGAAGCTCCTAAACAAATCAGGGACTCCTGGACAGAATCCCTACCAGGGAAGGAAGATGAAAATTATCTGCCACACCTAAATCTTGCCTATTAGCTGATTTATTATGCTGTTGAAAACTGGGCACTTGGCTTCTAGTTGTTTACATTGGTTTGACTTATTGTGCAGCATTTAAGATTTTTTTGTATGTAAAATTCAGGTTTGTGTTAGATAATATCTAAAACTAAATCATTACCATCTGAGAATCACACTGGAGGAGTTTGTTATTTTAATCTTGTTGTTATATGTATAGCCAGGGCTCTGGATTACTGCCTAGTACTTTATTGGCTTCACTCCAGCCTCCCACCCAAAATCATATCTTATGATATGCTGGGGTGGGAGTGGGTGCAATATTGCTGGCTAAGGGAGCTCTATGCCACCTGAGAATTCCCCTTTGTTGGATAAACCCTCATCTGCACCTTTAGGTCAGCTTTCTGGCTGTTTTACACTGCTGAGACTATATAGAAGGAATAATATTATTGGAAACCTTAACTTAAAATGTAAAAAATTACTATCGATCATAAAAAGAAAATACAAGACAGAAAAAAAGTATTAAAAATGCCTTAACAAGCAGAGACTAAAAAGTATTAGGTTTCAGAGTAACAGCCGTGTTAGTCTGTATTCGCAAAAAGAAAAGGAGTACTTGTGGCACCTTAGAGACTAACCAATTTATTTGAGCATGAGCTTTCGTGAGCTACAGCTCACTTCATCGGATGCATGCCGTGGAAACTGCAGCAGACTTTATTTATACACAGAGAATATGAAAAAATACCTCCTCCCACCCCACTGTCCTGCTGGTAATATGATGATGATTGGTGATGGGCTATCACCAGCAGGAGAGTGAATTTGTGTGGGGGGGTGGAGGGTGAGAAAACCTGGATTTGTGCTGGAAATGGCCCACCTGATGATCACTTTAGATAAGCTATTACCAGCAGGACAGTGGGGTGGGAGGAGGTATTTTTTCATATTCTCTGTGTATAAATAAAGTCTGCTGCAGTTTCCACGGCATGCATCCGATGAAGTGAGCTGTAGCTCACGAAAGCTCATGCTCAAATAAATTGGTTAGTCTCTAAGGTGCCACAAGTACTCCTTTTCTTTTTAAAAAGTATTAGTGCACCATGTGTAGGTAAAGGGGAAGGTATCAAATTATCCACCACACTGATGGTGTAGGTGGATAATTCTGTACTTGAAGCTACCAGTATCTCATTTTAAAACTATATGGAATTATACTGAAAAAAGAAGAGAACACAGAAAACGCAGGTCGCACAATAGCAGAATTGTTTTCTTACGGTATGAAAGATCACACAGATTGACTGATTCTTTTTGATTTCATATTCCTATTTATACTTTTTCTTTTCTTGGTGGAATGAATGCAGATCCCCTTGCTTTTACCAGAGCTACATATCAGAATGACCATATACAAATGCAGATCTGTTTTGGAGTGATACCACTAATAATTCCAAAAACATCAGCTCTGAGATACGTTTGACCTTTGATATACAACTACAACTACTAAAACAAGAGGGAAATAGGGGGAAAAAAAGATGCTCCATAATTTTATTTGTAGACCAACTTTGCTTGCCTTTTCATACCATATATTTTCAAATATTTGTCATGAAGTCAAAATATCAAGTCACAGATTTGCAGAGATACAGAAAGTTTCCCTTTGCCCATGAAGAGTAATTATTTAATAAAGCCAACTTCCAGGACGGTTGCAACCATCTGATCGTTGGAAGTACAACCCTCCTCCTTTATTGCCCAAATTAAGTTGTATCAACTATTGTTTGGTCGTTTTTCCCTCACCAAACAATGGACAGGGTGAACCCAAAATGGCTTCTTCTGGGTAACTGAAGAGGCTAATACTCCATATCTGAATTATTTTTCCTCTGTTCACTATCCCACTAATTTCTAAATCTTGCTGTTGTACCAGAATATATGCACTAATGTTTCAACTTGATTACACTCTCTCCAGAGTAGTGTAGGATACTGTTTGTATCTCACAAGAATTAGATACATCCAGGTGATTGTTTTTGATAGGGTTTCAGCATGTGGCAGTGAGAGTGAGCTCTTTTTCCACCTTGTAATGTGTGCATCGATTCACCAAGATCTAGGTCAGCTCCCAACCCTGTTTCCCCATTTACTCATAGACAACTTTAATCTTGATTTTTCTGTGGTCCCTCTGCTTTCTCCTTCCCTTTCAGCAGCTCTGATTGTTGCTCTCATTAAATGGGGTATTTTCAGCTCTGCTATGACCAGTAGACTGACAAATATAAAGCTATGCAGCAATTCACACACTTATCACCCCATTTACCACTTAATAAAAATACAGCTTTATTTTCTTTTAAATGGAAAGTATAGAAAATTATGTAAAAAACCTGACATCAATTATGAACACAACCACCACCACACAAAAACATCCATGGCCAGGAAATATCACAGCATTCTTTGAGGGGAACTGCTGTAAGCAGCATACTACATGATACCATATATATCGGAGAGAGAGAGAGAGAGAGAGAGAGAGATAAAAGAGGAGAGAAGGCCAGGGAGAGTGTGCACCTACCCACTGTGACTCTGGGAGCTACTCCCCAGCTGTGTATACTGGAAATCTGGAAGATAAAGATCATGACAGTTAATACAAAACACACAACCATACCGGTTCCCAGGAAAGTAAGTGAAATTACTTGGCTGATCATCACACTGCAGAGCTGTCATTGATATCAGCTGGCCCCACAGAACCACCACACAACTGGTTGTGGAGATTTACTGGCTGGCAGACTCTTGGGCAGCCGACTGGCACTCACGCCAGAGCAACACATGCCCATCTTACTCATGCAAGGGAACATAATTGAGAGAAATAACTAGTCAGATAGAAAAGCAGATCTGAATGCAGAAGCAACATCCACTGAAGTCATTACGGCTCTGGACAGAGCACAGGCCACAGTGTCAGACTGAAAACAAACAAAACCAAGATTTACAACGTCTGACTTAATAGTCAGCATTCTGTCACCAAAGTAGTCTGGGCCCTGTCTTAGTACAAGCCAGGTTTCTGGTAGCAAGTTGCTTGAAAGGATTCAGCCATGTGTACCTTGGGTAAACTGAGGCCTTGTCTTTCCTCAGCACTTTGCATGACAGCAGAATTGCAAAGCTATAGTGTCTCGGGACGTAAGAGCAACCTGTTTGCTTGGACAGAACCAAGATGTTAGATATTTTACCAATAACTGATTTATAATAAATTCCCCAGTTTGTTCTCATGACATTGACAGTGTGTATCCCATGCATACTATGTTCAGTGAAGATCTGTGACACTTGATGGAACAGACTTTTATTGCCATAATGCTATGCAATGAATAGCTTTCTACTTAGCCAGAGAAATTAATTGGAGTTCTTTACACCATCCTTCTGTTCAATCTGCTGCTTCATGTATACATAATTCTCCCAAGGCCTTTTGATACACCGTCGAAAGAGGGAGCAATTTTAACCCAGAAGCTCACCCAGGAGCGAGGACTACTTTCCTTTACCTTTGAGCCATGGGTGAAGTGCAAAAAAATAATAAAAATAAAATAAAACTGCTACCTTCTTAGAGATATTCCAGATATGTGGGTATCTGTGCATTATGGCACCTGTACCACAGTTACTGTGTAAGCCTTCTGAAACAGACAACAGCATAGTAATGTTTGGACCCGAGTGGTAGTTAATGGATGTTGGGAAACATCTCATTGTAGCTCAGATTCAAGACTACCATAATAGTGGCCCATGGCACTAAATTGGATTCCCATGAGAGTCAATAGTTTATTCTACATAAGGGTCTGTCCATCTTGGGCACATGTGCCCACAATGCTACTGCCCTCTGTGACATTACTCAGGGTACAACCTGGACTGCTGAACAGCTGTGTCACCTCAATTCTCCGGCTTGGGGGGCCTTTTACATTGCTCTGCTGAGACAAGCCACTCTTGGTCTGCCTACACACTGCCTCCAGCATGTAAATTACTCCCAGCTATATTGTATGAGTGCAAATTACACTGCAGAGCAACACCAGCAAATTCTCAGTCCCGGCCACATATTTTACCAGGACAACAATGATCAGCAAATTATGAGTTTTCAAATGATACCTTACAAGGCATAATCTGTACAAAATTTATCAATTTATCATAGTCTTGAAAAAGAAATGAACATGGGGTACAGACTGTCACACCCGCAGCATAATAAAGGGCAGTGAAAGAGAGATCTACAAGAATATATTTAAATCACTTCCATTTCTTAAAATTTAATCCAGTCATCCTGCTAAACACCGACAGTCAAAATCCACTGTGGCACATATGATTGCTGGGGGTTGTATTTCTTTCTAGAGCCTGTTATACTGAGAGAGAATACACCCTTCAATTAACATAACTGTTAGGATGAGTTAACTAGAAGCCCTAAGATAAAAGAGGGTTGTGAACCTGCCCGGGAGTTTGGACTGAGGGCTTTTACTGAGAGGTGGTGGTGGTGGGGGTGTAGCTGGTGAGCACAATGTGACCCTGGAAGAAGCTAGCGAAAGCTTTTGGGTCTGGTGTTGACTACAAAGGCTTGGGGGCTGTAAGCTAAGAAATTGCTCCTTTTATTCTTGTTTCCTCTTGCACTTGGAGAAGCAGGACTTTGTACATTCCTTGTACAACTGCATCAAAGAAAATACCTGTCTTCATGAATTTCTACTTTCGACTGGAACATCCCCACAGCCCTGAACTTTGACAGCCGCTTGCGTCAAAAACAGGCAACAGGCCTTTCCTTTGATTTCAGTGGCTTTAGACCAGGTCGTTAATCTACTACCAGCTGAAAAAATGGTTAATTTACTAGTCTGCTAATGATCAAGGGCCCTCTAGAAGGCCAAGGTAGGATTTGAGAGGGCAAGGGAACTTTCTTCAGACAAATGATAACCTAGCTGGATTTAGCAGGATTTCACATGGTTTTATACCAGATTTGCCAATGGTGAAAAAAATGTATTCATACAATTCAACTGTTGCCTGTGAGATGCGCCTAACAATGTGGGAATTGACTTAACACAGCAGAACTTGCCAAGAGGTCGAAAGAGAAAATCATGAGTTATATGTCCAAAAAAATAAAAATCTATATTTCACAAAACATTCTGCTCATGTAATTATAGTTGAAATTCAAAGAAAAAAATGCCCAATGATCCTTTAAGACTTTAGTATCAAAGGCTTTATGACACAGCATAGACTTCCAAGGTGAGTCACCTAAATTCCCTTGATATTATTTTCTAATTGTATATATAATCTATTCACACCAGATAAATTGTGCCACCAATTTATCACGGTACATGGTTTTGTGACATGAAGGCAACAACTGCACAAGGAAAGGCTGTCATGTTAATGTAAAGTGTTCTGATTGAAATCACACCCCAAATAGGACTTTCTAAAACCTCCTGACTCCTCCCTCTAATATTAAGACCTTGTGTATATACAAAAGTTGCAAAGGTTTAATTAAATTGTTTAAAAATCTATATCGTTAAAATGTGCTAACTCCTAAATCTACTTAATCTTGCCTTATATTGATTTAGTTTAACTCCATAAATTACCAAGTTCAGATAAATTGATCTAAACCAGGCATAAACCAATTTAAGTGTTTAGGGGTTTGCACTGATTAAACTAAAAATGATGTTGTTAAACTTTTGTGTATAGACAACGCCTAAATTATGTTGTACCTTCAAAGTAAACGCAGGTTGATAATCAAAGTAGTTCTCAATCAGAAAACTAGTCAGTCACTACTGCATGCTGTCATAAATATCCTCAGGTAGTTGGAGCTACATATTTCTATTTTATTTACCCTAGGACACTTCCATTTGATTCCTAAAGAGATGGACAGGTGGGTTTCTTCAAATCCCTATCCAATAATTTCTACTTAAACTCTGAAAATGAAACTGATAATATGTCAATGATTACTATACAAAGAGGTTAAACATTACAGCTAATTTCCTCACTGAAATCCAATCCAGGGATTAGCAACAATGGGGAATCTGTTTTATTTGCATTTAATTTGTACCCTCACACTATTATCTCCCATGTTTTAGTTTCAGGAAATGTGGCCTTAGGCTATTATAACATTTCATGGTGCAGTTGAACTGTTATTTGAGCTCTAGAGTTGGAAATGACTTACTGAAAAAATGAAGCTAGCATACTTTAATTATACTAGTGATGTCGCTAAATAAAAAAACCCATAGTATATATTTAATACAGAGCACAGATTAACAGTTTTATAAGACAAAAATCTATCTATATCATTTTCTCTTTACAAACCACTTATATATCTTCCAACAAAACAAATGCCTACAGTGTAAAAATGAATAAGGAGAGCATCAAACTAGCAATCACATAAGCAGTAAATAACATCTTAATTGGTCAGGATTGCTAGAGTTAGATTTTTTTTGAGGGGGGGGACTAGATTTTATTTATTGATCTATATTATATTTATCTTTCCAGGGATCTGTACAAGTCTATTTCTTTTCCTCAATATCGAGTCCATGTATGGTTTTATATTGCAAATCCCATCTGGGGAAACAGCAGAGTTAGAGAAGCACTGTTACTTCTGGAAAAGCCATCCATTTAAAAGCTTTCACTGAGGCAAGGATAACTTCACCGTTTTTACACTTTGTCTTCTGAAAAAAGAGAGAGAGAGAAGAAATGGTGCTATTATGAAGTTACCACCCTATGCATGCTTCAGCAGTTCTTTACTCTTCACTGGTTTTGCAGCACTGAGAAAACAAGAAAGGATTCAGTGTACACTGGGAAATGTCTTTTAAATGTTCCTGTGTATATTTTATTTACTAGTGAAGATCGCAGACAGAAATGGATAGGGTAGATTGAATATGTCATGGGCAAACCCTAGATTCGGTTCTTTTTGGAGACATTTGTGTAGAACCATTCTTAGTATTTTTGCAGTGTTTCAAGATAAACTGTACTTCACTTTATACATTGCACTCTGCTGTGCAGTTGAGAACTGGCAAACTTAATCATTCTCAGCGAAGCTAGTTGGCAGAGAATTCAACTCTTTTCTTATACATAGATATCTGCTGATGAAGTCAGCATTGACATTAAAAAGAAATCTATCAGTGATTCCCTTATTCTTTACGAAATCGTTGCTGGAAATGTCACCCCGCTAACATTATTTGGTTGTTTTGCTTAGGACTGTTAAAGATTGCCCCTAAAAATACTTCTACTGTCGATGGGAGAGGAAAATATGTACAAGCAGTAACATAGTATTTATTTAACTCCTGCTTTTGTAAAGTGATTTTATAAATACACTCCAAATATGAAGCTCTGATATCTGCCATCATTCTGGTGCAACCTTAACTGCCTTGAAATGAGCTAATGAACTTTTTTGGCGTGTCTTTTACAGACTACATTTGCATTTGACATAATTAGCGGTAGGCAGATCTAGCTTCATCCAGGGGGAATCTCAAGACAACTGCTTTGCTGACTATTAGTGCTTAATTTCTGAATGTCAAACCCTGCACATCTTAATTTCTAGAGAATAAGCTCAATTGAACTTGCTCCCCAGTTATGCAAAAACTGCTCAGATAAAACCAAGTGGACACCAATGTAATGAATGTGGTTATTAAATTGTTTCAATTGAAAGAACCCTATTCTTACACCATCATAATGGGAACAATTTATCCCCACTGATCGGCCTGTCTCTTTTTTCTGAGCTCTCTTTGATCTTGAAGCATATTGCAGTAGTGTGTCCTATTGAAAAGCAAAACTGGGGCAATTTTAATGCTTTTGTACCTTACCAGTGCTCTATTTTTTCACTGTTTAAAAATAGCTGTTAATTATAAGTTCAGTTTAAACGTCTCAAGTGACCCAGAAATGCAGGTTGGAATGAGACAGATTGTGTGTCTCATATAAAACTGATGTACTTCCACAAAGCAGTCTGAATTCAGCCCTCAATATGTAGCTTTCTCTAAGGTTATTTCAAACAGGTATTGAGCTTGTCTAGCACTGGGCTATAAAATCTCACACACTTTGAAGAGAGAAGAGAAAATTGGATCTATATTTACTCCAAAAAGAAAAAAACCTCTTTTTCCGTGTGGATGTATCCTGCGGTGGTGGTAGATGGGAAGAGGGCATTTTCTTCCGACTTCCAAGACCCAGGAGACCACGTCTCATTTTATCTCCACCTCTCCTGCCTCTTGACGTAATGAGACTCTGCTTTTAAAGAACTTTCAAGCGTTATAAGCTTCCAGGAGCTCTTCTTATTTCAGTTGGATTAAGCATTGCATAAGTACAGGCCATATCATGCATATATGAAATTTCAAGCCTTTCTGGCTTTTGAGTGGTTTGAAGAAGTCTTTATATTTTTCTTTTGCCAACGCTCTCCTAATCCCTAGCTGTGGCAAAGTACATCAAGAGAAGTCTGAATAAGCAGCATGCAAATTCAATTAAAGAATGTTAGTGATTTACTTGAGGGCCTGAACAAATCAGTTATTTATATGTCTATTTGTTTGTATGTTAGATGGCCATTTACAGACATTCCAATTCAGCAACAAGAATCTATTTTAACTTTCAGATTAGAATAGCGTGTCAAGTGCAATGAGTTTGATGATCTCTCCCCAGTCCCTAAAGATCAGTGGTACACATTTCAAAGCCACTCATGATGGTGAGTGGTTTAATGGTGAAGGAAGCCAAGGGTCAACTGAGCTTGGACTGTACATTCACATCTCATTCCCCATGAGAGAATAAACACACCTAGATAAAAGGTGAAATCACTTCAGGAAATCCTACACTGCACTAGGCAAACTCTACCTGTTCTGCAGCTGAACAGGAAACTTGAGCCAAAAGAGCATTTGAAACTTGTTCCTATGTTTGAATGCCTAACTTGCTGCACATTTTCCTCCCTAACGTACAAAATTAATGGACTTAGATCCAGTTTAGGGCCCACCAAAATCAGAAGTTGTAAGTTCATAGTCAAGACTTTAACAATATCGCACAACGAAGGAGGAACACACTAAGTTTATGTTGGGGCATAGGGGTGGCGTAAGGAGGAACCTGCTTTGTTTGTCACACACAATAAAACAATTTTCTGGGTTGAAACTTGGTTTTGTTATGAATGAAACTAGGCTTGCTTTGAGTTCAGGTTTTGGGCACGCTTGAAACCTCTCCTGAACCTCAGGAAATGAGAACAAAAGATGCTGGTTTGGGTTTGCTGAAATTCTGTGAGCACACCACTAGTTTAGAATACCAGTCCCAAAGTACCATTATAATTGTGTGCACCATTGGTTGGAGACCTTCTAATTGTTGAAAAAATGTTTCCTTTAAATATCCCCATTACTGTTCCTAGTTGCTATTCTGATGGAAAATACAAACTTGATACTGGCTGACACAATACTGCATCTGTACTTGATACAGGAAAATGAACATTTGGATACAAGTTGATAGCTCATTATCAATTTTTTTAACCTCTTTCTGGAATTATTTTGGGGGATTTCTATGGTCTGTATTATGCAGGAGGTCAGACTAGACAATCACAGCCGTCTCTTCTGGTATGAGTCTATATCTTGGTGAATAAGGGTCTGATCCAAACCTCATTGGAATCAACGGGAGTTGATACAGCTCAAGTGATGTAAAAATAAATAGGTGGTAAACTACAGCAGATCACAAAGTCAACAGGAAGCTGTGACAGGGATCTCCACACCATCTCTCCATCCCTCTGTCTTGGTCGGCAGCTGCTCTCTTACTCCCTGAACTGCTGCTGCCTCTTTGTGACACGTCCCTCTAGCCAGGTCATTGTACACATTTCCCCTTCTGGGGTATCAAAGTCTTCTTTCCGCAACCCTGGGCAGTCTTCCCATTCACTGCCTCATGGGAATGAGAACCCAGGCCGACCCTCTACTCTGGGTTCCGGCTCAGAGACTCTCTAGTTTGCAGTCAAGGTCTGTTCCCTCCAGGACCTTACTGCCTTTCCCTGAGCCATTTCCTTACCATCTAGCATTTCCCCATTTTGGGGTTTGCCAACCTCCCAACTCCCTTCTCCCAGGGAGTAACTGTGGCTACCTGTCTCTGCAGCCTCTAAACACTCTTTCCTTCTTCCAGATTTATATTTTCCTAGCATCCCCCTCTACTGCCAATTTCCTGTCCTTATAGACCTAGCCCAGCTTGACCCTCCTCAGCAGGGCTCCCTCTCTCGATCAGGGGATTACTTAGTCACCTGATTCCTCTCTGCTGTGTCCTGTCAGGTTAGTTAGCCTCATTCTCAATCTACATTAACCGTTTCAGGACAAGTGTGGGGTGAACACCCTATCAAAGAAGCATTACTAAATGGCTTTGCATCTATAAGTCTACTTTCATGATAGCTCTACCTGCTTAATGTCTTAAATTGGCTGCTGTTGGATAGACAAACAGGATGTGTTATGGACTATGAGTTCTATTCATGCATGGGAATAATTTCTGTGAACATTTGCATTCACGGTGGGAGACTAGACCTCTGTGTTGATAGTGCTAATTAAAATAAATATACCTATATTTTAAGACTGATAAACATTCTTTCAGTGAATTCCCATTTGCCATGAAAAAAATTCACTGTGTCAGGGAATTCATTATGTTATTGAAGTACAGTTCTTTTGATTTTTTCTTATTTCAGACACAAAACAGAACAGCTGCATGCTGCATTTCAGAAAGAACATACACATGCATTTAAATGCTTTCTATCTGGTTTTTGAATTTGCTGTCGTGAACTGTGATGAGTGAACCTCAAAGATTTGGAACTTTAGTTCAGACAACCATCCAATAATATGAATGTTTAACTGGACTACAGGACGCGCCCATCGTCTTCCATCTATCTCTAATGTCTGTTCTTCCCCCTTTTCCTCAAGGACCAGTAATCTCTGTGATCTCCTCTCATCTCCAGGAGGCCTGCCACCTTTATCCTCCTTGTCTTTAAATGAGCTACAGGCAATCCACCCATCTACCACTAGATTTCTTTCCTCTTTCCCCATCCTTCTGGATTTCCCATCCCTTTCATTCTAGCATGCATGCAGATCTGAGGGGAAAGTGGCAGAACTTGCAAAACATAGTGAGAGGAGCTGGTCTCTGGGCCATAAGATAGAGAGAGAGAGAGAGAGAGAGAGAGAGAGAGAGAGAGAGGTCACCTGGGTCCTCTATAATCCAAGGAGTAGAGTAAACAGGTTGGTAAGCCGGGGGAAAAGTTGGTGTGAAAATCCATTTTTGCTGGGTGGCTTACCTAGAGGCTATGGGAGAGCACATGTGGGAAGACTGCAGACTTGTGGAGCAGGAATGAATTTATGTGAGAAGCTGAAGCGAAACAAATTTAGACTGGAAATAAAATGTACATGTAACACAAACAGTGAGGGTAATTAACCATTGGAACAATTTACCAAGCGTTGTGGTGGAGGCTCCATCCCTGGAAATTTTTTAATTAAGATGAGATGCTTTTTTAAGAATATGCTCTAGGTCAAATACGAATTAATTCCGGGAAGTTCTACAGCCTGTGATACACAGGATGGCAGACTAGATGATCACAGTGGTCCCTTCTGGCTTTGGAATCGATGAATCTATGTGGAAGTGTTAGAAGAGCGCAGTGAGACACCAAAGGGAGGGGATAATGGAGGGTAAAAGGTAACGAGTCTGCTAGGGGTATCACACAAGATAGGTGGTAGAGAGAATGGAAAGGAGAAATGGAAAAAATAGAAAGAGGCAGAATCGGAAGGAGGCAGGGAGACAAGAAGAGATAGGTGTTATATATATACAAACTTTTAAAAAAGGTTTAAGCTGCACTCAGTAGGAGAAAGGGCTAAGGATAATTTAGGGATGATGATCAGATAGTTGGTTTATCCCTCCCCAGTTGGGAATTCTAGACTTTTTTAGCATTGTAGCTGGAAAGTGGAAGAAGCCCATTTGAAATAACTGTGTCACCACCGACATGTTCATCATTATCAGTATGCTAATATTGTGGTGTTGAGCACTGTATAAATACTCAGAAAGATGGATTATGGCAGAAATTGGTCAAATGAAATGGGACTTTAGGAAATATTCACTATACTAGATTATTTAGAACAACCCATCAGGGTTCAGTTATAAAATAATATCTAAATATATATACATTTTTAATATTAGTATGTGTTTGTGAACATCTTGTTTATATTTCCCAATGTCCAGCTCTTATAAATATTTTTCGTTCTCCTTCTTTCTCTCTGTCACATTATATTGCTTCGCTACCCCAACAATAAGATGTCACTCACCATCTAAACTTTATCAAGTGTTTTTTTTCAGTGGGTAGAATTGCCAAGCAGATGCCGCTTATTACTAATTTTCAGGAGATTTGTTATGTTTGTGATGAAAACTAAAGAAAACCAGTAATGCGCTCTATAATGCTTTTGTAAATAATATCCCATTCAGACCCTGTACAGCAACTTATACTGCTTATTTTTTGTGCCAGCATTTCTAGACAAACTGTGGCTTGGTGTAAGGCTCAGGATGCTTTCCCAGGTGCTAAACCCACACTGATCACTGAAGGGTAGGAAAGCAGAAATCTGAATTTTTGCCTTTCCGGACCCCTCACTCTAAATCCATTAATACACATGGATTTAGCATGATTGGATCTGCTGGCAGCCAACTAAATGTCTGACTCTGTAGTTGGTGATAAGGAAAACGATTTTACTACATGCCAGACACTTCATTACCTCCCACCCCAGGCCCACAGGATATATATGTATTTTCTTAATTTTAGGATTTAAACAGTATATTCAGTGTAAAAAATAACAGCAGTAGCAAAACATTTGCCACACACTCTCTTTGTCCCTAGAAAACTCTAAGGTGTTCTTTGGTTTAAAAAGAAATTACAAGACAGTTACACATCCAGCAGTCTCAGTATTCTAGGAAAAGCACTGCAGTTCCATATGCATTTGTAAGATACATAGCACAAAAGTCAGTCAATATAGTCATCTGTATACTTTACTCATAATCTCAAAAAAAGCCAACCAAAACATTCCCTAGATGGGAAAGGCAGAGCTGTCCAGTAGATAGACCACAAGCCTAGGAGTCAGATGATCTGGGTTCTTTTTCCATCTTTTTCCACTGACTCCTATGTGACCTTGGGCAAGTCACTTAATCTCTGTGGCTCAGTTTCCCCATCTCTAAATGGGGATAATAAAGTTTAGCCACTCTTGGAAAGTGCTTTGAGATCTCTGGATGAAAAGTGCTGCTTAAGTGCCATGTGTTATTATTGTTATTAAAAATACAATAATGTGTATACGTACTTTTCAGGATTGAGTCCTATGTTAGTACAAATCAAAGCCCCAATACTACAATCGGATCCTCATGGGTAGGCCTCTGCAGCCATGCAGAGTTTAGCTGACTGTGTTGAACTCTAAATGGGTGAAGGGATCCATTTGCAAGACTCACATTGCAGGCTTAAGAATCAAAACACCTGGGAACAGATTAAAACCCCCAAAACAAACAAACTAAACCCACTAAACTATGTGGCAGAATCTCTTTTACTAATAATTTATGTATCTAATTGAGACAAAGTAGTGATGAAAATGGTTAGAGGCATGGAAAGACTTGATATGAAGGTATGAAGAGAGATTGAAGATATTGGTCTGTTAGTTTAGAGAGGAAATGAAGGACTTGATCCTGCTCCAGTTGAAATCAATGGCAAAACTCCCACTGACTTTTATGGAGCAGGATTAGACCCTAAGGATGGACACGAAGCATGATAATAAACAGCATACAGAAAGTCAATCATATTTTCCCACTTACTCTTTCTGGTAATACAAGTAGACACTTAATGAAACCAAAAGGCAACAAATTTAAAATAAAAAGTACCGGCTTAAACGAATAACCTCTGTAACTATTTGCCACAGGACACCAATGAGGCCAACAGTTCAATTTAAAGTCAGATAAGTCAAATGGCTAATGAGAAATCCCTAATAGCATTACATAAATATGGTAAAGTATTTAGTGAGCCTAAATTGTCATGTTGTAGAGTTGGAGCTGAGCACCAACTACCTGGAGTTAGGGACAAACTTCCTCTGATGATGGAGCTATGACTGGCCACTGTCAAGAGTTACAGAACAGATGGACCACAGGCCTGATCCAGTGTGTCATGTCATGTGTTCCTATGCAGCCTTAAGACCAGAGTGCTAGGATCTTTCCACTCTGACCCTAACATATTGATCACGTGTATTTGGTTTATTCACCACTTGTGAAGAAGAGCCAGTGTTATATATGCACACCATCACTGTAATACACGGAGGGGTTCCCTGTTATTTCATGGTCTTCTCTCTGTTATCATTCAGCTCCCACATTCTGCTGTCATGATTCAGTACAGTCACTGAAAGCCATCACTCAGTTTTGACATCACACGCACCTCTTTTCCCACACGTGGACCTTCTGCAGGTGTGTAGGAATTTCACAAACCCAGACATTTCCATATAACCATTACTACACATTCTTTCTGTCATATTCTGTGAGGGAATATGCCTTACAAGACATGGGATGATAAATCTGAGCCAGACACTTATATTACAGAACAGGAAAACACATTTTCCTCCAAAACATTATTTTATTGTCTCTGGGTTCCTCTCCCTCCCCCCGCCAAATGTTTTAAAATTGCTTAGTAAAGTTTTTCAATAATTTTCCAAAAATGTTTAATGCAACAAAAAGTTTCAGATATAATGTGTATAGCAAAGAGGATAAAAATGCTGTTTTATCACATAAAAGAGAGGTGAGAATGCTTTTAAATTATCCTGTACACGCAAAATCTTAAACTGAAAGTTTTTGAACCATTTGTGTGGGAGAAGGGAGGGAAAGTATGGAACACGTTAAAGTGAAACAATTTAGGCTGCTGTGCAATATGTAATTCCAGGTATTTTTGATACACTGATTATTCAGGGATTATTAATGTTTATCCCATGGTAGCTTGGAAAGGCCCCATTTGAGGTTACGGCCCTATTGTTTTGGGCTTCGTAAAAAAAACCAAACCACGCAGCAGGCACGATCATTGCCATGAAGAATTTACCCTCTAATTTAAGACAAGATGCAACAAGTGAGTGTAACAAACAATAGGAGCGAAGATGGAGAGAGAGGACAAGCATAACAGTAACTACCCAGCTGAATAACTTGAGGGTTGTGAAGTACTTAAAAAAGTTAAAATAGATGCAATTATAAATAAAGATCAGTAAACTCCACTGCCCTTCTACCTAGCCATTACTGGATGGTGATTTCTTGTAGGTATTATGGCAGACATGGATCTTGAGAGGATAGCAGCTTTATTAACTAGTTTACAGAGGGCATTCTGGACTGAGGGGTGGCACAGAAGAAAATATGAGGATGTTTGTGGGAGAAATGGACAAATGGGTGGTTGAGGATGGCATCATTGGTGGGTCGGAGAGGGTGCAGGGCAGTATAAAAAGATACAAGGATAGATGTACAAGTAAAGGATGCAAGTAAATGATACAAAGTAAAGTCTGAAGTATTTCTTCACACAACACAGTCAACCTGTGGAACTCTTTGCCAGAAGATGTGCTGAAGGCCAAGACTATAACAGGGTTCAAAAAAGAACCTGATAAGTAGATGGAGAATAGGTCCATCAATGGCTATTAACCAGGATGGGCAGGGATGCAAAACCATGCTCTGAAGTGACCCTAGCCTCTATTTGCCAGAAGCTGGGAATGGGTGACAGTGGATGAATCACTTGATGATTACCTGTTCTGTTCATTCCCTCTGAAGCAACTGGCATTGGCCACTGTCAGAAGACAGGGGACTGGGCTAGATTCATCTCTGGTCTGACCCAGGATGGCTGTTCTTATGCGTAGGAAGGAACAGAGCTGTGTAGAGCCTCCCAGGGAGAACAAGAAGCTTGATCTTGATGTAGAGGAAATAGTTTTAAACCATTTTATGTTCCTGGACTTTGGACAGAGTTTTCTTCTCTCCCTTTTCCCTTCTCCCGACTGACAAATCCATTGCACAAATACAAAATGAGAAATGACTGCATAGGAAGGAGTACTGCAGAAAAGGATCTGGGGTTACAGTGGATCACAATGTACTACTATTGCAAAAAGTAAAAATAAAAAAAATAAAAGCAAACATCATCCTAGGATGTATTAGCATTAGTTTTACATTGATGTAACCCCTTTGACTTAAATCTGCTGATTTATACTGATTTATACTGGTGTAAATGGGCTCAGGGTTGGGCTCGTTGTCCCTTGATTTCCTGTATCTCCATCACTGGGAAAACGAGTTGTGAGCAGCTCAGGTATTTTAAATGTAGTAAGGTTCAGTGAACTAGCTTTGGCCTAACATCTGTTAGTAGTTGTCCTAGACCAGTGTTTCTCAACGACTGGCCCGTGGACCAGTGCCGGTCCCTGAGATCTCCTGGACACACAGTTTAGGAAGGCAGCAAGCTGATCCTCGGTATCAAAATGGTTGAGAAACACAGCTGTAGACCTCCTACAACTCCTCTTCTCAGTCAGCAGGTGACAATGCATTGAAATTAAAGTGACCCGTTGGTAAAATTTTGCGCTTATATTGTCTTTTTCAAATTAAATAGATCATGTAAAGTGTCATACTCTTAAGAATGTTTCAATTTATTGTTCAGATTTGGAGTCTGATACTCCACTCAGTTACACCAGTTTTACAGCAGTTTTACAGAGTTCAATGGAATTATGCCAGCATAACATTGGTGTAATGGAGTAAAGACTCAGGCCTTCAGTTCTGTATCAGGCATTTGAAGCTGAAGATCAGGACTATAAAAACCCTCAGATACGAAGGCGCTTATTTCACTTTGGATTTGACAGGACCCTTGCTTTCATTGTGACAATATTGTGCTACTGTTAGGCACATGGATAAATTTATATGGCTATCAAGAATTTGATATAAATTAAAATATTCATTCAAAAGAGGTCATTTAAAATAATGTTTAGATAATCAGCATAAATTTGTTTCTTTTATTATATTTTTACATAACCACTAAAGAGGAGACAAAAATCAAATTCCTTAAAATAATACAAAAGCAAAGTAAATGTGTTTTCTTCCAGAGCTGTTCATTTTCAAGGAATTAACCTTTAATTTTATCTAACAGAACCCTCCTCTTCACTGGTCTTCCTTGTTTTGACTAGAATTGTTGAACTTATTTCCAGGTGACCTGTAACTTTGTTAGAGATATGAAGATAATTGGATAATACACTTATTCAGTAAATTGAAAAATGTGTTTTAGCTGGGTAGATATAACTGATTCAGCATTTTTCTACCTCAGTCGAATAGCCTTTTCACTTGTAATAAAAAAGGAAGCTCGGGGTTTCATATTATACCACAACAGACTTTTTGCAATTGATTTGAAAACATGAACCACAAAGCTTGTAGCCAGGGGATCAAGCACCACCAAACCCTGTCACTGCTGTCCAGGGCTGCCAGAAATGCTCACCGAGTAATGAACATGATTGAAAAAAAGAACTAAAAATCCCCCGAATACCTACCCCTGAACTGCAGGCCAAGAGGCCTACACTGATGAAACACATCTGGAAGCCTGCCCATTGGAAACACAGAAGTGGAATGGGCATAATTTAATGCCAGAGATTTTTGGGAACGGGTCCAAAAACATCTTCTGAGAGGGGAAATGAGAGAGGAAATAGCTTGTTATTCAAAAGAGAGACAGAAAGAGGGAGAGAAGTGAGCTGTGAAGGTGAGGATATGGCTGCCTAGGAGGAGAATGTTCATGCACAGTGTTCAGAGAGGAAAAGAGCTGTTAGAATAGGAAATATCAATAAGCCAGCAAAGATAAGAAGGAAGCAAGGTCTGTTTGAAAGGTAAACAGTTCATGATGGAAAGTGCAACCTAGCCAAGAATAATAATGTAGAGATAATTAAAGGAAAAGGCTAGCAATAAATGTGAGAAAAACTACAAAAGCTACAAAGCTGATTTAAAAATTCCTAACCTAATGATTCAGCATATTCCCATTTACACCAAACAGGAAGAGGAAAGATAGACATTTTACAGTTAAGTACATGTCCTAGATAACACTTATTAAAAGGCAGGCTATCCATCAAATTTAATGTTGACTCAGGCAGTAGAGGATACATTAAGTAAGACCAAAATTATAATACAAATTGTTTTGCCCTCAGTGTTGCTTTGTCAAAAAACTAGTACTTCCAGTAAACTAAGGTAGTTAGCACGGATTATTTTCAAATACAGTATTGGGCTTCAATATCTCTGTGTAATTTGGTAGACTATAAACTAAGCCCTGTATCTGAACATCTCTTGCACCCAGGGCCCAAATTCTGCATTAATTTAACCCACTGGGAATTTGGACGAAGTTATCTAAGTCTTTTACATGTTGAGTAACGCAACATGTAAAATGACACCATATGCAATTACTTATTGATGTGTTTTTCCTCATTTTTTCTCCTTTGCTTCCTTACCATTCATAGTTAACTGGATTAAAGAAGATAGAAAGAGGAGAACTAAATTGTAATGCTGACCATTGTCACCATTCAGCTGAATGTGGCTTTTGGAGATTTACTTCTGTGGCAACTCTCTTTGGTCCAGTTGTATAACTGGATTAATGCAGGTGGACCCCACTGGAGCTCCATGTGAGGGTAAGAGTTCACCTGCATGGATCTAACTGCAATATTGGGGCCTTTGTTAATAAGGCTACCCTTGTATTACTTGTAACTGAAATCAATTTAAGCGTCTCTCAAAAAAGTATGTTTAAAAAAAACCCACATTCTGGCAAATGATGCCTGACTGGAGTGGTTGGGTCATTACAAAACCTAAACCTAATTTCCCCCTACTGTTACTCACACCTTCTTGTCCACTGTTTGAAATGGGCCACTCTCATTACCACTTCAAAAGTTATTTTTCCTCCCTTGGTATCCTACTGTTAATTGAATTGTCTCATTAGACTGACCTCACACTTGGTAAGGCAACTCCCATTTTTTCATGTATTTATACCTGCTCCTGTATATTCCACTCCATGCATCTGATGAAATAGGTTCTAGCCCACAAAAGTTTATGCCCAAATAAATTTGTTAGTCTCTAAGGTGCCACAAGGACTCCTCGTTGTTTTTACTTTCCATCAGTAGATCTCAAAGGCCTTATAACGGTGGTTACTATCATTGCCATTTTACAGATAGGAGAGATGACTTAGGACTTTTCTACACAGTAGTGGTAATGCGCAGTAGGAGTGATTTGTAAAAAGCTTTAGCATGCTCTAACTGCCCCATGTAGACCATACTGGCATGCTCTGAAAGGTACCTAGTTCATGCTAACCTAGTCCATTACATTAATGCTAAGTAGGTACCTTGTAGAGCACACCATCAGGGTCCATGCAGCACATTAGTGTGCTTTACAAGTCCCACCCCTCTGGTGTGCTTTGCCATGCCTTGGCGACAAGCCCTATGATTATTATTTAGTACATCATTCTGGACAAAATAAAAATTATGGAGTTTTTGAGCATTATAATTTGTAAGCAATTAACATCAAGCTTTAATTTATATTTTTGTTTGGATTGGATTGTTTGCCTTTCACAATTTGCCTTCAAAAGGAACATTGCAATGACTGACTATATCTTCAGGGATTGACAAGGCTATTAAGATGTGGAAGTTTGTGTTGCTTTGACTAGCCCACATAGATTCCTAATTTTCTCAAAGGCAAAACACAGTTTGGGGCCTGCTCAACTAACAAAAAGGCATTACATAATCTACATCATTTGTATGAAATGATATCACTTAAATGATCCCATAGAACTTCTCACATCCTAAAATTTATCAAACTTTTTCTTATGGGTCTCTAGTTTCCTCATTTGCAAAACACCAAAATAGGATTCAAACCTGATGACAACATATTGTCAAAAATAGTTATCAATTAGAACAACATTAATGGATCACAGTATTGGCAATTAAATACAAAGCCTTTCACCAAGTCAAATATGGCTCAGGTCACTAGGGATCAAACGTCTTTACTGTATCATGATCAGTGGAACTGCAGTCAGATGGCTTATGTTCTCTGGAGGGACTCTTACTGGGGAGAGAACTGGTGGAGTTAGACGCAACTCAGCCACATGGAGAGTGCAATCCACAGGTTTCAGTAAAGTTCCACATGTTCAACTCAACCTGCATTCAACTTCATTCTTTGCAAATGAAACATGGGAGAAGCAGTTGAGATATGAGTTTTCTGTAGTGCAGCAGCTGGCAGCGTGAGCCATGGAAATTGGTCTGAAGCATCCTGGAGCCCTGGATTTTACGGACACAAACCTAGCCCAGCACTGGACCTGGTGGAAAGAGGAGTTTGAGCTGTACACAGGTCTGGCCATGCAGGAGGATGACAACAGCAGGAAAATAAAATTATTATTTTATCTTATTAGGGAACAACATAGAGAGATCTGCACCACTCTGAAGCTCACTCCTGCTGCAACCTCACCGCAGTCCTAGGAGCCCTGGGGAATTACTGCTCCTGAAAGAAGAACAAAATTTTGCAATGACATAGGTTTTTCTCTAGAGCCCAGTCTGAAGGGGAGAGATAGACCCCCTCTGTTGCTGCCTTATGGCTGCTGCAAGCAATTTTGGGGACTTAACAGACTCTCTGATGTGGGACAGGATAGTCTACAGCACTTGGAATCACTATATTTAGGAGTGACTGCTTCTGGAAGGTGATCTCACATTAGACAGATGCTTACTCCTGGGGCATGCAGTAGAAGCTTCAAAAGAAAGGATGAAAGCTGTAGGAGGCACAGCACACTGAGAAGCACAACAGCAAAGGCGAGCCGGTGACCAGGCTTCCATATCCATCATGAGATGCATTTATTGCGGGAGACAGCATGAGTGGGAAAAGGAGGCATGCCCTACACTAGGACAGCATTGCAAGCAATGTGTTAAGTTGAACTATTTCAGTAGAGTGTATCAGAGTAGGGGAAGGTGAAAGATATAGACTTGTATAACAGAAGGACTTCACATCAAATAGCAGTGATGATATCATGACTCCGTCCTTGAGTTCGAGAGCAGGTTAAGGCTGTTGGGACAGGAAAGCAACAAGGGACAATACCAACCTTCTTTCATGTGACAATGTTAATAGGTAAATGCTCTGCGAAATTTCAACTGGATAGTGGGGCCTCCTGTAATGTGATTTGTGAGGGTGAATGAACTCAAACACACCCATTATAAAAAGAGGAAACAATCTGTTAATGTACAATGAGAGCATAATGGAAAATGTGACCTCACAATAACTAACCTGAAAAATAACAGACTGACCAAATGAAATTTGTAGTGGTGGATAGTAAACACAGTAGATCCTGCTTGGGGATTTCAGCCATAAAAGCCATGGATCTGAACAGGGTGAAGTGTCAGAATTTTATATCTGCAGTACAAGCAGCAAAAAAGGGGAGTTCCATGGACAATGGAGACGATTTAAAAAAAGATATTTTCCAAAGGTGAAGAAAAGCTGTGACTGGAAGTGGACCTCACAGTGGAACCTGTGTGCTTACCATGAAGGAAAATGTTAGCAGCACTGTGTGATCCAGTATGCATGGAGCTCAGAAGTCTGCAGATCAGGTGTATCAAAGCACATGTATAGTCCAATACAGCCTGGGTAGGCAGAATAATGAAGCCGTCAAGCAAATTAAGCATCTGCATAGACCCAAAGCCACTGAACTGGACATTGAAAAGATGTCATTATCCATTATTCATGATTTATGACATCTTGCCAGAACTTTCCGAAGCCAGAATCTTTACAGTCTGTGATGTCAGGAACGGGTTTTGGCTCATAAGCCTAGAGAAAGAGTCCTAGCATGCTAACAACCTTTGTAACACCATTGGTCACTACAGATGGCTGAGCATGCCCATAGGCATAAGCTCAGCACCAGAGGTGGTCCAGAGAAGACTCACATCAGTGCTGGAAGGGCTTCCTGAGGTGAAAATAAGTGCAGATGGTATCCTCATTGTAGGTGAAGGGAGCAATGACACAGAAGCTGAATGAGACCATGCAAGAAAACTACAAGCTGTTCTACAATGATGGAGGGATACGAACATAAATCGCAACACAGAAAGCAGAATAAGGTAACACACATTGGATATCTGCTCATAGCAGAGGGACTGAAAGTGATCCTAACAAGATCAAAGCAAACAGAGACATGCCAGCTCCAGTGGATGTGAAACAGTGCTTCGTAGGAATGATATATTTTTGGTCCATATTCAGTCCATATCTGACTGCTGTAGCAGAATCCATACATCAGCTCTCAAGAAAGGATGTTGAGGAGGACTGGGCAGGTCCCTGACAGCAAGCATTTGACATGCTGAAAGAAATGGATGCCCCTGTCCTGAAGCACTATCTTCCAGGAGAGCTACTGACACTCCAGTGTGATGCACTGGAGAAAGGATTGTGTGCATCTCTTTTGCAGGAGCAGATGATTGCTTATGCCAACAGAGCCCTGTCATAGACTAAACAGCGGTATGCCCAAATTCAAAAAGATCTTCTGGCTGTGGTATTTGGAGTGGAGTGATTCCATCAGTACACCTCTGGCCACTCAGTGCGATCAGACCACAGACTTCTAGAGACAATCATGTTACAAAAATGTGAATGATAGTTGAGAATCATTTAAGAACACCTTACCTAGGTACCCTGAAAGCCACACCACACAATCAAGGAGGGGTATAGTGGCACCCAACTCATACAAGGTGACTACGCAAGAGGGACACGTGATCCGAAGGAACAGGGAGCGCATACAAATCAGCAAACAACACCTAGAGAAAGCCTCAGAGTTGGTCACAGAAGAGAGAAACAGACCCATCCAGCGGCCAACCCCACAGGGAGGGAGGAGACTCCACAGAGAGACGGCATGCTAGACTTGGAGACAGGTGAGAGGGAGATAGAAGTAGGTCACTCCCGGCGTGGCCACCTGTTGAGGAGACCAAACTATCTCAAAGAGTACGTAACCAGATGAGTATGTGGTAAAGACAAGACTCCAACCCATCTTTGTGCTAGCAATCTCTGGCTGAAGGGATGTGGGGTGGGGGACTGGCCATCAGTTATTGGTTTTTAATGTACATATTTAACCATTTATAAAATACAGAAGATGTATCATGATCCATAGAACTGGAGTCAGAAGGCCAATGTTCCCTGGAGAGACTGTTATTGGGGGGAACAACAGGGAAACAGAGAACTGGTGGAGTTAGGTTGGAAGCAATGCAGCCACATGGACAGAGCAATCCACAGGTTTTAAGAGAGTTCCATTTGTTCATCTTAACCTGCATTCAGCTTCACTCTTTGCAAGTAAAACAATTACCACCCATTTGATTGCCTATGTGAAATTAGTTCATGGTCTCAATCCAGTTTCTAATGGACAAGTATCCACATCACAATTGATGCTAGTTAGCATTATTAGCTCAGAGATAAAGGATTTAATTAGGCCATAAAAATATTGCATTGTCCTCCATCTCTAGAACTACTCCCTCCTGATCAGGATTAAATGACACTGGCAAGATAGTGTGAGGAATTTTGCTTGCTTCCCTTACTGCACCTCATCTGTAGATAAATATATATGGCAGGACTTTATTCTCCAGCAACCCTTCCCTAGCACTTCCCAAGCACTGCATTCACTGAAAAAAATATATATTGTTTTCATTAAAGCAATTTGAAAAATGCTAAAATGAAAGGGTGCAGCATTAGTAAGTTACACCAGCTTTATATGTCTCTGCTCAGCTATTCTAGAGGAAAAAATGCTGTTACTTTAGCAACTACCATAAAAAAATGGTACTTGAGTTCAGAGCTGCCTTTCTATCATTGCCCAGTGCCTGAGATCTTTCTATATGTAGAATGTCTCCCAGAAGAAATAAATATTACCATGCAGGATTCCTTTAGGACACCCTGACAGAGTTAAATAGAATCTTTTCCCTTTCCAGGAGCAGAATCTTCTTGCCATCAATGTATTGTTCACTAAAATACCAAGAGAATGAACATTCTTATAGCATTTTAACAGGAAATACCCATGAAGGCAATTTCTCTTAGTATTTCAGTGAGCTGCAGGGTAACAATAACCTGCAAAGGTTTGTGGGGCTGAATATATATTTTATTACATAACTTTTGAAATGGAAAATATACTGTTTGTAAATGGGGCCCTCGTCCTACACTTTCAGATTTCAGTGGCACTTACAGCAAGCTCTAATTCTTTTCTCTTTGGGGGATATGGATAAAAACACATTCTCATGCACACCATTATTATGAGATATTTTATATCTTTTGAAATGTACAAAGAGGGAAATGTGATAGAAAAAAGATATGCAGGTTCTTTCACCTCATGTCTGAAAAATTTTTAATTGATAATGTTTCTATTATAAAAAAGTCTAACAATATTATTTTTATCTGATGCAGAAGGAGGTTGTGGATACAAAGACTATTATTATTATTTATCACCAGAGTCTCTATCCTTGAGTTAGGTTTCAGAGTAGCAGCCGTGTTAGTCTGTATTCGCAAAAAGAAAAGGAGGACTTGTGGCACCTTAGGGACTAACCAATTTATTTGAGCATAAGCTTTCGTGAGCTACAGATTACTTCATTAGTATCTGCCCCCTCTGTTCTGTTCTGCAGAAAAGACAACTATTGTACATATAATCCATCCGCTAAAGAGCAAGAGAAGGTTTATCACCTTTTCACTTCCTTACACAAATCAACAGGTTCCTAAATTTCACCTACAAGGCAGCATAAATAGTACAGGTGGTGGCGGTTGTTGTGTGTGTGCACGCGTGCACACAGCTTGTTTTTGGAATTAAAAACATCATGAAATTCATGCATCCTGACTAGACAAGACGTTGTTGCATGGTAGATTTGGCTGAACCAGCAGAACCCTAGGAAAACTGAGTCCACAAAAGGCAAATGTGTTTCTTGTAAGGTAGGAAAGTCACAACAGGGGCCGTGGAATTCACAAGTAACTCAGAGTAAAAGATTTGGGACACATTCTACTCATTTGACTCTCTCCATTAGTCCTACTAACTTCAGTGGGATTAGTGACCCGGCTAAAATGAACAGATTTTGGCCTTTTGTCTGGTTTTAGTAGGTGTACTTCAGTTTTAGACAGAGATGGACCAGGCAGGTAGTGTTCAGTTTGGGATTAGGTTTAGACTATGTTTCACTTTCCAACCAGGGCTAGCCTTCAGGTATGGATTTCAGAGTGCCTTAATCTTGCAGATTTTCCTTGTGGAAATTTTATGGCAGGACCAACAAAATGGTAAAAATCTCATAAAATCAGGTTACCAGGAATGGCAGAAATCTTGCAAGTGGAACTGGTTCTGGAAATGATGAAATCATGCAGCTGTATGTGGTGCCTTTGCATATGATTGGAGAAGCTGCTGGAACCAAGGAGCAGCAATACAGCAGATCAGAGTTATTGCTGCTTCTGGTGGCTGCACTACCTCCCCCACTGACTAGGGCAGCAGCTTCTTCCTCCTGTCTGGCTCCCTTTATCACTGCAGGAGAAAGGAGACTGCGTTTGGTATTTGGCACAGAGCTGCATTAGCCAGAACCAGCAACTTTTGCACCAGCTCCTGGAGCAACCCACTGGCAGAGGCAGAGAGGTTCCAAGCATTCTGAAGGGGAAGGAGATTTGGAGGATCAGGAGCAGGTGCAGAGAACAAGATGCAGGGAAGTAACCACTAGGTGGAGGTGTCCTGTGGTGCAGGAGCTGGGTATGTGGCTAAGGAGCAGAACTGGGGGAGGGAACAGGGCTGAGCTAAAGGGACAGGATAGTCTGTGCAATGGGGAGGAGTGGGAAGGAGATTTTCAGTTATTGGCTCTTCCCTCTTTGTAAAAGACTTGGTGCTTCCCAACCCTTTTGCACATAGTCTCAGATAATTAATAGTACAAGCTTTCCTGGCAAAATAAGGTGTTGTCCTGAGCTTTCCACCATCTTAGACAAAAATCACTTGCAAATATCTGATGTGAGATTATGGCTGCACTGAGCAGACCCTTTCTGGTTTGGGATGTGACTCAAAGCAGAGTCGCAGCTTTGGATCTGGGGATGTGGGTCTGACCTACCTCTCCTGAAGGAGAAAGGAGCTCAGATACCTTCCATTTTTGATCAATTGCCAGTTTTAAATTGCTAGTTGTTCAATTACAAATTAAATTCGGTTGTACTTCCTGATTTCTTCATGGGTTCTGAAATGAGTCTATGGAAGTATTTAGGAGTGTCCAACTGCATAAGTCTTTCAACTCCACCAGTGAAGTCAGAAATTATAAAGAAGCTGCTAGATTTTAAAAAGCAAAGAAGATGGCACACTCCTTCATACTGTGTTACTGCAAAACTGCTGAAAGCTTTTGTTTGCAAATGAACTGGAGAACAGTGCCCACGCAGTTGGTCTATCTGCAGCAGAAAACTACACTACTGGCTATTAAAATTACTGTGCATAGAAAAATTCAAGTGCTATCAAAAAGACTGAATACATCAAGTTATGTAGCTTGTGTGGGGAGAGGAACATGCTTTGGAAAGGGAACAGATTTCTTATTAAATAATGATTTCAAAAAGTTTTTAACCCCGTGGGGTTTTGCAGCATTTCAACATAAGTTGCCAAAGACTTCTTTTATTAAGTAGCTTTCCAATTCTAATCTGCTTAGTCAATATCTTATGGTTCTGCATATGTATGTTAGCTTTGTAATTTCAGCTTTAAACGTGTATAAAATTTATTCTGATTTTCATATCATAGTGTTCCTCTCTTGAATTTTCAATGGAGTGACTGCAGTAGGTGACTACTGCCAGGGCAAACTGTGATAAGAGTAACTGCTGCTGAGCCTCTTCTATGGCAAGTGCCTGTAAGCCTTAGCAGCACAGAACAGCTCCTCAGATGGTCCAAGTCAGCTGACTCAGACAACACAACTTGAAACATTATAATAATAATAATGAATTCAGATCTTGAATGAGCTGACAGTGTTGGATTTACAAATCTTGTCTAAAACACACAGGATTGATGCTGTACTTTAATTAGCAGCCTCACTGATCCTAGACTTCCAAAACTGTTATAGTGTAGTGTATACACACCTCATTTAAGTAAACAGCACCTTCACAAGAACCACTTGTCAGCACAGCAAATTTCCTTTAAGTTTCCAGGTTGGCCATTTGTCAAGTCTACAAAATTTGGAGGCTGCTGGTAATGGATTTTTTGTTTGCTTTATAAAGAGTTTCGTTCAAATACTTTGAAGAACTTTGGCAGCACTTAAGTGAACACAGCTCAATATGTAAAATGAAAGTTAGAGCATCAAACCACCAGGATATGCCAATACCCTGCTAGTTGGAAATTCTGAAACTCTGAGATGATAGTTTGTTTAGTTAGTTATAATAAGAAAAAAATTCTGCAGACCTGATCTGAATTCTAAAAACTGAAATGCCAATGTGCCTTTGGGTTTGAAGAACTCACAAAAGAGAAATGCAGGAATTGCATCGACAGTGACATTCCCTAGATTCTGATTTTTGCAAACACAGAGGGGAAAAAAATGGACTGATTTCTTTTTTAAACTGCAACAAACTGTACTATTTATTACAAGTCTAAAAGCATTTGAATAATCTTCCTCCTCTGATCCCCTGTGCACTTTGATAATCCCTATCTCCTCTGCTTCTTCAGTCTGTCTAGCTTTTCACAAGTGGCTAGTTTCAGCTCTTTATTTATAAATAAAAAAAAAACATTTTCAAACTTGGGTGCCTAAAGTTAGACACCTAAATCCATATTTAGGCACTTAAAAGTGGCCTGATTGTCAGAGTTTTGGGTGCTCAGTACCTCTGAAAATCACGATACTTTTACTGAGGTGCCTACATTTTCAATTTGCATCATATCTCAAGAATAAAAATAATAAAAATATGTTTCAGGTATTTCTAAATGCACTGCACTGTGGGTGACTGTCCTCTATTTCCCCCAAAACTGTGGGGCAGTGTACATTTGTGATAGGATTATACAAATTTTAAAAAGATTTATGAAGGTTGTAACAGGTACACTCACCACAGAGGCACCTCCTTGAGGCTGGTTTTGAGGATTAGCTCTTGCTTGGTCTGATGCCCCTTCCCAGCAGTTGCACACCCTGTGGTCACTCTCTATCTGGGACTCAGAGTGCTCCCTTTTCGTGACTTGGCCATCTGGCTAGGTCACTTTTTAGTCCTTCCCTTCTGGGGTATCAGAGTCTCACTGGAGGAGCCGTCTGTTTGCCCTATCAGGCAGTCTTCTGATCTGAGTCCAGGTCCAGTACCACTTTTCCAGTGTGGAACCTGGACCCACTACTTCTAGCCCAGGAACTCTTTGTCTAACAACTGTGGTATTCTCAGTCTCAGACCCTGTGGCTGTTTCCCTGAGCTCTTTCCTACTTCACTTCTCTATCTCCTGGCCCATCTCTGGATTTACGAGCCTGAATTTCTTCTGTTCCCAGAGGCTACTTCACCACTTTCAGCTCCTCAACAACTCTACAGTCCAGGGTAGGATCCGAGGTCTTACTGTCCCCTTAGAACGCCTCTTTGTCCTAGCCAAGTCTCTTTTCTCTCTAGGGGGTGACTGCAGAGATTCTCCCCTGCTGCTCTCAACTTGATGCCACTGCCCAGCAGGGCTTCATCTTCAATTAGACTTTATCAGTCCATGGATCTTCTCTAGGTGTTGCCTTTCAGGTTAATTGGCCCAATTTAATATGCTCATGGCTGGTGTGGGGTGGAAACCCCATCACAAAAGTCAATAAAATATACACATTGTGGATATTAATTAATGATACCTGTTGCAAGCAAGTTGTCTGTCTTTGTTATTAAATACATTTCTCTGAATGACAACAGGAAATGCAATAGCTAGATGTGAATGGGAGAGGGGGGAGAAGTCCTGCAAATCCTTACTCACGTACATAACCCTCATTGGATTAATTCCGTGCATATGGCCCATGCAAGAGAGAAAGGACTAACAGGATAAGGCTTTAGACGGACTCTCCTCAGATTTTATTTTAAAATGTAGTTTGAATATGACATTGTCTGCCATAAACCACGTTTAGTCCTACAAACACTTTTGCACCGAAGCAGTTCCCTTGAAGCTAGTTGGAGTATTCATATGAATATGGACTGGTCTCTCAACATCAGCAAGACCACCTCTTTCTTATCAGATACACATGCACACCTGTTAACAGGGCGATCTGCTTCCCTCCAGTGGACATTCCCTTGTGTAAGCTCTTTTAGTAGTTTTTAAACAGCCAGGAAAATACAGTCTGCTTGTCAAACACCAACTGGACATACATTCTGAAGTCTTTATAGATTCACTGTATTTTATAAAGGATTTAGTTTCACACACTCTGCAAGGTCAAAAAGCAACATCAAAAGGGAAGACTCCTTCTAGGATCATGTCTTACGTGTTGGATATTACCACACGCAGTCAAATAGATGGTGACTCATACCTGCTGTTTCTTGACTCTAGGTTAAACTTGGAGCATAAATTATGTCAATCGGCTCATGTAAATTTTCCACAAATTATGGCTGGGTTGAGTTATGTGGAAACTTTATTTTCCCCAACAACTACAGGTATATTTGAATTCAAGTCAGCTGTCAAGTAAATATTTAAGGGAGAAAAATGTGAGCTAAGGCAGCACACAATCACTAAATGGTAATTTTATGCTCTTTTTTCATGGCTTAAGAGTCACAAGATTATCAGGCAAATAGGAAAGGATATCTTAATTAAAAATAATACATGCAATTGTGCTGAGTCTTGAGCAGTGAATAAAGATATAGCATTTGGAGAAATTATAATTTTTAAATTGAAAAAAATTAAACAATTTTTAATTAAATTTTTTCCTTCTTTCCTTCCAGGCCATGATTATATCATTATTGTTCAGGATATTATGACTGCCAGAAGACGCAAAAGAATTAAGAATCAATTAATTATTAATACACTGTAATCATAGTTGAAGATTGTGGCATAAGAATAAGAATTGACCAGCAAAAATGATGGAGGGAAAACTATTAAAAAATAAAATGGGTAGAGTGAGGACTGATTCCTTTTTGATCATGGATTAATCATGCCCCCCACCTATCTGTTTCTGCAGCTATCTAAATATGTGCTTGAATATTTTTTTTGACTTCTGTCTAATTTACCAGTCCAACAGAGGCCCAGAATCTCTCCAGATGCATTCACATTTTAAACCTTCAAGGGTCAAGGCTTCAGAAGAACCAGCCTGTAGAAAAGGAATTGAAGCACAGGGACTTTACAGTTTGAGAAAGTGGGAGTGTGCAGGTAGGAGTTTTGCTCTCTGAATCATTTCTTTTTTAAGCTTATTCATTTCAGAGTCCTTTATGGTTGAGGCTGTTTTTCAAATACTCCTTTGTTTTAGATTTTCCTGCACACAGATTGCATCAGTGCTGGGAAAACATCTCGGTGTTCAGAATACTTTGGGTTCAAAGGTACAGTGTTAGGTTCTGAGTGGCTTGGCTCAATCCTGCGAACTACTGAACGAGTGATCCAGGTTTGAAGAAAATTTTGACTGTGCTGTTTCTTAGGTAAATGGAAATAAGTCAGAGGGTTTGTGTGAGAGAGAAAGGGAAGTCAGGGTGCCTCTTAATTCATAGATTCCAAGGCCAGAAAGGACTATCGTGATCATCTAGTCTGACCTCCTGTATAACACAGGCCATAGAACATCCCCAAACAATTTCTAGAGCAGGTCTTTTAGAAAAGCATCCAATCTTGATTTTAAAATGATCAGTGATGGAGAATCCACTATGACACTTGATCAGTAGTTCCAATGGTTAGTGACCCTCATTGTTAAAAATGTACACCTTATTTCTGGTCTGCATTTGTCTAACTTCAACTTCCAGGCATTGGATCATATTATACCTTTCTCTGCTAGATTGAAGAGCCCATTTTCAAGTATTTATTCCCAATGTAGATACTTATAGTCTGTAATCAAGTCATCCAGTAATCTTCTCTTTGTTAAAGTAAATAGATTGAGCGCCTTGAAAAAACAACAAGGAGTCCTTGTGGCACCTTAAAGACTAACAAATTTATTTGGGCATAAAATTTATGCCCAAATAAATTTGTTAGTCTCTAAGGTGCCACAAGGACACCTTGTTGTTTTTACTGATACAGACTAACACGGCTACCTTTCTGAAACCTGAGCAACTTGAGTTTATCCCTATGAGGCATATTTTCTAATCCTTTCTAATCTAATCATTCTTGTGGCTCTTCTCTGGACTCTCTCAAATTTTTAAACATCCTTCTTGAATTGTGGACATCAGAACTGGACACAATAATCCAGCAGTGGTCACATTAGTGCCAAATACAGTGGTAAAGTAACCGTCTATTTCTGCTTGTGATTGCCCCGTAGATGCATCCCAGGATCGCATTAGCTCTTTTGACCACAACATTGCACTGGCAGCTCATGTTCAGCTGATTATCCACCATAACCCCCAAATCTTTTTCAGAGTCACTGCTTCCCATGATAGAATCCCCATCCTGTAAGTATGGCCTACATTCTTTTCTCCTATATGTATATATTTATATTAAGCCATATTAAAATGCATATTATTTGCTTGCACCCATCTTTCTAAAAGATCCAGATCACTCTGTATCAGTGACCTGTCCTCTTCCTTATTATAGGATCATAGACATGTAGGGCTGGAAGGGAGCTTGAGAGGTCATCAAGTCCAGCCCCTGCACTGAGGCAGAACCAAGTAAACCTAGACCATCTTCTCCAATATATGTGTCATCTGCTAACTTTATCAGTGATGATTTTATGTTAAAAACATACCTATGTGATGATGATTCCCTGTTTACAATTCCAGTTAATGTCTGATTCTCAAAGGGTAGCATAAGCAATGATTATGGAAAAAGGTGTTTGCTTAGTCTCTGTGCTATAGAAGATCCACCTACTCAGAGGGCTTATGTTGCATAGGCTTTGTGCTGGACCTCTGGCAGGGGAATTTCACCCAGCAGCAAAATAGCAGCCTATATGGCATAGATTAGAGGATTAATTCCTAGAATAAAAAAAAGTGAGGATTGGACTCTATTGTCACTTAATTAAAGGATTCCATCACTTGAAATGGGGTTTTATAGTATAAGTTACCACATTCCCAGAGAAGTTGTTGGTACCATAGAATTTACTTCAAAAAGCAAGTAGCAAGGGAATTCTTCTTGCATGGTTCCAAGTAAGGTTGGTTGTGGCTTGTCGGGAGAGGAGAATGCAAAGGATATAATGTGAGGTACTAAGTTGTTATTTGTAGAATCCATAGATTCATGACAATGAATCCCAGATAATTAACACTATATGTGGAGAAAATTTTCTGTGAAAAGGGTCCTCAGTTTTAGAAGCAAGGAAACAAGAAAGTTGCAAGAAGAGAAGTCCAAAATTTAGAGTCTCCATGTAAATGGCCAGCACCAAAGCCTATACACCATGTGCAGCCCACTTAAGTTCTCAAAATAAAGCTATGTGCCGCATATGTCGTTTTTTGTTGGCCCCTTGCAAAGGTGTGAATTTAATCTTTTGTGCACCCCTATGTTGTGTATGCACTTACCCACTGTGCATGTACACAGTAATTTTGCATATGCACTACCCCAACTTGCATATGTATTTAATTCATTTTGCATATGCATTGTGGGCACATGCAAAAGTGTACCGGCCCTTTGAACACTTTGGACCAGACTTACTTGTAACATGTCTTGAAAATAAAGTTTAAACATAATCAGTTCAGATGCAAAGATATTTGTTCATGTACTTCTAGGTAACAGCTCTTTCTCTTAAAAGAAATCATAGCAACCAAATACAGAATGCTATTTTCATTTCACAAAATGAAGTGTAATTGTTTAGAGCATGTTCTAAAAGAACACTTTATAACCAAAGAAAAATATAGTGCAGTGTGCTGTGTTTAATGACAAAATATCTTAAGATCTTCTTTGTTTCTGATTATTACCACCTCTGCATACATTCAGAATAATACTAAGCAGAAACATAAATGACTGACAGTTGTACCTCTGGGAAGAAAAAGGTCTCAGGGACATATGAAAAACCAAGATATGCACCAAAAACTCCTTATGACTTCACTGAGAATAATCGGGCATGGAATGAATGCAAGCTTTGTATACCGTATTTTATAGCCTATATGCCAAACAGCACCAGTTTTGATTTTGAGATATGTACAATACACATTCACTCTTTCCTTCCCAATTATATGTATTGGAAAGTAATTTTTTGCCAAACTGGGGAAAAGTCCAAAATTCACATAGTGTTTATCTCCTATGTTCAACCTCTGCTAAGTTCAATGCTTATATTTACAGTCTGTGTTTCACAGCATATGCTGTTGCTTCAACATTTTATTTAGCAAAATAGAAATAGAGGAACAAATAAATGCACCAAATGTGAAGTATAGCCAGAAGGCTTTGACAGAAATAACAGCAGGGCTACTTCATCTTTACAGCATTTGATTCAGTGACATTGTAACTGACAAGGTTTCTGCTTTGAGCATTTAATTGTATAATTTAAAGTATAATTCAATACAACATAAAAAGCAGGAATGTTCAATTCAGTATTCATGTACATGAACCCTGAAGTTTAAAGTAACATAAACCCGAGTGAATTTGATCTTAATTTTAATATAACTATTTTACACGTAGCTCTCCAACCTCAACACACAGTTATGCATATACATATTACTGCAGTTTGTAGGTGCCTGAATTTAATCAATATTAGTGATTAACAATATAATTTTATATTGATAGAACATGAGAGCTGAAATTTTAAATCAGCAGCATTGTACTTCATAAACAGTACTACGTTGCCCAAATAGATCAACAGGTAAGAGATTAAAAAAACAGAATAATTCACAAAGCTATTTGATCAAACCATTCTTTCTACAGTCCATTATATTCAGTTCCATGTGTTCAGGACTATATTGATGTTTAAGTAAATTTCATCACTATGAAATGGAAGAACTAAATTAGTTATACAGACCAGTATGAGTGTAAAAGAACAAAATACCTTAGTGACTCCTTGAATACAGAGAGAACCGTATAGCCCTCATTGTTATCTGTATTGCTCTTTAGGGATACTACAATTTGTCAGATTATGTACTGACTAGTTACACATATGGAGACAAATTACTGTTCTCATACATCTTAGAAGTTCTCACCTACCTGTAGAAGGTTTTTTTAAAAATTATTATTATTACAACACACAGTTGTATACTAGAACACCACCTTAGATGATTTAGAATTGGTACTGTAAAAATGAAATGCCTAGGCAGCTTTAAAAGCTTTGCCTACAGCACACCACAAATAAAGAGATAGAAATAACTGACTGGAAATAACAGGCCACAACTTCATTCAACAGTAATAATAATAATCATTCAAGAAGAGAGGTAGAATATTTCTAATTTAGAAACTATGGCCCTGTTATGGCCCTCATTGGAAGGGGCCTAATTTTCCTTTCATGCCACTTTTATGCCGATTGTATAACTATACTAACTTTCCAATTAGATTAATTGGAGAGACTCCTGATTTATGCTGGTGTGAGATGAGACTCAATCAAAGAATATGTAGAGACCTCTATTGCAGGACTCAGTTGACCTAACAGCAGCAACAACTTCACTGCCAGCCAGGATAATCATATGCTAGGTCCTTGGGTCTACTGTGCTAGGTAACAGGACACCTAATCTAGGGCATAATAGTCTCTATCCTGCTGGTGTGGGAAATATGTTTGGTACTGGTCACCTCATTTCAAAAAGGATACTTTCGATCTTGAGAGAATTCATAGAAGAGTGACGGGAGCATTCCAGGGTTTGGAAAAGCTCTCATATGAGAAGAGATTGAAAAGACTGGGATTGTTTATGTTTGAAAGAAGATGAATAAGATGGGACATGATAAAAGCATATAAAATAAGGAATTGTCTGGAGAAGGTAGATCAAGAACTTCTGTTATTTCTGTCTCAAAACACAAGAACAAGGAGACATTCAATGAAGGTAAAAGATGGGAAATTCCAAAATGATGAATGGAAATACTTTTTCATACAATATGTGATCAAACTGTTGGAACTCCCTACCATAGGGAGTCTTTGAGGACAAGAAATTAAGACTTTAAAAGGGTCTGAACATTTATATGGAAATCAAGACTATCCAGTGTTATAAATAATGGTTAAAAAGTTTTTGGAAGGGCTATTACGCCTTATGCTTCAGGGTTTAAGCCAATCTCTGACTATTAGAGATCAGAATGAGATCTGAATGGAGGAAGATTACCCTATGCTTACCTACTGTGGGGTTCATACACCTTCCATTGAAGCATCGGGTACTGGCCACTGTCAGATACAGGATACTGGACATTGTGTCTGAACCTATATTCCTAAATGCTGTTGGCCCTTTTATTCCTGTCAGCATCTCTTGATGGGGCCAATTCTCCACTACCTGGCATTTTGTGTAATTATTTTATGCTGGTGGAAAGTACATGAAAGACACTAGTACTATGATTAGTTAAAAAAATGACTGAAGATACAATGCAGTGGAGGACCAGACTCAAAGTCTAATCATTTGTTTCCTCCTCTTCTGATGACAGTACAGTGGGAATGCTCCTGTAGTGTCCTGCTGCGATGTTCGGGCTTTTCGGTCTCTCTCAGTGGTGGTCGGCTGTCTCCATCATCTACCTGAACTGGCTCAGATGTCTGGGAGTAGGAGATCTGGCTCTGCCAGTCAGCTCCATGTCTTATGAATGACAACTCCCTTCTCATGGAAAAGCCCTACTTTTTTCTTTAAATTGGTCACTGCAGCATGACTGATGCAGGCCTGACGTGGTGGCTGCAAGCACATGAATCATATGCCATGGCACTGGAGCAGGGAGGAATAAAAGGACTTCACTCTACCCTCTTAAACCTATTACCTTGTTTTGGGAGTGGTGGAGATCCAATCATGGAACCTGTCTGTGCGAATTTTACCCATTGTCAGTGGAATTTCTCTGTCTCTTTCAGGAAATGAAGTGTGGGAGAAATTTTTGCCATATGCACCATCACACACACACACACACACACACACACACACACACACACACACACACTCACTGCTTACAAAATGACTAGCAAATCCAAGCTGAAACAATTGTGTGGACAGATGGGCACAACTGGCTGTGTTGTCCCTGATCCAGCCACAGAACACTTCATGCTTATTACTTGTTTTAGGGGTCTTAACTTCAGTTCTTTTACGGGAACAGCTCCTGTTGAAATTAAAAGGAATTACATACATCCTTTTGGTGCACTGGGACGTTTTATAAGTGAGAGCGGAGATTGACAGACCAACAGCAAAGCCTCAGCTCAGTTAAAAAATCCTTTCCTCTCCTTCAGTGTACTCATTTTCTTCTCACGGTTTTTGGTCTATGTGTTGATGCTGAATGCTGATAAAACCATCCTTGGTGCAACCCCACCCAGGAACTCATCCAGGTACTGATCATGCCACATTGACATTTTCTGTTACTAGGAAGTATTAGATGGCCTGCTTTAGATACACCTTGGGCCAAATGCTGTCTAGATAATTGGGAACAAAAACACTGTTATGAAGTGGGTGAGCCAGGGATTTTAATAATATCTTTAGAAGTAAAGCTCGCTTTTTATTTGTGCCTCTGTTTTTACTGTACCCTCTAGTGCTGATTTTGGTCACACTTTACAAGAAGGGTTCTTAAATCTGCATTTAATTAAAATGTAATAAGACAGTCCCTTTATGCTGTCTTTAGTTACCTGGACTTATTTATTAAATCCCATCATCATGCACAACCATTTGGTTTGAAATGGTTACATAATTATGAAACCTCAGGAAAATATTGTTAATAATCAGTTGATTCAGCAGGCACTCCCTCTTATTAAATCTACATGCATAATTGTCTTTGTCAAATCTTAAAGTGTTACCTTGGTATGTAGTGAGAGCGATTGTAAAAACAGTGTTTTAGTGAGACTGGCAGACATACATTCTTCTCAGTGCTCATAATAGAGACACTGCTTGCCCAAGGTCCAATAAAATCTTAAACCAGCTGTGAATGAATCATACATTCGATTTAAACAGTTACCATTTTTCAAATATGAGAGAATTCAATATATCCTGATTTTATATTGATCCAAACTTCACTGGTTTCTGCCACAGTAAGACAGGGGATCTGAACAAAAGAAACCCACATAAAAGTAAATCTAGCAGAAAGAATACGTAAAATAAATGGTGTGTTAGCCAAGTATAGTTCTCCAAAATGGATTAAGGGATCAGGTCACCCACTGCCTCAGGACAACTTCTCAAATCTGAAAAACCCTGGTGTTCACTGCCAGCAAATGTCCTGATGGAGGCTTCTTTAAAAACAGGAACCTTAACTGATCATCCCCTATGGAAATATACATGAAAGTCACAGAAACAGTTTAAAAACATAATAGTGGGAGAACAGGTTATTTACGAATCAAGTCTTTGACCAAAGGCCAGATCTCCATCTGTTGATGTTAAATGGCAGTTCTTGAAACCTTAGGATAACCGGCTGCTGTATTCACAGGCTTTAAATAATTTTCTTTTGAAATGTAGAGTTTAAAACCCTTGAGAAAGTATGCATGTACAGCCTTCATAGTGTAATCTGAATCTGAAGTGGTTGCTCCACAAAGCATTTTGTATTACATACCTGAGGCATAACATACATGAAAGGCTAAATATGTCACCTCTCCTCCCCGCATAACCTTGTGTTTTTTAAATCTTTCCACTTAGTGAGAATAGTGAGATCACTTGTGAAGATTACAAGAAAAACAGACAATCTACAAAATGGCTTTTTTTTTTTTTTTTTTTTTTGGTTTAGGAGTAAATAAGAGGTGGTTAAATCTGATTGTTTATCTGAAACTTTACACCAGCTTTGCCCTGGGTTAATTCACAGACTTACTTTCCTGCCATTGGGCCTAGCTAAAAATCCTCCATTTGTATAAGCACATATGACCCAGTAACTGCTCCTTGGGATCCCCCTGACTCCTATATCGTCCCAGCATTCATATACACTACTGGATTGGACAGTGAGAAAGAGTTTAGATGAAGTATTGAAGGGAGAAAAAGGGATCAGGATGTGCCATCTTTTCAATCAGCAAGCAGGTCTGGAGTCTGAAGTTAAATTGAATATTCATTCATTCTAAAAAACTCAGTGTTCAATGCTTAATCAGCATTTAAAAAGCAAAAAGGAGCCACAAATCTTTGAATCTACCAGATTTATAGTGTGCAATTTACTGTGTTAAAATGCCAACTATTTTCTGTCCAGATATATTTGAAAATACTCAATTTGTTTGTCATTTTGTAATATTTAAGAACTAGAACTTGGGCCTGTTTCTTATCAGTAACACTTAGACCTTCTTAAAACTGCCAACTTCAGGTGAGTTGCCTGAATTGTATCATGAACTGGGGCAGAATTTTGTCCACAGATTATAAAAAAGGACAATCTCAAAAGGTCATTCATGCTCTCCAGTCGTACTTGGAGGAGGTACATTTGTGCTGGGACATGATTTAAGCTACTTGTGGCAGATTCTAAGACCCCTTGACACAAATTATTTAAACATATTTCCAGAAGGAACATTGTTCATGTTCCGTACAGTTACAAAAATAGATCTTTTAGAAATTCTTTTCTTTTCAGAACTTTCTGCAAACTGAAGAAAAACGCTATTTCTTTCCTCTGCATGCCTCCTTGAATCCTTCCCGTTTCAATAGGTTACTTGGGTATTAGTTTAGAAAGGATGTGTACAGTTAAAACTACCTGATTTGATGTTTTCATTTAGTAGGGAATACATCAATTTTTGGCCAGTAATGACTTCCTGCCAAATAAATTTCTCCCAGTCCAATAGCTAGTTAATATTAAAAAAATAATTGAAAGAACCACATACTTTAACTGGCGAAATATACCTTAGCTACCATCTCATTGAGCTAGATGGATATATGCTAAACTATATAAAAGGAAAGGGCAAGGGTATGTTCTATGTGCCTTTCTTCACTTGCGCTTCGTATTCCAACAAGCCATTGCACACTGGCTAGATCCTTGCCTGTGGTCAGATCACAGAAAGTACAACTCAAGGGGTACTTACTGTCCTCATACTTCCCAGCACCTGATGCTGTTTAGTGCATGGCTGGTCCTCCTGCACTGTGTTAGAGCAACTTGAGGGTTGCTCTCACTGCAGGCTGCAATGACTACAGGATACAAAAATATAGCCAAGAGCTGCTGTTGCATGGAGATATCCTGCCCATTATCCTGTTTCCTGTTACACTGGTAACAGCGAAGGTTAATGGCATAAGAACCCCTAGCTGCTTCTGCACCATTAGAGAACCAGCCTTACATTGGGTGATCCCCCCCCTTGACTGGTCATATTCACATTGTGGGCAGAAGCCACCAGCAGTGTGATGCCAAGCAGCAGCAGAGCTCCAGATCTGGCCCAGACTGCTTAACGCTGGTCCTGCGTTCAGAAAGTGAGAGAAACCAAGCCTATAGAAATGTTGGAAAATCTAATTCAATTAAAAATTATAATTATACAAATCAAAGTTCTCTTCATACTTACCGGACACCAGCAAGAACATTAGCAGCCATCTTGTTCTAGATGACATCTTGAGGTCCCTGATAGCTGTATATTTCTGTGATTCTGTTTCTATGAAATCAAATGTTCTTGGACCAACATGGCTACAACAACACTGCATACCAATGCTGGAAGCATCTGGCCAGATTATCTAGTCCAGCGGTGGGCAACCTGCAGCCCGTCAGGGTAATTCGCTGGCAGGCTGCCAGACAGTTTGTTTACATTTGCACTGCTGCCCGCAGCGCCCAGTGGCCACGGTTTGCTGTTCCCGGACAATGGGAGCTGCGGGAAGCTGTGCAGGCCGCAGGGATGTGCTGGCTGCCACTTCCCACAGCTCCTATTGGCCAGGAACGGTGAACTGCAGCCACGGGGAGCTGCAGGCTGCCATGCAAATGTAAACAAACTGTCTGGCAACCCACCAGCAGATTACCCTGATGGGCCGCATGCGGCTCCGAGTCCACAGGTTGCCCACCACTGATCTAGTTCCTTAAAGCTGATTTGCATTATTCTGCAAAGCAGCCCTAAACCTGGCAGAATCAGCTAACGAAGGATTCCCCCTGCATAAGGTGACACTAATCACCACAAGTGGCTTTTATATCACCCTGATGATGTGGAAGGCATGTCATGGCTGCCATCTGGGTGTAAAGTGTTTTCAAAAGGAGGACAGTGAGAATGAATTCAAACAGCTATAGGTCCATACCTTAAACTGAGGCAGAGAATGGGATGCACAGGGATGGGGAAAAGGTTGCTACAAGCCACTTTTGCTCTTTTCTTACCCTGCTACTGATCTGGTTCCAATTTAAATTGGAGCATCCTAAAGGCTTCTCTAATTTGCAGTGGCTTCCAGCCATATCAAGAGATCTTCCATCTCTTCTCCAAGCCATTCAATTGAAGGGAATGGCGTAAGGAAAGAACATAGTGCAAGTCATGGGATAGGATTCTTTTGATGTTAATGTACATTCAAAAATTTTAATTTTTAATATGTATCTCATGGCTATGAGATAGGGACACTTAAAATAAAATAAATAAAATTTAGTACTATGGTTCAGCTCTGCTCTTCCATCTCCATTATCATGTATGTCCCTGAGATTTTTGCCACAGTGAGCTACCAGATTTGTGGTAAAGAAAGATGGGTGTTGAAAGCCTTAATGATAATGAGCTTGATAGAGCAAGGTGCTGAGGACTCTGGTCCTGATCCAGCATAAAAGTAAGCATATGTTTAAATACTCAGCACATGAGCAGGTTGGTGAGGTAATATCTTTTAATGGACCAACTTCTGCTGGTGAGAGAGACAAGCTTTTAACCTACACAGAGCTGTTCTTCAGCTTGTCTCTCTCTCACCAACAGAAGCTAGTCCAATAAACGATACTACCTCACCCACCTTATCTCTCTAATATCCTGGAATCAATGTGGCTACAACAACACAGCAACTACATGGATAGTTCCTTGGAACTTCATGGGATGAGCCAAATGCTTAAAGTTAAACACATGGTTTGCTGAACTGGCTCCTTGCAGGACTGAAACCAATGAAAACTGTAATCATGAAGAAATGGAAACCTACATTTCCCAGATTAATAGGGCCGGATTCTGACCTCTAGTCACAAGTGAAAATCCTGTGTAACTGTAATGGTGCTGGTTCTCTAATTTACTGGGTTTTTATATTAGTTTAAAACCATTTCAAAACCTGATTTACATCGATGTAAGAGAGAGAGAATGTGGCACAAGGCTTTTTCAATAGAAGAGTACAATATTTTTTCTGAGCTACTTGCTAATTGATAAGTGGTAAAGTGAGCTCTCATGTGCCCTGTGGAGTTGCATTGTGGGGATTATTTGAACCAATGAAAATATAAAAATACTCAAACTAACTGAATTGTGCGAGGGGGGTAGTAGATTAAGAAAACACTTCTGAGGTCTTCTATTTTGTTTTTTTACAGCTAATTTACAAGTTCATCACAGTTGTTTTAGGGTGGGGTAAAATTCAGTCTTTGTTTGTTGAGCCCTAGGCCTCTTCTTAATAAGGAGTTTATATAGATCCAATTTATTTTCTAGGATCAGTCCCATTGATATGTCCTGATTCAGGAAAGATTTATGCTCATGCTTAAGTCCATCTCTATTCAGAAGTCAAGGAAGTGGTTAAGAATGTACTTAAATTCCATTGACTTCAATGGGATTTAAGCACATGCTTAAGGGCCTGTCCTAAAAAGGGATGCTTCCCTGAATCAGGTCCCTAGTGCCATCAGTTTCATCACTCACTCTGTGCGATTGAGCATATTGTCTAGAAAGACAACCAATCTTGATTTAGACACTTCTGCTAGTATGTTCCAGTGGTTAATTACTGAAGTTGAGATGTATCTTCAAAGCCACTTAAATCCCCTGCTTACACTAGTCTAAATTTGGCCCTCCAATAGGAGAATTTTTTTTTGTTATGACACAATCATTACTAATTCTGGGCAGATCACTACCTTGTTTCTGATGGTTGTTTTCTTATGGAGCTAAAAAACACTTAATTCATATTAGAGAAGCCCTTAGGAAAGGCTTGAACATGGAGTTTCAGTTTTCTGAGTACTGCTATACCATGTCTTTCAAAGAATTAATAATACTTTTCACTTACATAGCTCTCTCCATTTAAGGGACTCAAAAAAGGCAAAGAACAGATTCCCAAGATTTCAACAGAAAAAAAAAAATCACACACATTCCCATGGGGATTCAATCGTTGCCATGCAGGGATAAAAAAGAGCAAGAGGATATTTTTTTCGGTTCTGCATCTTAGCGAAAATAGAAGTTCTCCAGGGGACTTCTCTGAAACTTGTCATGAAGTGGTAATCTAGTCATCCTAGTCTGACACTTGATTTTTTCCCTGTCAGGTTGAAGAAAGAGGTAAAAGCTGGAGTGTAGAGATATATTCCTCTTTTATTTTCAGATTTTTGGGATATTGTTACCTGATGATGATCATTCTGCAGGAGATATCCAATTAATGCAGAAACAAAATTTGTAAGGCTAACCCATTTGCCATGGTTATGATAGTCGCAGGTAAACCTATACGGTTGCATAAAGAAATAATAATTTTGGAGATGCCAGTCCAGATTATAAGGAAAATGCTTTTTATTATAGGAAAATCTTGGCTTCTTGTAAGTTCTGTGCCTATGTTATTTTGACCCTCTACAACTGTGTTTTATATTTAAGCCCTTAAAGAATACATCAGAAAATATTTTTCCCTCTTGCAACATTTCTGAATATAAATATAGGGCCCAATTCATATATATGGGTGTTTGCAGTGGAAAGTAATTAAAATAATAGGAAGTCATCAAAAAGCCAGTGTTTCATCCCAAAACAGTTCGCAGTTTATATATGCTAAGAAGTGTTCATTCATTTTAAACTTAGTGTTTGTTGAGATTAACAAGATAGATTCAATTTTATAACAAGCCATTAATTAGTTTGCTATTCCTAAAAATTCAATTTCTATTTTATTTAACATCACAGATTTTTAACAGATATCACAATTAAGACAATTTCTATATATAAGAATATTGTGTAGCCTTATTGTGGACCAGCTGGCTGGGAATTAATATTTATGTATAAATGTGGACTATGGAATAATACAGCTAAATCAAAATACATATTTATTGTCACATAAAAGAGAAACTAACACAGCTTTATTTATAAGCCACCCTCATAATTTTCTCTGTTAAAATTATAAAAGATTTTATTTTTCTGTAATAATTTGCTGTATCCAAATATAAATTCCATACAGCTACTTAGCAACACATGAAATGGGTTTCCACTGCAAAATTCAGATACATAGTTTGTATCTTTCAAAATCAGGGGTTTGGAATCTGGGATCAGGTTCAGAATATTATAGACGTAAAGCCAAAGGCAAGTGTTGAAACTAAGCTCTGGGTCTGGATTTGGCTTCTGAACCTTGCAACTATTAGGAAGTTTTTACATTTGGGATTTTTCTTTGTGACCATTTCTAATAAAAGGACAAAAGACATTTTGAGGTCCCTTCCAGCCCTATATTTCTATGACTGTGATCTGTCCTAAGCATTCACTATGGACTAAAGCAGCATAAGCCCCTACCTCTATTGTCTTTTGTATGCTCCCTGGGTTACCAATGTGTGTGCACAGAACAGAGAGCAAGCTCCACTGGGTCACTACTCCCCTGCCATTAGCAGGTCTGGGGCGAGAAAGCAGAAGGAGACTCCGCTGGTTGGAAGGCATGAGATGCGATGTCCTGAGGTTGGGGGTTCCACGACCACCACTCCCAAGAGGAGAAGGTGGGTGGTGGTGGTCGGGGACTCTCTCCTCCGGGGGACTGAGTCATCTATCTGCCGCCCTGACCGGGAAAACTGAGAAGTCTGCCGCTTGCCAGGGGCTAAGATTCGCGATGTGACGGAGAGACTGCCGAGACTCATCAAGCCCTCGGATCGCTATCCCTTCCTGCTTCTCCACGTGGGCACCAATGATACTGCCAAGAATGACCTTGAGCAGATCACTGCGGACTACGTGGCTCTGGGAAGAAGGATAAAGGAGTTGGAGGTGCAAGTGGTGTTCTCGTCCATCCTCCCCGTGGAAGGAAAAGGCCTGGGTAGGGACCGTCGAATCGTGGAAGTCAACGAATGGCTACGCAGGTGGTGTCGGAGAGAAGGCTTTGGATTCTTTGACCATGGGATGGTGTTCCATGAAGGAGGAGTGCTGGGCAGAGACGGGCTCCATCTTACGAAGAGAGGGAAGAGCATCTTTGCCAGCAGGCTGGCTAACCTAGTGAGGAGGGCTTTAAACTAGGTTCACCGGGGGAAGGAGACCAAAGCCCTGAGGTAAGTGGGAAAGCGGGATACCGGGAGGAAGCACAGGCAGGAATGTCTGTGAGGGGAGGGCTCCTGCCTCATACTGGGAATGAGGGGTGATCAACAGGTTATCTCAAGTGCTTATATACAAATGCACAAAGCCTTGGAAACAAGCAGGGAGAACTGGAGGTCCTGGTGATGTCAAGGAACTATGACGTGATTGGAATAACAGAGACTTGGTGGGATAACTCACATGACTGGAGTACTGTCATGGATGGTTATAAACTGTTCAGGAAGGACAGGCAGGGCAGAAAAGGTGGGGTAGTAGCACTGTATGTAAGGGAGCAGTATGACTGCTCAGAGCTCCGGTATGAAACTGTAGAAAAACCTGAGTGTCTCTGGATTAAGTTTAGAAGTGTGTGCAACAAGAGTGATGTAGTGGTGGGAGTCTGCTATAGACCACTGGACCAGGGGGATGAGGTAGATGAGGCTTTCTTCCGGCAGCTCATGGAAGCTACTAGATCGCATGCCCTGATTCTCATGGGTGACTTTAATTTTCCTGATATCTGCTGGGAGAGCAATACAGCGGTGCATAGACAATCTAGGAAGTTTTTGGAAAGCGTAGGGGACAATTTCCTGGTGCAAGTGCTAGAGGAGCCAACTAGGGGGGGCGCTTTTCTTGACCTGCTGCTCACAAACCGGGTAGAATTAGTGGGGGAAGCAAAAGTGGATGGGAATCTGGGAGGCAGTGACCATGAGTTGGTTGAGTTCAGGATCCTGACGCAGGGAAGAAAGGTAAGCAGCAGGATACAGACCCTGGACTTCAGGAAAGCAGACTTCGACTCCCTCAGGGAACGGATGGGTAGGATCCCCTGGGGGACTAAGATGAAGGGGAAAGGAGTCCAGGAGAGCTGGCTGTATTTCAAGGAATCCCTGTTGAGGTTACAGGGACAAACCATCCCGATGTGTTGAAAGAATAGTAAATATGGCAGGCGACCAGCTTGGCTTAATGGTGAAATCCTAGCGGATCTTAAACATAAAAAAGAAGCTTACAAGAAGTGGAAGGTTGGACATATGACCAGGGAAGAGTATAAAAATATTGCTCGGGCATGTAGGAATGATATCAGGAGGGCCAAATCGCACCTGGAGCTGCAGCTACCAAGAGATGTCAAGAGTAACAAGAAGGGTTTCTTCAGGTATGTTGGCAACAAGAAGAAACCCAAGGAAAGTGTGGGCCCCTTACTGAATGAGGGAGGCAACCTAGTGACAGAGGATGTGGAAAAAGCTAATGTACTCAATGCTTTTTTTGCCTCTGTTTTCACTAACAAGGTCAGCTCCCAGACTGCTGCGCTGGGCATCACAAAATGGGGAAGAGATGGCCAGCCCTCTGTGGAGATAGAGGTGGTTAGGGACTATTTAGAAAAGCTGGACGTGCACAAGTCCATGGGGCCGGACGAGTTGCATCCGAGAGTGCTGAAGGAATTGGCGGCTGTGATTGCAGAGCCATTGGCCATTATCTTTGAAAACTCGTGGCGAACCGGGGAAGTCCCGGATGACTGGAAAAAGGCTAATGTAGTGCCAATCTTTAAAAAAGGGAAGAAGGAGGATCCTGGGAACTACAGGCCAGTCAGCCTCACCTCAGTCCCTGGAAAAATCATGGAGCAGGTCCTCAAAGAATCAATCCTGAAGCACTTGCATGAGAGGAAAGTGATCAGGAACAGCCAGCATGGATTCACCAAGGGAAGGTCATGCCTGACTAATCTAATCGCCTTTTATGATGAGACTACTGGTTCTGTGGATGAAGGGAAAGCAGTAGATGTATTGTTTCTAGACTTTAGCAAAGCTTTTGACACGGTCTCCCACAGTATTCTTGTCAGCAAGTTAAGGAAGTATGGGCTGGATGAATGCAGTATAAGGTGGGTAGAAAGCTGGCTAGATTGTCGGGCTCAACGGGTAGTGATCAATGGCTCCATGTCTAGTTGGCAGCCGGTATCAAGTGGAGTGCCCCAAGGGTCGGTCCTGGGGCCGGTTTTGTTCAATATCTTCATAAATGATCTGGAGGATGGTGTGGATTGCACTCTCAGCAAATTTGCGGATGATACTAAACTGGGAGGAGTGGTAGATACGCTGGAGGGGAGGGATAGGATACAGAAGGACCTAGACAAATTGGAGGATTGGGCCAAAAGAAATCTGATGAGGTTCAATAAGGATAAGTGCAGGGTCCTGCACTTAGGACGGAAGAACCCAATGCACCGCTACAGACTAGGGACCGAATGGCTAGGCAGCAGTTCTGCGGAAAAGGACCTAGGGGTGTCAGTGGACAAGAAGCTGGATATGAGTCAGCAGTGTGCCCTTGTTGCCAAGAAGGCCAATGGCATTTTGGGATGTATAAGTAGGGGCATAGCGAGCAGATCGAGGGACGTGATCGTTCCCCTCTATTCGACATTGGTGAGGCCTCATCTGGAGTACTGTGTCCAGTTTTGGGCCCCACACTTCAAGAAGGATGTGGATAAATTGGAGAGAGTCCAGCGAAGGGCAACAAAAATGATTAGGGGTCTAGAACACATGACTTATGAGGAGAGGCTGAGGGAGCTGGGATTGTTTAGCCTGCAGAAGAGAAGAATGAGGGGGGATTTGATAGCTGCTTTCAACTACCTGAAAGGGGGTTCCAAAGAGGATGGCTCTAGACTGTTCTCAATGGTAGCAGATGACAGAACGAGGAGTAATGGTCTCAAGTTGCAGTGGGGGAGGTTTAGGTTGGATATTAGGAAAAACTTTTTCACTAAGAGGGTGGTGAAACACTGGAATGCGTTACCTAGGGAGGTGGTAGAATCTCCTTCCTTAGAGGTTTTTAAGGTCAGGCTTGACAAAGCCCTGGCTGGGATGATTTAACTGGGAATTGGTCCTGCTTCGAGCAGGGGGTTGGACTAGATGGCCTTCTGGGGTCCCTTCCAACCCTGATATTCTATGATTCTATGATTCTAGGTGTCAGGGGGAGTGGGTGGAGAGAGAGAAGCAGAGAAAAGGATGCAATGGACACAACCTTGACTCTAGTCCTCCAATATTCTGGCCAGCAAAAGGAGCAGAACTAGGATGTTGATCAAGGGCAACAGCTGATTATTCTTCCCTGGAGAAAGGCAGGAATCAGGGAAAATATTATCTCTGTCAAGGTCACAGATATTTTCCTGGGCTACACCTAAATGCCTGGGAGTATCCAGCAGATAAAAGTATACAGTGCAGGTAATTCCATAATCATTTGCATTTACTGAGGAGGGGCTGCTGTCAGCCATCTCCCTTTATCCATCCTGGTCCCCAGCCAACCTGCTGCTGGGACCCTGCCACCCCATCCACTTGATTAATAGTTAAGGGGGGGGGTTACAAAGAAGGGAGGGTTGGCTCCCAGCTGTACCAGTCATAAAGAGTTGCCTCTCTCCTGTTTCCACTCCTTTAAAGAATACTTCCTTTAAATCCCTCGGTCCATTTTATCTGATCACCATATCCCTTCCCTGCAGAGTACCCACACTGGACATCTGCGCCACACTTACATAATGAGTTGCAACATCACAGGCTAACCCCCGTTTCATGATCCCCACAACTCCCCCCCTCCCTGAGCCCACTGTGTGGAAGGTGACCCCCCACATCCCTTGGTCAATCTGGCGGTGAGGGGAAAGGAATGACTAACACAATGGATCATGACAAAACTGGTATTTAACTACTTCCATGGGTGGGAGTGTGGGTGCTGCTCTGCCTGGTCCAGTTAAAGAGGGCTTCTCCTGCAGCAGCATTGACGTAAACAGTCCCCCCTCTCTTTTGGTCACCTGAGAGGATGGGTCAGTGTCCCTATGCTGACCTGGTCTGCAGCTGCTGCAGCAGGTCACTCTGGCTTGCTAGCCCTTTTCCTACAAGAAATACAACAGTCCTTACTGCTTAATGTGTGGTGAGGTCATTTACTTCAAAGGTACAGAAGTGGCTTTAAAGGAACCAGGAATATTCTCCACTTGCACTATTCTAATGTCATATTCGCAAATGCTCACCTAACCAGTGACAATAATTGGTAAGAAGCCAAAACCAGATGCTTTTATTCAAGTCTTCTGAAATTTGGAGGATCCAGGATGCTGGAAGCAGTTTGTATGTTATACATAGGACCCAGAAAGGAAGAATTCCTGAATTTGGCTTTGGTTTTATAAAGCCAAAACTTGACTAACAAAATTTTGCAAAAATAAAACAAAATTGAACCACATCTTCCCAACTTTTGTTCATCTCTAACTGTAATACAGATCTATTGTGAGGGCAATTTAAGCATAAGAAGTAGCAGGTACGTTCTGCAAGAGCTGAGACTTCCCTTTTTACTGTACATGCCTCCACACAAGAGACCACTTAAACAAATACGCAGCAGAAAAGGTCTATCAAAATAATACAGGCCTCATGCAGGGAGAAAGAAATATACTATATCCCTTTTAACTGGATATCTGAAAATAAGACAATCCTGTTACTAGAATAACCACTCAGTGAACCTGAACCTAGAATGAATTTTTCAAGGTGACTGGTGGGGGGCGAGGAGGGGGTACTTTTTCATTGGAACAAACCAAAGTCTCATACAAAATGGCATAACCCTTTCCAAAGAATACTGTATTGGTTAAAGAAAAAGATCTCACAAAAGAACACAATTATAGTGCCACAAGATTGTCTATTTATCAGATTTCTATTGTATACTTTGCTTGTTTTCTTCTATGTATACTTTGCCTAAAAATATTGAGAGACATCTGTTGATTTCTCAAGCTAATAAGCACTCTTCCTGTATTTTTCTATTGTCCAGTATTTCCTTCTATTTCTAGCACAACTCTTTTAATGTAGTGGTCTACAGTTACAGCAGCAGTCAGACAGAGCTAGGGAACTTATTTCTCCATAGAGAACACTGTGAAATACACAAGTTCCTTACACATTTTTTTTCTTTTTTTAAGCAGGAAGTTTCTATGACTTCAGACCAGCACCAATGAGAATCTGAATGGGGAACATGCCAGCCTAGATTTGGGTCTATAAAAAAAAAGCAACTCATGGTAAGTTTTAAAACAGTTCAGTGGTTATGTAGACTGCAGCAATCTACAAATTACTACAGACCATTACATTATTTGAGTTCTTGTTTCCTCTCTATCATGGCACTCCACAGAAGCTGTAAGTAGCATCATGATTCCAGCCTCCTCTGTCTGATGATTTGCCCAGATGACTATGTGAACATACCCAGCCAGAGAATAAAATGTTTTGTATTTCTTCTCCTTCGGGTGGCCATTGTCTCCAGCTGGTTCTATACACAGTGAGTCATTAATTAAACCCAGATTCTTTGTAAGTGGCCTGTTCTGGGGCTGAAGTTTACTTCAGCTTTCTCTGCTTCTGCAGACAATATTTTGGGGATTTCAGACTTTTAAGTTGTTTTTTTTAATTATTATTTAACGTTTTCCTCACTCTTCCTTCTTTCACAAGTATTTATCTTAGAGACAGAAAGTGAAAGGCTAGGTTAAGAAAAACACAGCCACCTCCAAAGTGCTAAAGCTGCAATAAACCCATCACCTCTAACAACAACGGAGCATGAAAAGATAAAAAACAGCCTGCCAAGAATGTAGTAACCACCCATTCACTTTTAAATGCTCTCCACACTTCAATGCACAGACCTAATTACTTTTCTACATTCCCAAATCCACTTTGCCGCACTGCAATCAGAAACTTGGCGTTAAAATATTTTAGACTCTAAGGATCAAGACTAATTACAGGCCTAAGCTGCACCTTTTGGTTTTCTTACCCCCACCCTGCCCTCCTTCTCTTCTTTGGGCTTCTTTAAAGCACGCTCCACTGGAAGAAAGACTGCCCAATCCCAGTTGGGGGTGAGGTAAAGAGAGAATAAAACAAAAAGAAACTCAGTTCAATTCAGTAAGCTTCAATGAGGCTGGTATATTTAATGTGAGCCCAGGGTTAGCCTACAGAATTGTGGCAGAATGCAATATTCTCAACAAAAAAAGAGGTGTTTAAAGTCGGGTAAGGCCCCATAAGGCTGTTGTTGGTGTTTAAGTAGTACACCAAGGTATTTAGCTCTAAGGGTTTCTAAACATTCCAGCTGAGAATAAAACCACAGCTTTACAGTAGCTGCTTAAAGGTTTGGGGGGCTGGGAATGTTCCCTCCCCCTTGTACTGAAAGGTCAACAAACAGTAGGAAAGATCATGTCATAACAAAGATGAAGCCACCTATTATAGGGTATAGTGATGGCTAATGGCACTATCAGAGGGACTAATCCTATATATTAAATCGCATAATTGTTATAATAATATCATGTTTATTAGAACACCCAAGTGTGAGACATTTTTCATTTTGGGAAACATGAAAGCCAGTAACCTTCTGAGGACAGATGCTTGTTATAAATATGGAAATATTAGATAATTACTTCAATCGTGCAATCTTCATGCGGCATCCAAAATGCATTTTTGATACACACATGTTATGTTTCATAGCATTTACTAAATTACTTTGGGGTAATTTTCCTGGAGTTACACTCTTAAAAGCTTTCATTCACACTTAACAATTATCTGTGGAATTTGGCACTAATGTTTTACCTCTGAAGTACTTTTAGTTCCACATGTTTAATAAAAAAAAAAAGCACATTCATTTCAAAGGAAGTTCATGAAACAAATCTATAGGAAGCTGTCATGATGGTACAGATACTTTATGGAAACTTCAGTGCTCAGTTTGAATTCTGGCAAGCTTCCTGGGATTGGATCCAATTAACCTGATATGGACATGGGTTTTTCAAACTTGCACAGCTCTAACATCAAGCTTTAATGGGATCTGGGGTCACCTTGATGAGATAACAATTATGGGCCTTATTCTGAGATCACTTGTACCAGTGTAAATCAGGGGTGACTTCACTGACTCTACTGGAGATTACATCGGTGGAGAACTGGTGTAAACAAAATCCAGAAGCAGGACCCAGGGCTGATAGAATAAAAACAAAGAAAATATCTATTTAGATAGATCTCTTTCTGTGATATACGCACACAGAATATATGTAAACCCTGTATTAATACATGCACCATACACACACACACGCACACACACATAAATGTTTTAAGTCCCAGTGCAGCTTACAATAATAAAAATTAAATAGTCCTCACCAAGTTGTATTCTAGGGGAAGGGTTAAAACAATAAGACATTCTATGTGGCGATAATTCACATGGAGGTTTAAAAAAAATAATAAAGGCGTTAACATAGAGCATGCATATTGGCTTGCAACTACCAATTAACCCTCCTTGTTAGATAGGTAATTTATTCTACTCAGCAGCATCAAATATCAGACAAAAAGGGGCCAAAACAGTAATTATCTTCATGGAATTCAAAGGCTTGAAAGCCAATAATTCCAAAGAAATAAAAACAGAGTTCTTTTCATACTATATGCTTCATCTTAAGGACTGTAATAAGAGCCAGGCCCTAGCTGTGACCCTTTACACTTCAAGGTGAAAAAGTAGGTTAAAGAAAGTAATGGCAATAATCATGGGGCTTTTCTACATAAAACAGACTGTGAGTAGAGGTCAAAGATCAAACACTCGGGGCACTACCTGCGTCACTCAAAGATCAGATCCACAATAGAAATGAAGAGCTAGACTAGCAAGAGGGAGCAATAAAAATAATCAATTATAAAACTATTGGGGAAATAAATAGGTCAAGAAAAAAATGGATTTCAAAAGTCTGGATTAGATAAAAGAACATTCACCTTCATTTTTTGAAACAATAAGTCTAAGGATTCCCTGAACTTTACCAGAAATCTCCAAAAGAAATGATTTTTAAATATTTCCATTTCATCTCTATCCCCACCATCTAGCTGCCTTATTTCACATGATCTGAAAGGTGCTTTAAAAATCTTTCTTGAACTGCTTTGGATACTTTTACATATGATTATAAAGATGTGCTTCTCTCAGGGTTGTACTCTAACTTTATCTTTTTTAAAAAATCATCTTATTCAGTTTTTGGAGCCATAGCAACTTAGATCCCTATTCTGAGCTTCTGAGAGTTATAGGAACAGATTCTAGATGAAATATTATATGTTGTATGAACTCAAGGGAAATGCATTCACCTTACCCACTACTGTGGCCTTCTAATAGTTCAAATAGCTGTCCATATAATGCCATATAGGAGGGTTCTGGCCTTTACGATATAGGAGGGCATTTTATCACCAGTTTTATATAAGCTAATGAGTATAACCCTTGCTTTTCATTTACGAAGGTCAAGGTACAAACCCACATGTCTGATTTAAATTATTCCTTATTTTTCACCCTTCATATGCTCCAGTAGCTCCATCCTGCAAGGTGCTGAGTCCTCTGCCCCCAGTCTAGCAAAGCAGTGAGACTACTTGTATGCTCAAAGATAGCACATGCTTAAATGCTTTCTGGACTGGGCCCAGGGTGCTCTAGCCCCAGACGACAAGAGGAAACAAACATGAAAATGAAAGAGCTGGGCAGGTACATGACACATTCTTTTGCTTTTGGTGTTTCTGAAGTTTCAGTTGACTGGATGCGGAGCATCTGCTGTACAGAAGTCTTTCCTTACAATCTAGGGAACATTGAACATTCAGAGATATTTGCAGATGGATGAAAGAAAAAAACAAAGCTTTGTCGTAAGAAATAGAATTGGTGATACAGAAGGTTCTAGAATGCTGCCACCTACTCCATGAGGCAGTTGTCTGAGCTATGAGGTTGACTATCATTTTGAAACAATATGGCCTCCGTAATATAAGACTCTTGTGAATATCACCTGTAATAGATACAGAGATTTAGATAATATGTAACTAAAATGGATCCAAATATTGTCAGTTGATAACTTGATGTTAATATATTGTGAAGATATCTGTACTGTTAGATGAACAAGGATGTTCTGAATAAAATTTGATCATGATATTTCTGGCATCACTGACTAATTGCATGTTTGTATTGTGGAAAATCTACTGAGGGCTTTAGGTAAGAGCATCTGAAGAAGGCACACAGGTACTGCTGCATTGAAAGAGAGGGGATTAAATGAAGCCAGACGAGAGGGGATTTCAGAAATTCAGCAAAATTTCTGCAGATTTGACGGGACTGACCTGTACTTTCCTCTGACCTGTACTGATTGGCTCTTTGCTCCAACCCTCTCTCTCCACTCTTCTTCCTCACAGTCACTTCACCCCCAGTTTCACTCCACACCTGCCCCTCATGCTCTTCTCTCCTGCCCTGTCCCCCCCCCCCTTCACTTTTCTTTCAGGTTAGCCAATCTAACTAACTAACCCGTCTCCCACCAAAAAAGTAATGCCACTACATGCCATTGCCGCCATTACAATGGTCACTCACTTGTGTGGTTCTACCTCTTCCCCAACCCAGTCTCTGTCTTGTCTGTATAGACTGTAAGCTCTTCAGGGCAGGGACCGTCTGCTACTCTGTATTTGTATATTGCCTAGCACAATGGGGTACCATTCTTGGCTGGTACTTAGCCACTACTGTAATAAACATGATTAATAATATTTATAGCTGCTTATTTTCCAGAGGTAATGTAATAGAATCATAAATCCAGCATATTATTCCCAGGTTTTGGAGGAAACTAGCACTGGCAAAAGACTTCTCTCTCTCTTTGCTCCTATCATGGAATAGAAACTCCATAGATGTCTGCTTATTTTGTATCATATTGTCCAGTAATTCAATATTGCATCAGATCAGAGATGGCTGATTCACTGTCTGACACATTCAGCTATGGATTAGATATATCCTAACCCTCATGCCCAGACTATACAAAGTACATTCTGTAACATCTGAAGGAAAATATGACTTTACTTTCACCAAATTATTGTTCCTAATGGGTTGGATAGAACACAGAGATGTAAGACAAGTATTGGGATGCTGCTATTTATTATCTTAAATGCACGCAGAGTCTATGCAAATTCTCTTGCTGCACTGCTCCTCAACAATTTCCAATAGGCTGTGATGAACACCAGAGACATGAAAACTGTTAACTTTAACCTGTAATACTGGTTCTTGGATACTCATCATCTGAATTTTCCACCTCTGTACTTTAAAGCACTCCCAGATTTGTGTGGTCACATTTTTCTCCTTTAAGATATATCCCTAATTATTAAATTACCTTTAATGTGTTTAAGTCATTTACTTGCATATTTTGTCAGATACCAGAATTCATTTCCTTATGCTGTAGTTTTAGTTAAGAACTATTGGCTGATATCTCCCTAGGAAAGAGAGTCCTTAATGTCCAGCGTAGTAGAAATATAATAATGGTCACATTGGCCTATTGTTTTAGGCTTTAATCAGCTAGGAGAAGGTCATTAGGCCTCATACCTTTGATGTGATCTGAATTAGGATGAATTGAAAGTTATATTCCCTCCTTGGACTGTGATGTTTCAGGTTGCAATGTTACAATAAGCCATAATGTGAACTTCACATATTATCCCTCAAAGTCAGAGTTCTGTTATTGATTATTATTAGTCCTGACATAGATATAGTATCCTATGTTTGATTACCAGATTTATTTTACTTTTATTCAGTGTTTTAAGTTAGAATTGCGTGGTAGGTTATGATCTGTATGATGTGTTGCCTTTTTACTATAGACTACCAATACACCTAAAAACTTTTAAAAGTTCAATTAATTAAAATTATTCTTGCATCAAGTGCCCTCTTTGGGACAGATTCTGCCTAACATTAATGGGGGGTACACAGTGGGGTAAAGTAGGGTGCAAGGAATCTTCCACTGCTTTGAGTTGCTTGCAAAAAGAACCAGGCAGAATTATAGTCTCTGCATTTTAGTGCCTCAGCCCTTTGTTCCCCAAAGACAGCAGGAATGTCTTAGCCTTCTTTCCAACTCTCAGACATTGGCCAAAAAGGCAGATATGGTGTAGTGGGGAAGTAAGTTACACCTCATCACTGGATGTAACAACATATGTGCCCACCTGCACACTGGAACTCAAGAGGCATTTGGCCTTGATAGCCACTCCAATTTATCTCATCGTAAGTGAGAGTAGAATTTGGCCCATATACCATTTAAATTGTTTTTGGTGGTCATAATTTTCCCTCTAAATTTATAATAGGCATATGGATGTTTTATCGGTTTGGGTATAGCAGGCCTAGATTATTATAGTGACTAAGTGAAGTCAGAGTGGATATTCCAGATTTACACCAGTTCAACTGTGAGTAGAATTTGGCCTCATGAATTCAGATGTGTGAGACAAGGCAAGGCATTTAGGCACATACAATGACTAGGCACACAGAATGAAATCTTCCCAGGACTATATTCAGATATAATCTCTTCTTTTTTAAGTTTGGTCACCCTTGGAAAGGAGAATATCTCAATTCGGTTTTTCTTGGCAAGTATCAACCCTTTTTGTATTAGAAAATGCACAGCTCTCTCAGACTAGTAGGAATAAGCTATTTTCTGTAAGTCTGAATTTTGCCTATAGTAATCAATAAAATATTAACAACATTTTACACTTACATAGTATCTTTTATCTGAAGATTTGAAAGTGATGGACAGTGGTATGTGTTGCTATCCCAATTTTAGGCATGAGAAAATGGAACGACAGAACAGTTAGTGGGCTCTAGGCCAGAAAGCAAGTCAATGGCAAGAGTCAGAATTAGAACCCAAATCTTGGAACTCTCAGTGCCTTGCTCTAGCCGTTTGCCCTACTGTCTCTCTGGCTCTATATAAGTGAAAAGAAAGTCAGCCATCTGCATTCCCATTTTACATTTGTGTAAGGTTTTGATGTGGCCTCAGAAGCTTGTGTTAAAGCAATTTTGGTTTCCATGGAAGTCCAGTAAAGAATATCAGAATGGAATGTATTTGCTTTTAAAACAGGGGCAAGGCACTATCTGAGTTAGAGAGCTAATTGTGGGAAAAATAGTTGTATCAGGGCATGGGGAGAGTGGGGTTACAAATACTTCTACAAATATAATAGGTAGATAGCCAAGATGTGGCAGCCTTAGATTGTTAACGATTTTTAAATGAGGAAAATAGAGCGGAGAAGCAATGTATATATGTATATATACATTAGACTGTCTCCCTGACAGCAGATGATAAACATTCTTCAAAAAAGAGACTGTTGACACTAGAAATCTCCAAAGTCTCGCTTTTAATAATATTATAAATCTGAGCAAAGGAGAAAGATAATGAGGTAACAGGCCATGTGTTCTGTGACAAATCAGCCTAGGTTCGAAAGCAGAAATGATATGACCCTATTTGGCAGCACTGGAAGGCTGAGAGATTAGATTCCACGTGCTGTCAGTTAAGTTACCTCATCAGTTTGCATGTATTTGCCAGGCTAATCGCAAGCTTACACAAATAAAAACACTAATATGTGTTTTCAAAACAGTGATTTTGGATTTTTATAACAAGTTTGTCAAGGATTTAGGCCAAGCTCTCCAATGATTGCCAGCGATTAAACTCCTCTGCATTATTGGCTTGTAAATAATTAGTTTTCATTTGTCTTTCCTGAGACAATCTCTTGTGCATCTCATTTCTTTTTGCGTCTTTACAGTGCAAAGTTCCAACTTCCAAGCATTAGAGTGATACTCCATATAGGTCTTACCGTGTGGAGGTAGCACCCCCAAAATGAGAAGAGGTCTCAGGGGCATTATCTTGGCTTTTTACCCATTCTTTCTGTCTCCCTATAGTTCCCTTTCCTCCACATCACTCCTACATTTACAGTGAAGGTATGTGAACTAATAACCTCAGAGCAGTGATGACAACTCGTAAGCATCGTGTATTGGAGTTTGGTTGCCTTCTTCTTTGTGACTTAGCCAGAGCCTGCCAAGGAATAGTATGTATCATATTTTGGTGTACTTATCCACAGGGCTGACTTTCTAAATCTAGTACCAACTCATTCTCTGTGAATGGAAACTTTCAAACTATATTCAGACAAAAAAAATGAAATGTGTTTACTTTGTACGATTTGGACACTTTGAAATTAATATTTTTAATATTGGCTTCAGTAGGAGTTACAGTTCTGGAAGGCAGGTTAATTAGTTAATATTTGCTTATTTGAATGATAAAAAAAAACCAGAACTCAGTGCCATCCATAGTCTAGGCATCCTGATGTAATTTAATATGACATTAAAATTTCAAATACAATGGACTGCTATTCTCTATACAAGACACTAGCAGAGAAAAAATCACCTCCGACCAAATGCTTGAGAGAAAAGGTGGGCCAGGAAGCATGGCCTAAAGATGTTCGGCTCTGGACTCTGGTGGATCCAGGCAGAGGAGTGAATTCCGCAGCTGACGACCCCTTAAAAAGAATGTCCTGGCAGCAGCTCTGACTCTCCTTTATATCGACTGAGGTACCCTCATTTCAGAATTGTGTGTGTTCCCATGATTTCCTAAAATGCAAAGAAAATTCTCCCAGAACTCAGTCTAAAAATGGTCATTTCAAATCTCTTTCAGGCACTGTGAAGCTATATCTTTCCAAGGACTGCGGGGAAATGGAAGTGTTGCCTGAAACTGGTCTGCCTGCCTAGACAGTGAAAAACCAACAACTGAATCCTGCATTGTTCCCACTCCAGTTCTAGTATTTAAACATTCATCCTGAGAGTATCTTAATATACAGATTCCTATACCTTGATGCCCACAATGACAACCACTGGACGCTGCAGCACTAAAGGAACCCTGCTAAAATGTAACCAACCCTACGCTGTCACTAAGGGGCTCTGGGAGCAACAGCTCTAAAGAGAAATGTTCTCATACATATTCGTATGCACAGCCTCAGAGCCCTGCCAAAAATCTAACCAGTTCCCTGATGCTGTCACTAAAACGTTTAAGGGGCAATGGCACTGAAGAATTTTTCTAGGTTATCTTTGCTGACCTAGTGCACTCAGAAGGGATCCCAACTGGAGCTGAGCAGGCTTGGAATTCGGCTTGTGTTCACTGACACTGAGGTCTCTTGAGCACAGCAGCAATTGCAGCGCTCTAGCAACCTGACTCACTAAAACAATTCATTGTTATGATATCCGTGAAAAGTGTGGCAGCCTGCATGCACTGATTGCTCTTTAAAAAAATAAGTCATCTATATTTGTGGTTTCTTAGTGCTACTTACCAATCGTACGTCACTTTCATGGACAATCCGCAATGGTTTTAAGTGATGGGACAGAGCAGAAAGACACCCCTGTACTGGAAACTAATTTTGTTTTCTTGTTTATTGGTTTGTAAATAGAAAGACAATAAAAGGAGGAAACACAATTTGTGAAATAAGTACAATAATTACTCATTTTCACATAGAAGAGCAATAACATAATCCTAATTCTCTAATGTGTTTGCAGCTGTGGGAAATTTTTTAATAAGAGTGCTAGAGAATGGAAAGATTGTTGCCCACTGATTTGTGTTTTTAAATTTGGGGTTTCTACATTAAGCCTACTTTATAAGTGGCTATTTGCAGGATTGGTTCTCTAGTTCATGTGTTTGATGTGTAACCTTCAGGGCTTCCTGTGAGGTAATTATCTTGCTGGATGAGCTAATCTAGCACAGAATACTACACCTGCTTCATTCTGCTAACAAATAGGCCTCTGCCTTCTAAAGACTCCCTGACCTGACTTATTATATCTTCCCCATCAGCCGAAAGACTCATATCATCCCTGGGCCAAAGGTGAACTGCCTAGAGACAAAGTTGGAATGAATTTTTTGCAGTCCCATTTCTCCAGACATTCAAACCACTTCATTCTGAAGAGTGGAGACCTTTAACTCTGTCACATTTATATATGCTTATAAGGCCAGAGAAGGTGCTTTCTGCAGAACTGCTCCAGATGAATGTATCAAAATAAAAAATCCAGAAGAAAGTGTTTTTTGCCTCTCAAACCTTTTGTTCGACAACATTATTACTTCAAGAGGAAAGAAATATGGACGTTGACACTGCTGTTGATGCTCCTTGTGTTTACTAGCATTTCCAAAGTTGAATATACATAATGGATGCTAATGCTGTAATACATGGAAGAGCATGCAGAAATTCAAAGTTCAAATTCATATTCTGTCATGGGTTTTAAGGGAGTGGGGATAGAATAAGGAATTACATTCATAGATGTGGGTCCTCCTGGTTCAGAAAAATTTCGAGATGTTTTTAGCTGATGCCAGTTTGCCATTTAAAATGTTGCTTTGTATTTATAGTTTTCTTACTCCCTAAAGCAAAAGAGGCTAATATTCATTTAAAACCCAATAACAATTAAAACACCCAATAACAATTAAAACCTACAATGAACAACTGCTCTAGCTTTGTTTATTGCACGCATAAATAATCATACTTCAATGAACATGTTAGTATCTATGATCACTTCCTAGATTAAGGTTGCCTCGAGACTGCTTGCTTTGGCTACTGTAAATGTGACATGAATTACACTCAGAAAATGTGTCTTACATGCAGGGTTTGAAGTAAATTATTTTCTTCTAATATACCTACACAACTGTCACAAGGAATTACACTACAGATTTAGTGATGTTAAGTGTCAATTGTAATTTGGTGACAGCCATTTTATTGGCTATGCATATTGCTCTGCTAGGACTTGCTTCTCAGTATGGAGGCCCCTGTATCATTAAAAACCAGTGATCCTTCACTGATGACATAATTTGACTGGCAGAGAGAGGAGCAGTGAGGGGCTTGCTTCCACCTGCACAGAATCTGCTATATGTCAGAGATGAATTTGCCTTCAAATTAGAAACAGCACAGCAGACTAGTGGCGGTGATTTCGCTTGATTTCTTTTAAGGACTTTCACTGGAATGGTTACTGAGCAGCTGATAGGAGTCTGCTTTAATATGTCAAACACAGATATTATGCAGCCTGTAAACATTTCAAATATTTTTAGCTACAGCATAGAGTGAGTTATTTGAGAAATAGTTTCAGCTGAATTGAGCCACATATATTTTTCTGCATACTCATCCATCCATCTATCCTTTTGTCCTTAACTCTACCTCTGCAATAGGTTCCGGGTATTAAATTTGTGTGTTAAAAAGGAAAAAAATGGGTTAATATAAAACCAGTGTTTCAATGCATATGATAAATCATATAAGCTGTGTAAAAATTTACCGTAAGAGCAGAACCATAATCATACATTTTGAAAATTTTATAAACTGACAATTCAAGTTATGTGTTTTATGCTAACACATATAGTAGTAGGTTCTAACAAACTGTCATTTACTCATAAACAGTAAAAAGAAAAGGAGGACTTGTGGCACCTTAGAGACTAACAAATCTCTAAGGTGCCACAAGTACTCCTTTTCTTTTTGCAAATACAGACTAACATGGCTGCTACTCTGAAACCTGTCATCAACCATAGAAAAGCTGAAGGTATATTTTATATACAGTCTATCTAGTCACATGCGCACCCCTCCACCCATATAAATACACTATGCACTTATACCGTGGAAGAGGATTCCAAGACTTTCTTAGCAAATTTAAATCAATATAGCTGCATTTCTTTTTCAGTATTTAAATTAAATTTTTTGCTGCAAGGAACAAAGCAAAGTACCTTAAAAGAAAGTATTTCCCTAGTAATTTAACCTCATTTCACACTTATTTGGCAGCTTTTCTTAGCCAATTGGTTTCATTGAAAATGCTGACAATGTTCACCTATTAGAATTGTCCCCCTCCATAAGGCGTATTTTCCCCTCAGATTCATTTCATTAACTTGCAACATGGAAAAATTAATTTTTTCCTCAAGACTACCAACATTCCATAATACATATTTTTCCTTATTTCCATTTTTTACATTGCTTGTTCTATTTTATTTTTTTGAAAAAATCTTTACTGAACAATAAACAGCATAAATTATTCAGCCAATTTCAGTCCAGTGGCATAAATCATACTCTAGCAGCTTTGCTACTTATGACAAATGCTTTGTCTAAGAGAAACATACCACTGAAGGTTTAATCAGAAGCTCTAAACATTTCAGACTTTCTCAGTTTTATTCTTGGCAAGAAGCAGTGTTTTTTTGCTATATCTTCCAAGGCTTTTGGGGAATGCTCATTTTTCCCATGAGAATATTGAGGCCATTTTTATCCACTCTAGGAAGGAGGGAGGGCGTTAATAAAAGAATACTTTCCTCAAGAAAAATTCAAATTGGGTCGGCAAATCTTCTCAGTACTTGAAAGCTTGTTTCAGACTCAGCCTTGGATATTTTAAGTGCTTCCTACATGACGAGACATGAGTACTTACATTCTCTTCCTTTTGAAGGAATAAACAGAGAGTCTACCACTATAATCTAACATGGGATAAAAGATTTTCCTAAGATTTTAATGGAGCTATTTTGGAAAAACTTTTAAAAGGAGCCCTCTAAAATCAACATGACATTGTCATTCTGTGTCCTGAGCACTAACATTTCTCCTTTTAAGGACTAATTTAGGTCCAGTCTTACACTCAGTAGAACCTTACTCTGCTAGTTGTCCATTTGGATTTCATCTATACCATCTATACAATAAGATATTATACTCAAAGTGAGTGTGAGTGACAGAATTGAGCTCTTAATTTTTAATATGAAGAGGATACTACCAAGTATTTGAGAATAGTTTTTAGCTGCTATTGTCATCCCTTCATTGTTTTGAAAACTCTTTGAAGTGTATTTGTTTCTCAATCATGTTTGTCCCTTTTCATGTCACTAATATTGGTATTTTACCCTAAGTTTGTAAGAAGTGTACTGGAGTCTTAAAATATGGCTGCAGATTCAGATATTTCTATAATTCATAGATATTCAGATTATGAGATTTTGGGGTTGGGCCCATCTCCAGAGTTTATTATGAAGCACTAGTCACTGTGACTCTGCTTCATTTACTTCATCGCTTGTGTGTCAGCATCATCAAAGATGTCAGTTCAGGTCCTGGAATAAGATTCTGCCTTTTGGTTGGCTGCCTCTGCTACATACAACAAAAATATTTATGTAAAACAGCAGCTTTAAAAAAAATTTGGGATGACAGAATGGTGGGGAAAGATTTGCAGATAAACTGCTGTCACCAAAACAGTAGGGAGCTCACACAGTTTTTGAGAGTGCAACAAAAGTGATGAATATTTTTGAGCAATGGAACAGAATGTTTTAAAATATACATATATATGTTTACGATCCAGTAGGTCTTCCTACCAGATTACAGCACTTTTAAAATAAATAAAATAAACCATATGTAGGATCTAAGATACTTAACTGTCCCGTTTAAGCAAATTTCCTTTTGTTATTTTTAGAGTATCACTCAAGTGAACAGAGCTCTAGAGAGAAGGTTCATCCCAATGTTCAAGACAGCTATTTTAATTTAATCACTACTGAATTTAATAGGAACATAGGAGTTGCCAGATTGGATCACACATATGGTCCATCTCTGTCTCCAACAGTGTCCTGCCTGCCTTAGATGCTTTGGAAGAAGTTGCAAGAACATGCCAATTGGCAGATGTAGGATAATCTATGGTTACAGATTTGCTTAAACCATAGTGCATGAAGATCAATTTCCCATCCAAAACTCTTTCTGACATTAACTATAACAACTATGGATAGACTCATAGACTTTAAGGTCAGAAGACCATGATAATCTAGTCTGACCTCCTGCACTTAGAAGGCTCACAGAACCTTACTTACTCACTCTTTTGATAGAACCGTAACCTCTCGTTGAGTTACTATAGTCCTCAAATCATGGTTTAAAGACTTCAAATGACAGAGAATCCACTATTTCTCTAGTTCAAATCAGCAAGTGACTTATGTCTCTCACTGCAGAGGATGGTGAACTTGACACCCACCCACCCTGCCTCTGGATCTCTGCCAATCTGACCTGGGGGAAAATTCCTTCCTAACCCAAATATGCTGATCAGTTAGACTCTGAGCCTGTGGACAAGATTCATCAGCTAGAAACCTGGGATAGAATCCATCTAGTGTCCCATCACAGGCCACTGGAAATATTTGCTAATAGCAGTCAAGGATGGGCCATGTGCCATTGCAGACAACCTCATATCATCCTCTCCATAAACTTATCAAGCTCATTCTTGAAACAAGCTAGGTATTTTTTACCTCCACTACTCCCCTGGGAAGGCTGTTCCAGAACTTCTGCCCTCTGATGGTTAGAAACCTTCATCTAATTTCAAGGCTAAACTTGATGACCAGTTTATATTGATTTGTTCTTGTGCCAACATTGGCCCTTAACTTACAAAATTCCTCTCCAAAAGTTGTGTGTTATCCATAAAAAAATCCAGTCCCCCACTAAATCTTACTAAATTCTTGGTCTTGATGACATCCAGTGGCAATGAGTTCAGCAGTAAAATCAAAAATGGAGTTGAGAAAATACTTCCATTTAACAGTTCACCTTTTTAATATTCATAAGAAAACCTAGTAAAAATGTCCAGATCCAACTGTATCCCTAGGCTCTGTGGTAGAACAAATAAATAATAAGACTGTCCCATTTTCTCTTGCACCAAAGAACAAACTTGTATTTTTCAATCTAGTTTAATTATAAAAGTAAAAACAAACAAAGAATAATCTGATACATGAAAGCATTAGAGAGAGAGAGAGAGTGCGCGACTGCGTGCCTAGTGACTTACTCACTTATTCGGAATATGAACAGAACACTGCCTCACTGTTTCCCCCATCAGAAGTCAGGGAGACACTGCTAAATTTTAAAGGAGTGTAAAGAAAACAGAATAACTTTTCTTTCAGTTTCCGAGCGGTGTACACCAAATTTACGAGATTATGGCTTGATTCTATCAGCTGTACTCATTTTGAGCAGATCCTTACTCAACAAATAGCTCTACTGAAATAATGGAATAAAGGTGGAAGAATCTAGTCCTTGGTCATGGACCAGAATGCAAAGCCAAAAACAGGCACCATCGGGGAACTGGATGGACTGGTAATGAACTATAGAGCCTTTCACATTTATGTCAATGGTTTGAATTCCATCCAGATTGGTAATAATCAAAAATTCTTGCTGACTACTGATCATTTAAATGAAATGTCTCCCCATCCCCAAGATCAGCAGGGGACTGGGGATGCAGAGGTTTGTCCTGACCCCTGGGATCTTGAGAGGAGGAGTGCTTGTGCTCAGAAATACTGGAGCCTTTCTTTCCTGTGATCTTCCTTGGGGCTCAGCACACATCTGGGAACTGTGCCTCAGGTGGGGGAAAGGTTTCAGAGTAACAGCCGTGTTAGTCTGTATTCGCAAAAAGAAAAGGAGTACTTGTGGCACCTTAAAGACTAACCAATTTATTTGAGCATGAGCTTTCGTGAGCTACAGCTCACTTCATCAGATGCATGCCGTGGAAACTGCAGCAGACTTTATTTATACACAGAGAATATGAAAAAATACCTCCTCCCACCCCACTGTCCTGCTGGTAATAGCTTATCTAAAGTGATCATCAGGTGGGCCATTTCCAGCACAAATCCAGGTTTTCTCACTTCTCTGCTTCTCATTGGCCAGTTGGGGAAGAGGGTTGAGAGAGCCAGTTGGTTCTCCTGACCCTCCATTTAAAGCCCTCCTGGAGATCCAGCAGACATCTTGTCACAATTGCCCACCCTCCTTATAGTTGAGGAATTGTCAAGCTGCGTTTCCAGGATGCTGTGGGTCTGACCAAATCACCTCTTCAGGGATCAGGAAGAAATTTTTTACCTTTGGGACAAATTGGTAGGGTGCTGGGAGATACTTTTCTCTCCTGACAGCATTGCAGAAGCCCAGTTTTAGGTTGAAAGGAATGAAAATAGGATTTATTTTTTTTTAATATTCAGAAGGAATGTTTAGGTTGAGTGGTTGATTTGGGGCTCTACTGGAATCAACCTATTGCATTAATGATTTGCTCTCTTCTCTTATTTTCTGCATTGTAAATGATAACAGTGTTCAGCATCAAGCTGGCCACGAGGAGGGTGCTCGTGTGACAGTTCAGTGATGCTGATTTTGTCCCTTTGTTTCATCTTTAGTTTATATATTGGTCTGTAGACAGAGATATGTCCCTCCCTACAAGCCCCACTTCTCTTTTCATGAAATACCCCACATTTGTCTACTTTTCCAAATTTCTGCCAATCATAGTAATTTGCCTTTCTATAGCACTTCTCATCCCAATAATAGACCCAAAAGCACTTTGCCAACTTAAAACTTTGAAAACTGATATACAAATCCTTTATAATAGTCACTTTGTGCATCACTGAAATACAGCCATCTCTGTGGTGAAACATAACAGCCGTTTAACTATATACAACACAAAATGACAGGTTAATATAGAAAGCAAAGCAAAATACCCCTTTTCTTATAACAAGCAAAGGAAATGTAGAAGAGAATGTAATTCCTCAATTGGCCTGGACATTGGGGTTGAAAAGAAAATCAAAGTCTTACAAAATGTCAGATTATCTTAAATGATGTCCAGATACCACAGTGATGAGTGTGGTAAAGAATCTAATTGTAGATTACAATGGCTACAAGTGGTCATGAACTTGGTCTTATCTCTCATTCAAATGTATCTTTGCATTTTTTTTTATTTTTATTTTTAGTGGTTTTTAGCTTGTTTTTTCATCTGTGAACTACATTTGGTCCATACATTCCTTTGGAACTAAGGGCCAGATCCTCAGCTAGTGTAAACTGGCATAGGGCCATTGAAGTCAATGGATCTGTACCAGTACATACCAGCTGAGGATCTGTGGCTAATTTTAAGTGTCTCTCTTCCGCAGCTTAATACTGTCAGGGCACAGCACACCCTGTGAAGGAACTTCCATCTATTTTTTGTAATTAAAAAATGCAAACAAAATTATGGGGTGAATTTAGTGCTCATGAAAGTTAATGACAAATATCAGTGTCTAGAGACAGGAAAAGTGTAGCCCATACACCCATGATTTACAGTATATGTGTCTGGTCTTTCTTGAGTATTGACTCACACTCATATTGATTTATGCCATGTTAGGGAGGCGGTCATAGACCAACAATAGTGAGCACTAGATCCAAGATTTAATAAAAAAAGCCTAAAGTTAGAGATGTAATAACATATTCTGCCTTACTATCCTACTTCAGTCATGCAACTTCAGCAGATTACATGGGAACTATATTACCTACAGCTGTATATGGCAAAGATTATTTGTGTGGATTGTAGGGCATGCTGCAGTGTAATTTTCTCTGAGGATTTGTCACATGGTTTTCTGCCCATTTTGATTTCTTAAACCTGTTTTTCTACAGAAACCATCACATTATTTGGATCCATGTCAAAGGAAGTGCACTCTGCATCTTCGGCCCATTAAAAATGTAAAAAAAAAAAAAAATCCTGCCAATGTATTTCTCATAATTTTAAAATGCATTTAAACTCATTATTATAATAAGAACTTTGACAATGAAACTTCAATCTTTAGCTAATGTCTTTCATTGTGCATACATTGTTTGTAAGTGGAGAGTTAATTGTGAGCATCTGGGAGATTGGCATTTACCTATTGTATTTTCTTTAGCTAAGGGAGTATATTGAAGTCTTTCCTATGAGAAAATTCACATAAACACTTGGCAAGCACAGATAATTTGTATAGGTATGAGAAACCCCTAAAGGAGATTACATTGCAACAGTATGTCTTTAAATTTGTTTTGCCTGTGTGTATCGAAAAGTGATAGGTTTGGCTAGTAACTGGACAAATAAGAATGTGAACTCTCATTCAATTCTGTGCACTTGTGATATGACAAAAACCAAGACAAATATACTGTAACAGTCAATGTTAGTTTTATGAAAAGGAGAGGCCAAGTTTCTGAAATTGAAGGTTGAACTACTGCTAAAGCTTCAATTGAAATTAATCTTCTCTTTATTGAGGAGGAGAGCTGTGTCTTTTAAAACCTCTATGTAGCACAATCTCCAGCAAATGTTTAATCATTCACCAAAGTGTCATAGCGAGACTGAAGATTTTATACTCCAGTAGCAAGAGCTCAGCAAAAGAAAATCCAGCCTCATGACTGCTTCACATCAGTAAATAAGTAATATACACTTTGTGTAGACACAGTGGTGACATTGCACATTTGTGTCCACTGTAGATTTCTACCAAAGGGCTGTAGTCATTCAGGAAGAACCAGTGAACTCCTAACACCACAGTATCAGGAGTACTGTGCTTAGGGTGGGGGTTTGGCTACCTGCACACATTTTAAACACTAGCTGAAATGGTAGGTGAGTTGCCTAATGCCAGAGGAATAAGTTACAAGGCGAGGCAGAATTATGTGGTAGGATCAATGATCAGGACAGAAGTTGTCATTAGGCTTGGAAGGATGAGATTTTTATTGGTAAATGTCAATTTCACCATAAACGCACAAACCGATGAAAAAATATTTCCATTGATAATCAATATTTGCAGATAGGAAAAGTAAGAAAAATGCTGCTTGAGAATTTATTAGAGTATAAAAGCCAGTGATTTTGACTGCTGAGTTAGATTTGTTACTAGCGAATGAATAGTAAGAACAGACATGTTTTGTTGATTTAGGATATTTAGTTTGTATGTTTTGATTTGTGATGCTGACAATTTGTGTTTTAATGGTTGATAGTTTTTCAGTCTCAATTTCGGTCATTAAATAATTGCCTGACCCCTATATATAAATGACCTTTGCCAAACTGAGTTATGTGAGGGAGAATCCTTCAGAATTTGATGTGATGACACCACAGAGAACCCGGAATTCCCATGTTCTTTTCCTGGATTTGAGAAAAGACTTTATGACCTTGGGCAAGTCACTTATCATTTCAGCCTTTGTGTTCCCACGAGTACAAATAGGAAATACTAGTTAAATATCACAGATGTGTTGCTAAGATAGTTAGTGTTTGTAAAATCCATCTGATGATATAAAATGCTACAAAAACTCTTACAGAACAGCACCATTGCCAGGAAAAACATCACAGAGCAAGTTTTTGGATGTACAGATATTTTATATAAGTTTTGTAATTAAGTGAAATATGTGCAGTATATGAACTGCATCTTGCAGAATACATACAACATGTCAAATTTAGCCCAGAATTTTGCCAGTGGAAGATGGGATAAATCCTGCCACAGAAAATCCTGAGGGGTAAGGTTGTAGCTCATTAAGTACATCCCCTTTACAAAGGAGTTAGCTAGCACATCTTTGTGGCTGGGAGCAGCATAGCAGCTCTCTCCCTGTGGGTACTGCCTGCCAACAGTTGCTCCAGGCCTATAGTGGTCTGCCTCTTCCTGCGAATTAGCTCTCCAGCCAGATCACTTTAAAGTCTCTTCCCTTCCAGGGTAGCCAACAAACAAAGACAAGGGGAATTAATAAACTGAGCTCACATGTAAGAAAGGGGAATGGTTCCTTCTCAGCGTGCATCAGCATCTGGCCCTCCCTTTCCTAGGGGAGGGCCATCAGCCAGTATTCATCTGGGGAGCTCCTGCCTTTAGTGAACCCTCTCTTCAGGAGCTGAGTGTTGAAGGTCTACTCTCCTCCCTGGTCTGCCTTCAGCTGAGCTGGACTCCTCCCTCTTAAGATCCTGTGATGGGGCAGAGTCAAGGGAAGCCACATGAGCTCATTAATCTCAAGTTATCCATTGTGGATACCTCATCATACCCACCAGTTTGTAAACTACATCTCTGGAGAAAACATCCTAGAGAAAATGGCAGTGTTGACATTGCCTAGTCTCCTCCTTTGGATGAGTCTCCCCTGGGAAAGCAGGAGTCCAGGTTGGCAAGGGGAGGTGTAATCAACACCTACCTGCTTTAGCATCAATGAGTCTGGCCCATGGGCTAGAAGTCTGGGTAAAGGGGTTCAGACACAAAACTAGTTTCTATTAAAAATGATCTAGTCACTGAAAGTAGAAATAAACAAAAGATCAGTTAGATCATTCAGTTAATCTTCCTGCTAATAAAGGATTGTTCCCTAAAATCTTTGGACCAACAAGGGATTTAGAAGCCCCAAAGGTCAGCGGTCTCTATCAGCTGTCTACAGCCAAATACTTCTTGTTCAGTTATGTCAGTCTATTTTTTAATGACATCCCTGTTACTTCTAGTTACACATCTGGGTACTCTCCATAAAGATTTTCTTACATAATTATTAGATGTTCAAATATTGTAGACAGTTAACATGTTTCCCCTTAGACAACTCTTTGGTAAAATACGTATATTTAGTCCCTTTATTCAAAAGTGTTCTGGAGTAAAAGAGCATGTAATACTTTGTTGTAGTTGTTTTTTAAATGGTGACATTTCTGTAACATTTTCCTAAATAAAGAATGTATAGTCTTTCATAAAATGTGAGGTTGTTTTTTCTAAAGTTGGTTTTGCATACGCTCCCTGTATTTTAATACTCATTCACTTTGCATTTAGTGTGATCTGCTCTTTTCTGATGAAACTTGGAAGTTTTCGTTTGAAAAATGAAGTGTCTTATAGATAGTACAGACTAAGCAATTTTAGCTATGGCAGAGCAATAAAAAACATTCTTGCTATGGATTCATTGAAGGTGCAAGGACAGGTATTAACCTTGGTAGGGTCTTTCATAGCATTTATTTAAAAAAAAAAAGCTAGGAAAGGCATTGGTATTTAAATTCTCTCTGTCTTTTGAGGAAGCAAAATTATAAACATAGGAGAGTAAAAAATAATAAAATACAGGATTAACCATCAGTGAGTGTATTTTAAAACACAATACTAAAATAGTTAACTAAATGGCAATTTACAGATCTTCAAGAACCGGATTATTTGTTCAGTTTTAGATGTACAACGATATTTTCTGTATATATGCAATTTATTATTTCTGATGGGTCTTCTAAGATGGTATAGGGGCAACATGCAAAGAATTCAGAAAGAGAAATAAACATTAAACATTGTTGAACATTAAACATTGTTGAAGGCTAAACAAATAATTATTGTACAAGGCATGCCTGTTGCAGAATTAAGAATGTAATTCACTGAAAATACCAAACATTGGATGCAGAAAATCTTTAGAGATACCAGAAAGCCAAATCCTGTTTACCCTGATCAGACAAGTAGTCCCACTGAAATCAATGAGCCTATTCCCAGGAGTAATGAAAAAAAAAGGATTTGGCCCATACACTTTGTTTAATAATGAGCTGAACTCTGCTTATGTAAAAGAGGCAAATAGGAACACTGAAGAGAATCGATCCACTGTAGACATACAGCAGCTATGTTTCCTCTCCGCCAGACACCTAATATAATTATTTGGTTTTTTTCTTTGCACAAAAATATGTAGAGCTTAAAAGCGAATTGGTTGCACTAGAGGTGAATGGTAGCTATGAAGTTCATTAGCATAAACAAAGCCTTTGGGGCTGGTATTTCCCAAGTGATAAAAATCTAAAACAATTCTGGCCACCATTCTGGATTTATTTCAGTTAGTCTAAATTCCTACTTCATCCCACTTCTAGAGTTGATGTACAATATCAAGGAGCCACAGATATAATTAAATTCTCTCTGTGCTTGCTACAGTGCAGAGCCGTTCTAGGCAACAAGCTATCTGCAAGTCAGTGTAACTTCTTAAATACCCATAAGATGGAGAAAGGAAAAGTAAATGAATTATTCAGTAGAAAAGTTTGGTAATCAAAGACTGAGAGGTTTTATTAAACAAGAACAAAGCTCTTGGCATCAATTAAAAGCATAGCTGGCTTTAAGTAAACTCTTAACAAAAGATGAGAGATGAAGCTGTTTCTATTCTATCCTATAGTGCATGGTGCTTTCATGATGCGTATACTTAGGCCCTTATCCTACAAGCTGTTCCACGCGGATGGACCCCTGAGCCTCTGTAGAGCCCACGGACTTGATCCTGCAGAATCAAAGCCTGTCTCTGATTTTCTCAGTAATTCTAATTTGGCAACATAACGACTCCCCATTCCAAAACTCAGTTGCACACATCCTTCCCCAACACTAAGGCAACTAACAGCAAAAGCAAACCATTTTCAAACTACAGAAGTATATATCACTCATTCATGAGGATATAAAATCCTTTTCTTAATTTGTATAACTCGATTAAATTGAGCAGGAGTATTTTTAAATTTTAAAATGTGAAGGAGAACGTATGTATTTAGTGTGTATTTTGTGCATGCATGTGCAGGTGCCTGAGAGTGAGAGAAGTAATAGTCTAGTTTACAGCTATCCATATGAACTTCTCCGACTGCATTGAATTATTGATTTCCAAAGGAAATATTATTATCAGGTCACCGTAATGCTAAGCAGTATTACATTCTAGCTGATAATTTCTGAAAAGTGCTTACTTTTGAAATAAAAAAGTAAGAGAAAAAAAAATCCAGCAAGTGCTGACTAAAAAAAAATATATTTATATTTATATTAAACCCCTCAGCTAGATTCTCAGACACATCACTGCTTAAAATGCAGTCACCTGACAAAAACAGTTCTAATTATTACCCCCTTGGGCTAACATTTTTCAGAGTGACTGGCTAAAATGCACTCCAACTCATAATTTCTATCTCTGACAGTGGAAGACATAACCTAGTTTCCTCTAATGCAAAAGTCTCTAATCTAGAGGGCAAGACCCTGTTCCGTATAACACTGAAAGGAGAAAATGCAATTTGAGCACAAGGAAATTGCACACATAGTTTGATAGTTCTACCATTCTCATTTTTCCCCCCAGGTTTAAATGTCGTTTTATTTTATACTAAATTATGACCTGGCTAAAATCTGTGTATATTCCTTGGCAAATTCTGGAAACCTTATATTATAAAAGTAAAGGATACAGAAATACAGTGTAACTTTTAAGTTATGTTTTAGCTATAACAATTCAACATGACTATGCTTTGTGTATGAATATTTTTAATAATTGATAGTTTTTGTTTTAGCAAGGGGCACTTGTACACAATAAATCTGAAGCACCACTGTATTAATCCAGTTCTATGTCAGTGTAACTTGGCTGATTTCAAACAGGTGTAATGTAGTGATGAATCAGGCTCCCAAGATTTGAGGATAGGTATGGTTTTCAGATGGGCTTCATCTCAGTATCTTCATTTTACAACGTATTTTTCACCAGTGAAAAGAGATATTCACATTTTAGTTTCATGAACAATGCGGGGGCAGGGGGGAGGGGCAAAATTAGACAGCACCTCAGATAGACAGATACCTGTATTACACATGAAATTGGGTAATTAAATGCCTAACTACAAATATTCGCAATGGGGGCCACTTGCCAAAACCTGGATCTCTATGTAGAAGTACTTGGTTAAAACTGACTGCTAACAAACACAATGCTGCATGCATCACGTTCAGAAGCTCAGAACAGAGGGATTCCTAGCATTGCTAGGAGAGGGGAATTAACCTCAAATATTTCTGGTTCATCTTATGTAGGCAGCAGCTGAATAATAAATTGACCTGAAGCTAATAAGTCAAAAATGTTCATGAAGTTTTAAGGAAGTGAGTCAGGAGTCTTGGATGAGATGACTCTTCTACTGGAAAACAATTTTTATTTTTCCCAATTTAAGCACCCACCCCCTCCCTTGCAGCCTAACAGCTGCCTCTTAACACCTTTCTTCCAGCTGGGAGGGCAGCTGGATGAGTGCATTTGTAACTAATTTCAGTATGGCTCTTTAGTGAGCAACTGGGGCATCAGTTTCCTCCTGGAGACTGCATATGTCACCTTCACATCTCATTCATCTTCCATCATTCCAGGGAATATTTGAGGAATACTTGGTAGCAGGCAGTAGGTTATGAAAGTACAGTCCTAATGAGTGAGAATGAAAGCTGTCTTCTATTACAAATCACCTGCTTCTATGTTTATATTCAAAGCCATTTTCTTGAAGACATGCATTCGCATATCCACAGAAATAAACTATAGACACGAAGCTACTCAGAAGAGAAAGGAAAAAAGTAAACTTAGCATTTGGGCCCATTTTGTTGTAAATGATTAATGCTCATGAGAGTTTTACGTGAATTCATAGATTCATAGATATTTAGGTCAGAAGGGACCATTATGATCATCTAGTCTGACCTCCTGCATAATGCAGGCCACAGAATTTCACCCACCACTCCTGCAAAAAACCTCACACCTATATCTGTGCTACTGAAGTCCTCAAATCGTAGTTTAAAGACTTCAAGGAGCAGAGAATCCTCCAGCAAGTGACCCGTGCCCCATGCTACAGAGGAAGGCGAAAAACCTCCAGGGCCTCTTCCAATCTGCCCTGGAGGAAAATTCCTTCCCAACCCCAAATATGGCGATCAGCTAAACCCTGAGCATATGGGCAAGATTCATCAGCCAGATACTACAGAAAATTCTTTCCTGGGTAACTCAGATCCCACCCCATCTAATATCCCATCACAGGCCATTGGGCCTATTTACCATGAATATTTAATTACCAAAACCATGTTATCCCATCATACCATCTCCTCCATAAACTTATCGAGTTTAATCTTAAAGCCAGATAGATCTTTTGCCCCCACTGCTTCCCTTGGAAGGCTAATCCAAAACTTCATTCCTCTGATGGTTAGAAACCTTCATCTAATTTCTAGTCTAAATTTCCTGGTGGCCAGTTTATATCCATTTGTTCTTGTGTCCACATTGGTACTGAGCTTAAATAATTCCTCTCCCTCTCCAGTAGTTATCCCTCTGATATATTTATAGAGAGCAATCATATCTCCCCTCAACCTTCTTTTAGTTAGGCTAAACAAGCCAAGCTCCTTGAGTCTCCTTTCATAAGACAAGTTTTCCATTTCTCGGATCATCCAAGTAGCCCTTCTCTGTACCTGTTCCAGTTTGAATTCATCCTTCTTAAACATGGCAGACCAGAACTGCACACAGTATTCCAGGTGAGGTCTCACTAGTGCCTTGTATAACGGTACTAAAACCTCCTTATCCCTACTGGAAATATCTCTCCTGATGCATCCCAAGACTGCATTAGCTTTTTTCACGGCCATATCCCATTGGCAGCTCATAGTCATCCTATGATCAACCAATACTCCAAGGTCCTTTTCCTCCTCCGTTACTTCTAATTGATGTGTCCCTAGCTTATAACTAAAATTTCTTGTTATTGATCCCTAAATGCATGACCTTACACTTCTCACTATTAAATTTCATCCTATTACTATTACTCCAGTTTACAAGGTCATCCAGATCCTCCTGTAGGATATCCCCGTCCTTCTCTAAATTGGCAATACCACCCAGCTTTGTATCATCCACAGACTTTATTAGCACACTCCCACTTTTTGTGCCAAGGTCAGTAATAAAAAGATTAAATAAGATTGGTCCCCAAACCGATCCTTGAGGAACTCCACTGGTAACCTCCCTCCAGCCTGACATTTCACCTTTCAGTAGGACCCGCTGTAGTCTCCCCTTTAACCAATTGCTTATCATGTTGATTGGTCAGCACTGGAGACTGAAGTGCTCTGTTTTTCCACAGAACAGGTAAAGACAGAGCAGTGGCAGTGCAAACAGAGTATATTGCAAACAATGTTCACAGGAAAATTTAAAACACATGAAACTCATGAGGGCTCAGATCCTACAAACAGAATTGATAGTGTGAACTCCTGTATGCATGTACACATCTATTTCCAAGATCTAGGTTCACATTAGTATGAAAGATCTGAACCTGCAAGTTTTTTACTTGATTTTTTTTTAAAGTCTCCACCTTGTAAGTTGAAATTTGAAATACTCTTTGGAGAACAGCAAATTTCTTGTGGGTGAAGTGTGCTGGTTGTCTTGAATTCGATTTGAGATGTGGCAGTGGTATGTTTGCGTAAGACCAAGTAACGTAAGACTCCTGGTGTGTGTGTGGGGGGGAAGAGGTCCCTGATTGGGAAAGTTTACCCTCTGCCGTTAGAAGAGATAGCAAAGATGTCAGTTGTCGATGGGGACTTGCAGGAAAGGGGGGTGTATTTAGTTGGATCATAATTCCAGTTTCCAAAACACAATGCCCCAAATGTTACAAATTTTATAAGTTTTCATTATACTTGTGTAGTTAGTGAGGCAAGCAGGGAAGGCTAAAAGGAAACTATTTATACACTATTGTCAAATATCCTACTAATAGTAATTAATGTCTGTTGCATTACTGTTTTGTGCAGCCCAGATTCCCCTGCTTGTCCTTAAATTCACTGAAATATCAGCAGAGGCCTAAGAAATTTTCATTCCTCAACAGGCTTGGCAGTGCTAATTACATCTCTAAATATTATAATTACCCCACTGCTTTAGCCCTGATTTGGAGGGACCACCTGTAGAGGTGAAAGAGCTGCTCAGTATTGATAATCATTCAGTTCTTGGGCATCTTGCTTAGACTGACAACAAAGTGTCACTTGTGATGTAGAATATCAGGATGCAGGAGACCACCAGCTCATTTAAAATACTGTAGGCCACTGAGGAGCCATAAATGTTAATAGCTTTTAGTCACTGCTGAATAGGTGAGATTCAGATCAATGAGAAAAGCTCCATATCTATTATCAGTTCACTGAGGCAACTACCCTTTTGTGGTTTGATTTCAAAATGCTACTTTTTAAAATATAGGTTAAATGACACTATTTTGCTTTGGCTTTCCTTTGCCTTTAAAAGAAATAGAGGGTAAATATGGAAAGAGTGCCATTACTTGAGACATTTAAATCTAAAATGGCTAATGTACCAGTAACCATACTTTAGGAAATAATCCTATAGTGATGCACTGGATGACCTATACGTTATTTATGTATCTACTTTCTAGAATTCATATGTCAGGGAAGTTTCTTCTTCCATGACAGGGTCCCAAGATATTGGCCCAATCTGAGTAGTTTTATTAGGATTTCACTCAATCTCTAATTCTACACACTGTCAGCTTTCTCACTTTTTTCAATACCATGGCCATCTATGTACTTCAGACTCAGCAGGAGCTGCATCACAGACATGAATCACAAGCTGAGAAGGTGGATAGCTACCTATAAAGATTATAATGTAGCTCTGTTACAAGCCATCGGGAGCAACTTGCAAGTATTGGTATCTGCACTCATCCCTCCCAGTTGCAATATATTATCAATTTGACTAGGATTCTAAGCCTGGTGGGTCAGAGCCAGAGGCCAGGTGCCAGAGCCAAGTGTCACTGCCAAAGTCAAGAATTGGAACCAAGGGTCAGGACTGGGTTATCTGGAGTGAGGCAAGGCAGAGGTAAGGCTGAGGTCAAAGTAGGAGCAGGGCTGGAACACGGTTGGGAACAAGCAGGTGCAGGAGTTATCATAGCTGCCTGCCGGGGAATGTTTTGAGCATCCACTGACCTGCTGCTGCTGAAGTTAAAATTCTGCTGATTCTTCCAACCAATCAGGCAACATAGCCAATCAGGCAACCTACTATATGTCAGTTGCACTTGTTACATTGGCCAGAGACTGGCTCTGCTTTGAGACAACTATTTTCCATGTAAAATGGCCAAGTAATAATTCAGCACCTCAAAGTTTGATTGAAGGATTTAAGAAACTATGTCACAGGTTAAGAAATGGGCCAAGTATTAAATCCATGACAAGAAGCTATGTGTCCCTCAAGAACCTTAATTATTCACAGATACACTGGCAATTGATAAGACCCATTTTAGGTTCATATTTCCCCTGGAAGTATAGCTTCTGAGGGACTGGCACGATTCTGAGGTAGGTCAGGCAGGCCAATACTCCACCTTCCCTATGGAGCTCTAAAAATCCTCAGGTTTTAATGGGACTGAGGTTTACTGAACAAGTTGAGCACATATCTAGGATCATTGTGGCAACACATTTCTAATCCTTTTTGTTTTTTGAACTGGAAGAATATTTATTGTCACTCATAGACACAGAAAAACTGGCTGTGTTGAAACAATGATAAGTTTGCAAAATCACTGACTGATCTAGCAAACGTTAGTCAACTGTAACATCCCTCTGTGGTACATTACAAAACTTGAAGCCTGTACCAGAATGAGGAAAAATGCTTTTCTGTCTGTGCTCAAAGCTAGAAAAAGGATATTTTAGCACAGAGTACTGAATAAAGTAATTCACATTTAGAGAAAGGAATAAACTAAATGTCACTTCACTAAGAGTGAGATTCTAAATATGAACCAACAGGAGTTTTGCATATAGAACCAAAGTAAAATATGAGTCTAATTCTACTCCAGCCAAAGTGAATGGCAACACTCACATAGGGGAACAGATGGATGTGGTTCTGTATAAATCAATAATTCAAGAACACAGGTCAAGGTGCTACGGACATATAAAAAGATGCAGGTAAAGAGAACTGCACTTGTAAATAGCAAAAATAGTGCATCATAATGAGCTTTTTTTGTTTTGATTTTGACTGCAGAAAAAAAGGAAGATATGAGAATGGCATTTGAACCTCCCTCTGGGTGAAATTCATACCTGTGCAAAAGACACCACGCAAATCTTATTTTAAGAAAATAGAAAAGGAAAACATGATCGGCAAAACGCATCAGACTATGTGAAAAAAAAAATGTAAATTCCACAGGAACAACAAAAAACCCCAAACAACCCCCAAACAAATAATTTCTTCATTCCATTTTGATGGGATCCACGTTCACCAGAGTGAGAGCAGCCTTTCTAGTCAATGGAGCTTCTTATGGGTTAGTGAGTCACTGCTCAGTGAGATTAAGGGTGACTGAAACCTTGGTAATATTCTGTTAAATACTACAGGTGAAATCCTGGGCCCATTGAAGTCAATGAAAGTTTTGCAATTGGCTAGGATTTCATTCTAGGGCTACTACTGACAAAAAAAGCATTTCATTGTTTTTCTTAATTTTTGTTGGTAAGGAATTCAGCATAAATTGTAAGGTTAACTGTTTTCATGAGTATCTAAAAAAAGATAGTGTACATTTCTCAGATCTGAAGAACTCTGTGTAGCTCAGCAGTTGGTCCAATAAAAGATATTACCTCACCCACCTTGTCTATCTAAAAAAAAAATTAGGGTGTTTCATTGTTGATTTAAATTGGAAACAGGAAGAAGCCCTGCTTTGGCATAATTCACTACATCATCTGAAGAACTTAACCATCGAGGCTTTCCTAATGTACATGGCGGGCAGAAGCACATTCAGACCCTGAAAAAGGAAACACTATTTCAGATTCGAACCTCTACTGGAAACAGTATAAAATATACAAAATGCCATTTTTTCCTTGTGAGTTCTCAATTTCCACTGCACTGCTTATGAACTGTAACCTCTGTTTGGTAATTTTCAGCCGGATATATAATGAAGTTCACAGTTACAAATGTTTGTATTCAAGTCTAGGGTAGGGTAAGAAACTGAAAAATGAAAGCAGTAACAGTTCATAGGCACAGCATTAGAAAATCATCATATTTCTGCTGTAGATCTACTGATTTGATTATCCTTCCTTTATCCACTTATCTGCTTTGCTTGAGTGTCATTTATGTGCATGTAATAAAAGATATTTTGTGTCAAATGTATTTACTAGATGCATTGTCATAAAAAGAGGAACCTCACTCCCCCCAAAACAAAACAAAAACAAAACACAACCTAGCACTAGTTAAGGACATGATCCTGCAAACCCTTACTCACTTGTGTAAGCCTCATATAGGGGAGTAGTCTATAGGACTTTTGTAATATGAAGCTTCGCTAAGTATTTATGTTTTATACTCACTTCTGTATAGACCACATTACACATTTTGAATTGATTTTACACTGCAATCTTGTGGACTGCAATTTTTGAGCAATCCAAACATCCCCATTAAATAAACCAAAACAGAATGCAGAAAGTGTAGGATTCCAACACATTCCTGAAAGATCAGAGTACCGCTGTGCATTCTTGCTCAATTTAAACAAACTAAACTCCAGTTAGTATACCCTCCCCTAATGGGCACCCCCACTGGGGACATTGTTAGATTACCATCATCAACAATAAGTACAGCTGGATATGTAAACAAGGCCATAATCCGTCTGAAAGAACTCTCACAGTTTGGCAGAGCTCACAGTGTTGTTAACATATTGTGCCAAAGCAATAACAAAGCCATCATTTTTAAGTTTATTCACGGACTCATATTAATCAAGAAATGTTCCAGAAATTACTTCTAAATGAGGAACCTTCCAGAAATTTACCATTTGGAAAGAAGGTTTCCAGATGACTTTTTGCTTATCTGCAACATGTTCCTCAAAATAAATCACTGTTTAGTCCAAGTTCAACTGAGACAGAAAACACATTGCTGCTGTAGCGTAAGGGAGATTCTCTTTTGATCACTCTCTAATTCTTGTAAAGCTAGTCAGTTTTGAGCTCATAGTTCCTTATTAAAGAGGAGATAGCCAGTGCCATCTAGGTTGGCTTTCTGGCAATAAATTTAAAACATTAAAAGTTATGAATTCAAAACAATAACCATATGTGCAAGCAGTATTACTGAGTTAGCTACCCTAAGGAAAGAAAGTAGCTTTACAAGCATTATAATTCAGTTGCTGATTTTAATTAACCTGCAATATATGACAGCTTTATAACCATTTAAACATTTCCCTAGATTTTAGATACTAGTTATATAAATTGATTAAATTGGGAGATTAAAAAGTCTAATTTTGAACAGGGTGAAGAAATGAAACTTGGATTTTAAAAATATGTCCTAGAAGGTAAGGCTACAACTGTTCTGAAACTTTGCCTTATTAGGATTTTTTTCAATTAATTAAAGACAGCAGAGACAAGGATGGGAACTACCTTGACCTTTGTTAGTTTTTATTATAAATTAATATTAGTGAAATTTACCACAGGGTTTTTGCATTTTTTTAAAAATAAAAGTTTTCTGGAAGGTTATTTTTAAATTATGTCATGTTCTCAGTATATTGCAATGGCTCTATCAGAAAATTACTTTTATATATGGTATCTGTGAGTGTATATTTAAATGCAGATCATTTAGGTAACTTTTTAATGTAACTGCAACCAAGGAAACAATTCTTGTCTATCTGCTGAATTCATATTTACAAATAAATATTTAAAAACATAGTTACTTATTGTCCATGATTGTTTCTTTGGAGCCAGTGAGGTTCTTTTAAAATCTATTGTATATTTCATGGTATTATGTATATGTATTATGTATCCCATGGAACGGTGGAAAAGATCCAGCACAAATTGTCAGTGGCCTTAGGAGCCTCCCAAGCCTTGGAAGGTTGCAGTTGTTCACCTTGTGGCAAGCTGACTTATTCAGAAGAAAGTTCAAAAGCCACCTGCTCTGATGCCCACACCTTCAGAGCTGTCTAGGAAGTGGGAAATTCACAGTGAGCTCTCTCCACCCGTAGCCAGGATAAGTAAATCTAGGACAAGGGCTGTAATAAGTCTGACATGGCTCTGTGTGTGTGTGTGTGTGTGTGTGCTGGGGTGTCAATCCCCGTGTGGTGATAATGCTTTCTTCTGTAAAGCATTCTGTGATCGCTGGATTAACAGAACTTTATAAAGAGCTATTATTTTTGACCTGAAAACACAGCAACTCTTGTGACATTAGCTATTTTGTACTGTGAAAATAGCTAGGGAACTTATTGTTATATCTGCCATGACAGTCATTTGGGAGATGCCCAACTCAAGCAAACACTCCACCTTATTGCAAATACCACACTGGCCTCATCTGCTTTGCTTTAGCCCAGCACCTCAGGACTCTCTACAGCTTCTTGACACTTAACACTTCTTATTATTAGCTGCCACTACATTGATTTGGTTAAAAAACAAGGCGTCCAGTGGCACCTTAAAGACAAAAACAGATTTATTAGGGCATAAGCTGTCATAGGTAAAACCCCTCTTCTTCAGATGCATGGAGTGAAAATTACAGATGCAGGCATAAATATACTGACACATGAAGAGAAGGGAGTTACCTTACAAGTGGAGAACCAGTGGTGACAAGGCCAATTCAGTCAGGGTGGATGTGGTCCACTCCCCATAATTGACAAGGAAGTGTCAATACCAAGAGAGGGAAAATTGCTTTTGTAGTGAGCCAGCCACTCCCAGTCCCTATTCAAGCCCAAATTAATGGTGGTAAATTTGCAAATGAATTGTAGCTCTGCAGTTTCTCTTTGAAGTCTGTTTTGATGGGTTTTTTTTGTTGAAGGATGGCTACTTTTAAATCGGTTACAGAATGTCCAGGGAGTGTTCTCCTACTGGCTTTTGTATGTTATCATTCCTGATGTCTGATTTGTGACCATTTATTCTTTTTTGATTGATTTGGTTGACAGTTTTCTGCCTTTCATATTGCTTGACACAGAGTTCCTCTTCCCAAGTGTAAATTTACCTTCAGAATATGAGTCAAGTGTAAACTGATGCAGTGTTGTGTTCCTGAAGCTGCAGCCAGCCTAAGACAGTAGGTCTTACAGGTGTGATCTGCATCAGTTCTCTAAATGGACTGTTGACACTGAAATCTAAGAATGATTTATTTATGTCAACACTGAAAAATACTTTGTTGATGATCAAAGCAAGGAAGAATTGACAAGGATGATCTACTGTCAGTGGCATCTCATTCTGACTTAATAAATTGTCAGAGCTTGAGCTGTGAGCAGAGTATGAAAGAAAACAAACATTGCCTTCTTTTCCACTCCAAATCCACCCCTTAAAAGCTGCCAGGATCCATAACTATTTACATCCTCCAGCCAAAACTAACCCCTCCATTTGGCAGGGGTAGGAAATGCTATGTCCACAAAGCCTTCACTAGCAGAGAAGAGCAGTTCCATCTTGTATAGCTGGTTGAGAAAAAAATCATCTTTTTTAACCAAAGATTTCATGAGAAAATGCCTGTTTGAAGTTTTTCAAACCAAAAAGCATCAGTTTTCCAAGGGAAATTTTTAAAAAATGAACATACACTTCATCTTATTTAATTAAAATCAAAACATTTCATTTCTATTTTTGAAACTGAAAAAATGTTGGTTTTCCATTTTGGAGGTTTGAATTTTGATTCTTCCCCATTTCCCTCCTCCCCTCACATTCTTCTTTTTTTTCCCACTGGAACAAAAGGAAGAAAGCCCCCAAAACAAAACAACAACAACAAAAAAGTGAGTTAGTGGGGCGTAAGGGGAGAAACCCTACTTTCTCCTTTTTGTTTATACAGTTTCCAACTGGAAAAAGCTGAAAAATCATAAGTATGAGAACGTGGGGAAAATGTAAGTTCCAAATGTATTTGTTCTCTTAATCTTCCACTGGAAAGATTGATCATTATTGTTTCTCTTAGGAGTTTAATGGCAATCCTTGAATATAAACATTTTACCTCTAGGAGAGACAGAACTTTACCAGATACAAGATCTAATTTTCTGCTGCAAACTCTTGTCTGCAAACTCTTTCTTTAATGCTGCCAGTTCTTGAGGCATCAAATCGAGAATGTGGTCTGCCTATTTTGGCTCTAGCAAACAGATGCTTACAAATGCTATATACAGGATTCATTATTAAGGGAATATGTGAACATACTTTTTAACAACAAAATGATTGTGGGGAAACGGGATGCTAAATGTGCACTTGTGTTGCTACTGAAGAGAGTGGATAGGACAAATTTAGTTATTAAAAATATAATGAATCTCTGATAAGTCAGACTCTCTGTTATTGGGGTTTGAATTATTTTGGCTCTGTAGGAGTGAACCAGTTAAATAATTTTGTCTTCTAGTCAAACAATATATAACCTCTTAGTTATTATGCATAGCTTTCATGCATACTGTTTGAAGATAAAATGATTTATCCAGCTGGTTTCTTATATAATCTTGTGGTATAAAATTATATAATGGGAGTTTTAGTGTATTTATGATGCATAGTAAATTATATTTTAAAAGTAACTTGCGCAATATATTGTATAGCCTCACTTTACTATTTGCCCAGCCCATACACGGAAGCTTGAATTTCACATCTAAGAGCTGACCTAACTCTTCTGTTCTGAGCCTCAACCTTGAGTAGTACCACAAGAAATGGAGAAAATGCTTTTCCAAGTTCCTCCTTTAATTAGCTCGTGAAGTACTCACCTTGCTAAAGGTTTTGTTTCTGTATGAAAAATACCATCATTGGACCAACACAGTTAAAATGGATGATAACAGCTGCGAGTGACTAAACAAAAATTATATTAACAATGAAACAGAGCAGAAAAGGAACAGCATCTGGTTTATCTTTTAGAAGTACATAACCTGCACTTATTTAAAAAACAGGCTGTTACGGTATCCTAGCAATAAGAGTGTCAAACCTCGATAGTAAATTGTCTGGGAAACTGTCATGTTTGGGGAAATCACCATAGAATACTGCATTATTGCTGTATGGATGATAGAGTGGGAGGAAAAGTGATTAATTACTTTGCAATCCTATTATGCTTTCCATCCAAATATCTAAGATCATTTAAAACATTCATGAACAAATATAACCCTATCACGGGGGAACTGTGCAGTAACTATTACTCATGCCCATTTTACAGATGTGGAAACTGAGACAAAGAGATAAAGTGACTTGTCCAAAACCATGGTCAGGAGTAAGGCTCTGCAGCTGCACCTGCTCTGTACAGCTGACACTCAGCTAGGATGCCTGACAGACCACACTGCCAGATTGGCTGAGGAAGCTAGCAGGCTAGTTCTTAAGCCCGAAAGCAGCAATAGCTCAGTAGCTGCTCAATGCACATGTCCATGGACTCTCTAGGCATATCTATACTGCTATTAAAAACCAGTGGCTGGCCCATGCCAGCTGACTTGGACTTGCGGAGCTCAGGCTAAGGGGCTGTTTAATTGTGGTTCAGACTGGAGCCTGGGCTCTAGGACCCTGCGAGTTGGGAGGTCCCAGAGCTTTGGCTGCAGACTGAGCCTGACTGTCTACACCACAATTAAACAGCCTCTTAGCCTGAACCTGAGTAGCTAGTATGGGCCAGCTGTAGGTGTCTGATTGCAATGTAGACATACCCTGAGCGTCCCTGTGGTTGTCTTTCTCCAAGCCCTGTTCCTACTTTGCTTCTCCATGGCTCCAGCCCACATCCTTTCCTGAACCTAGTCTTATTCCCATCCTGTCCCAGCCTTGCTTCTGCCTCAGATTAGTCCTGCTCCTGCTTTCCCTGACTCCTTGTAATCTAGTAGGCCAGACCACCTATGAGTCTGTAGCGGAGTTGGGTTTAGAACCCAGATCTTCTAACTTCCAGTTACATGCCTTAACCACAAAACCACCTTTCCTTTCTTTAGAGCCAATGAAACAAGAACCAAAATAGTTTGTATCCGTTGAAGTTGTTCTGTCTGTTGTTTTCATTTACAGACTGTATTAAAAACCTGGAGTTGCTAATCTGAATCCACAGCCACTGTTGGACTTGGCCACTGTGGAAACCAAACTCTTGCTTGGATTTCACTCTAAAAGCTCTGCATGTCTTTTTCATGTTTTCTCGTCTAATGCTAGAAAATTGATGCAAGAGCTATTTCAGCAATATAGCCTCTGAATTTCTATTACTATGGTTTAGAGAAATGTCCTGTTTTGTTGAAGTTAAACATGTTTAGTTTTGTAACTGCATCACTGGCACATGAAATTGCAAGCCCGTTAGCAAGAATTTTTAATGAATCTGTAAACTCAGGGGTTGTACTGTATGACTGGAGAATTGCTAACATAGTTCCTATTTTTAAGAAAGGTAAAAAAAGTGATCCGGTTAACTACAGGCCTGTTAGTTTGACATCTGTAGTACGCAAGGTCTTGGAAAAATTTTTGATGGAGAAAGTAATTAAGGACATTGAGGCCAATGGTAATTGGGACAAAATACAACATGGCTTTACAAAAGGTAGATCATGTCAAACCAACCTGATCTCCTTCTTTGAGAAAGTAACAGATTTTTTAGACAAAGGGAACGCAGTAGATCCAATTTACCTCAATTTCAGTAAGGCATTTGATATGGTTCCACATGGAGAATTATTAGCTAAATTGGAAAAGATGGGGGTCAATATGAAAATTGAAAGGTGGATAAGGAACTGCTTAAAGGTGAGACTACAGAGGGTCACACTGAAAGGTGAACTGCCAGACTGGAAGGAGGTTACTAGTGGAGTTCCTCAGGGATTGGTTTTGGGACCAATCTTATTTAATCTTTTTATTACTGACCTTTGCACAAAAAACAGGAATGTGCTAATAAAGTTTGCGGATGACACAAAGCTGGAAGGTATTGCCAATACAGAGAAGGACTGGGATATCATACAGGAAGATCTGGATGACTTTGTAAACTGGAGTAATAGTAAATAGGATGAAATTTAATAGTGAAAAGTGCAAGGTCATGCATTTAGGGATTAATAACAAGAATTTTTGTTATAAACTGGGGATGCATTACTTGGAAGTAACATAGAAGGAGAAGGACCTCGGAGTACTGGTCGATCACAGGATGACTATGAGCCGCCAATGTGATATGGCCGTGAAAAAAGCTAATGCGGTCTTGGGATGCATCAGGCGAGGTATTTCCAGTAGAGATAAGGAGGTGTTAGTACTGTTATACAAGGCACTGGTGAGACCTCATCTGGAATATTGTGTGCAGTTCTGGTCTCCCATGTTTAAGAAGGATGAATTCAAACTGGAACAGATACAGAGAAGGGCTACTAGGATGATCCGAGGAATGGAAAACCTGTCTTATGAAAGGGGACTCAATGAGCGTGGCTTGTTTAGCCTAACTAAAAGAAGGCTGGGAGGTGATATGATTGCTCTCTATAAATATATCAGAGGGATAAATACCATGGAGGGAGAAAAATTATTTAAGCTCAGTACCAATGTGGACACAAGAACAAATGGATATAAACTGGCCATCAGGAAGGTTAGACTTGAAATTAGACGAAGGTTTCTAACCATCAGAGGAGTGAAGTTCTAGAACAGCCTTCCAAGGGAAGCAGTGGGGGAAAACGACATATCTTGCTTCAAGACAAAGCTTGATAAGTTTACGGAGGAGATGATAAGATGGGATAGCCTAATTTTGGCAATTAACTGATCTTCAACTACTAGTGGTAGATATGCCCAATGGCCTATGATAGGATGTTAGATGGGGTGAGATCTGAGTTACTACAGAGAATTCTTTCCTCGGTGTCCGGCTGGTGAGTCTTGCCTACGTGCTCAGGGTTTAGCTGATCACCATATTTGGGGTCAGGAAGAAATTTTCCCCCAGGGCAGATTGGCAGAGGCCCTGGGGGTTTTTCTCCTTCCTCCACAGCGTGGGGCACTGGTCACTTGCTGGAGGTTTCTCTGCACCTTGAAGTCTTTAAACCACAATTTGAGAACTTCAATAGCTCAGATATAAGTTAGGGATTTGTTACAGGAGTTGGTGGGTGAGATTCTGTGGCCTGCATTGTGCAGGGGGTCAGACTAGATGATCATAATGGTCCCTTCTGACCTTAAAGTCTATGATTCTATCACAAAGGCTGCAAAAACAAACACCAACTATTAACAGGTGACTGACAGTAACAAAGGAATTCAGAGAAATGGGTCAATTTACTGCTTATAGTGAGCTAGCTATCTGAGAAATGAAGTAGTAAATGGGATGAACTGATGAAAAAATAATAAATAAGACATTCATAACAACAATATTTATAGTGCTGTAATTGAACCAATACTGCGGTGTTTCCTTATTGATTCTGTCACTTTCTGTTTTAGGGCATGATTCAGTGTCCCTTCAAGTCAACGTAAAGACTCTCGTTGTCTTCAGTGAGCATTGGATCAGGTCCTTAATACTATGTGAAGAAGTAATTTATTCTGTCAACAATTTTCTTACACTTCAGTAATACATTACTAAATAAAATCCTTGTATTCATATATGGGGGCAAGGTGGCCCATCAAACAACAATCCCTTGGTTATGCTAATGAAATTTACATAATGCACATGCCGGTTACATCAACCCAGCTCCTTTGAAGTCAAGACGGGTGCACTGGTGCACCTAATGTCTACACTACGAAATTAGGTCAATTTTATAGATGTCGATTTTTAGAAATCGATTTTATACAGTCAATTGTGTATGTCCCCACTAAGCGCATTAAGTTGGCGGAATGCATCCTCACTACCATGGCTAGCATCAACTCACGGAGCGGTGCACTGTGGGAAGCTATCCCACAGTTCTCGCAGTCTCCGCTGCCCATTGGAATTCTGGGTTAAGCTCCCAACGACTGATGGGGCAAAACATTGTCACGGGTGGTTTTGGGTACACGTCATCAGTCTCCCCTCCCTCTGTCACTCCCTCTCTCTGTGAAAGCAACTGCAGACAATTATTTCGCGCCTTTTTTCCTGGGTTACCCGTGCAGACGCCATAGCATGGCACGCATGGAGCCTGCTCAGCTCACTGCTGCTGTTGCAAGCATTGTAAACACCTCACGCATTATACTGCAGAACCTGGCTAAGAGATGGCAGCACGAGGATGATTGTGAGGAGGACATGGACACAGACGTTCCTGAAAGCGCGGGATGTGGCAATTGGGACATCATGGTGGCAGTGGAATGCTGATTCTGGACCCAGCAAATAAGCACAGACTGGTGGGACTGAATAGTCTTGCAGGTATGGGATGATTCGCTGCCATGCTTTGTGCTGCTATGATTCCAGACTGCTTGCTACTGGCTTAGTGTGGTAAAGTGTCCCACCATGTAGGACGAAATAAGGCAGCCCTCCCCAGAAACCTTCTGCAAAGGCTTTCAGAGTACCTCCAGGAGAGCTTCATGGAGATGTCCCTGGAGGATTCCTGCTCCATTTCCGGACACGTTAACAGACTTTTCCAGTAGCTGTACTGGCTGCGAATGCATTCCAAGTCTTCAGGGCAAATCAAACATTAAACACTATTGCTTTTAAACCTGTACTGTAGTTACAAATGTGCACTCACCAGAGCTGCTTTCTCTGCCTTCAGGGTTGGGGATCCTGCCTTGGGAGGGTATTGGCTCCAGGGTGATGAAATGGTCCTGGCTGCTGGGGAGAATGGATTCACTGCTTGCCTGCTGCACATTCGTCTCCTCCTCCTCCTCCTCCTCCTCCACAAAATCCTCCTCTGTGTTATGTGAGACTCCCCCTTTGCAGGTGTCCACGGACAGTGGTGGGGTAGTGGTAGGGTCCCCGCCTAGAATGCCATGCAGCTGATCATAGAAGCGGCATGTATGGGGATCTGAGCCAGAGAGACCGTTTGCCTCCTTTGTCTTTTGGTAGGCTTGCCTGAGTGCCTTGACTTTCACGCGGCACTGCTATGTTTCTCTGTTGTAGCCTCTGTCCACCATGCCCTGTGCGATTTTGGTATATATATTAGCATTTCTTCTTTTTGATCGGAGTACTGCCTGCACAGATTCTTCTCCCCATACAGCAATCAGATCCAGTGTCTCCCGTTCACTCCATGCTGGAGCTCGTTTGCGATTCTGGGGGGACTGCATGGTCACCTGTGCTGCTGAGCGCACCACATTGACCAAACAGGAAATGAAATTCAAAAGTTCCCAGGGCTTTTCCTGTCCACCTGGCTAGAGTTGAAAGTGTTGAAATCGGAGTTGAAAGTGCTGTTCAGGGCGGCCACATTGGAGCACTCTGGGATAGCTTCCGGAGGCCAATAATGTCCATTTGCATCCGCACTACCCCACATTCAACCCAGCAAGGTCGATTATAGTGCTACTCCCCTTACCGGGGAGGAGTACAGAAGTCGATTTTAAGGGCCCTTTGGGTCGACTGAATGGGGTTGCTTGTGTAGATGCATTAATTATAAAATCGACCTAAGACGGCTAAATTCGACCCAACCCTGTAGTGTAGACCAGGACTAAGAGCAGAATCTAACTTACTGAGTTTGGTTGTTTAGCTTTTCACCCCTCTGCCTATGTAATAAATAACAGAAGTGTGTGTATGAGCAAGTGTGTGTGTGAGAGAGACAGTAGTTAAGCAGGCATTTAAACTTCAAACTCAAGACATAAGGACATTAACTCAGAAAGGATGGTGGTATCACAATACTAATATATCATGGCAATTGAAGAAAAAAATGCATCTAAAGATATGTCTACACTAGGGGGGGACTGTACTGGCTCAGCTATGGCACTGTAGCTACACCAGCATAACCCCATAGGGTAGACACAGTTTATGTGAGTGAAGGTGTTTTTCTGTCAGTATAGTAAAATCATCTCTCCACAATAGCTCAGTTAATGGAAGGGTTCTTTTATCAACCTTGCTGTGTCCACACAGGTGTGTGTGTGTGGGGGGAGGGGAGATAAACTGGCATAGCAATGTCGTTCAGGGTGTGGATTTTCCCCACAACCAAAGCGAAATAGCTATGTTGACCTATATTTTAAATGTAGACCAGGTCTGAGGCTTTGGCAGGACACTTCCTGACATACTCTGAATGTCATGGCAGGCTGTGGGGGAGGGGAAGTGGCAACCCCTACAGGAATGTGGGGGAAAATGAATAATCCAGAACGACAAAAAACTTCATACAAAGGGGCCATTGTGCAGCCACATTGGTGATTTGGTCACAGGGGCACATAGAAGAATGGAAGTGTGTGTGAGAGCATCTATAGACATGGGGACTAGGCTGTGCAAATTGCATCTCAAGTGCTTGTTTGAATGTGCAGGATCTGTTTTGATGTTTACAGTCTGACTGGAACCCTAACTCCATGCTGATTTTGGACAGGCTCTGGAGTCTGACAGGGCCTTTCACACAGCCCTTTGCATCAACATGAATATTCAGTGATACACAGAAGGAAGACTGCATTCTTGGCAGGTGTCTTCAGTATTTTAGAATAAGTGCAGAATGGATTTAGTAGTAGTAGTAGTAGTAGTAGAAATCAGACATCTCAGGAACATCCAACTTGTGAACTTAAAAATTTATAAATAGAAGGACAACAAGTTGCTGTAATACATGTCACGTGTCACTGAGGCACGAGGAACACCTCAGCATAAGCTCTATACTGGGATAGTGAGTTAGAAGCAATACATATTATACAAGGCTGACAACAGCTTTGAAAACTTACAATGGGATCACAAAAGCTACTGTTGTATTTTTTCTTTGCTGTGACATCATTATGTGTGGTGTTACAATATAATTTATTATCTTGGTAAAAGCCAGGAATAGAAGAAGTAAACAATTTCACGTGCTATTTTAGCCACCCTGTAGAAAATCCCTCTGCTACCTCCAGTCTGTGACTTTCTCAAGCTGTCTCTACAAATCACGAGCCAGTGATCTTGATGATCTTCATGAAAATTCACACACACAGTTCCAATGCTACTCTTCACTCTCTGAATAGCTAGTAAACAGATAAAAAAATCCTTTATTTGGTATACAGAGAGTTTCAGAATCACACATACTATGCATTCTTTCTGAGTGCAGATCATACAGCTGTTTTATTTTAAGACTTGTTTGGAAATAATTGCCTATACAGGGTCATTGTCTGATCCAATTTGGGCAGGCATGGTCCTAATTTGGATAAATATATCTTGACCAAAGGGAGGAAAGAACAAAATATGCCCTCAACTTGGTAAAATGATACTGATTCTTAGGGCATGGAGAGACCACAGTTACAAAAATAGCAGGATAGCTAAAGGAGAATTAAAATACTGAAAAACAAATAGATGTTGAATGAAGTGTTAAATACTTTAGTCTGTTAATTACACAGCATATACTATACTATAATAGAAAGACTGTACTTACCATGGTAAGCAAAATACTCTATTAAAAATCTCAAAAGAACATAGTTACTGGTAATGTTTTATTTTTTCCCAATGTAAAACTTATTGACCAGCTCCTTAAATATAAATAAATATATGTACAGAGAGAGCTTCCATCATACAGGTCTTCTGCTGGATTATAGTGCAACTCTATCAGGAATTGTAGAGGACCACAGAAGCAATTGCAACAAATATTTCATTACATGAGATCACATTTGTCAGTATTAAAAATAAATACATGTTCTTTTATTTTGTGGACGCTTGCTGAGAAACTTCTAACCCTTCATTTTCAGGATCTTTTTTTATGTCTGAAGAGGTCAATTTGTTTTGTCTGTTCTCAGCTTGATTATTTATAGGAATTAAATGTTTTAAACTTTTACTGTTTTAAATCAGCCAAATAGTTCATTAACCTTGTTGACCATCAGAATCTGGAAGGTCTGGTCAATTAGGAGATAAGAGACAAATCTAGCTTAAAGCAGACATTAACTACAAGTTACATAAATGATCACAAAAATTGGGAAACTTTTGGGCCCACTGTCTCTGTGACCCACTTTCTCTCTCACTCAGCCCTATTACTAAATCAAACTATTTTTCTTAAAGATTAGGAAGGGGAAAAAAGAGAGAGAGGGATTGTTATATGTATTTTTAGTTTCTCAGGAGATGCTCTGCTACTATAGTGGTGGGGTCATACAAATACTTAGTTAAAAAGACAGAGATTTAAGGAAAACAACAGACAGGTATACAAAAAAGGTACAATTAAAAAAAGAAAAAATATTAGAAAACTAAAATTTTTCATATTATCATGGACATTTTCTTGACAGAAGCTGTGAGAGTGTTATTGTAATAGTTGGAGAGGAAGGATGGTCCTGTGGTTAATGTACTAGACAGGGAATCAAATGATCAGCGTTCAACTCCCAGCAAGTAATTTAAGGCTAGATTCACAAAGGGATCTTAAACTCAGTATTGCAATGCCTAACTTACATGTGACTCACAGTCTAGTGGAATACACAGATCTAAATTAGGCTCCTGGGTTCCCTGAACAATGCATGAGAAGAGTTAGGCATCTAAATATTGTATTCCCCAAAGTCAGCAAGCCAAGGAGAGGTGTGGGGCCTAAACCACACCATTCAAAGGGAGTTAGACACCTAATGAGAGGTGCTTCCCTCCACTTTGGATGCATAGCCTGTAACATTCTGCAGGGGACACTCAGAGCTGTAAGCCACTATGTTACCTCTCTGCTTCAGCAAGAGTGAGCTTTGCTAGAGATTAGATGGTGTATCAGCTTTCTGCCACCTCAGTCTGTCTTTCTCACCAGCAAACTCCTCAAGGCTCTCCTCGCCCAAACCTTGCCTAACAGGTAACTATCAGTGAACTCCAGTCCTCATGTTTCTCAGAGATATTTCTAGGCAATTCACTTCCCAAACCACTGTGCATTCACAGAAGTTAGTAAGTTTGCTGCTCTTTGAAAGAGTTGACACATTACAGCTTATTAATTTTATAGGGTATGAATACAGGGGTGCCCAGGGTCACACAGCCATGATCCCTCTCCTGAAGTTAAACACTTTAAGCGAGGTGAGACCTTTCTTGTGGAAAAAAAAGAAAAAGAAAAGATGGTGCCACTTTGTATGAAATATTAAAAAGTTGTTGGGTCAGAGCGAGCGAGCGAGAGAATGAATATGACCCTAGAGCATTCTGGTTGGGACATTCACCTGACACACCCAGGTTCCAGTCCTACTTCAGTGATTATTTAAGTATTTCATACAAAATGGAACAACTTCAACTGGGAGAGACTGAGAATCCCCCAGTGCAGACTATCCTATAGCCCTGTGTTCTGCACATGCCCTTGGGTGGTGGTAGGGTTTGGGTTCAAGTCATTGCTCCACATCAAGCAGAGGAAGACCTTGAATTCAGGTTTCCCACAACATGGCTGAGTGCTCTAACCTCTGGTAAACCATTACATCTGTTCAGGGTAATGTGAAAAAACACTCTGACTCCTCTTCGGTATTGGTTAATCACAGTGTGAGTTCCAGGGCATATCAAATTTGGGTTACGTGTTCTTTTTTGTATTATATTATCCCTTGCTTACACAATTTTTTTGCCCCTTCAGTTGCAGGGGTGGGCAATCCCCACCCCCTCAAAGTAGACACATTTATACCAGTATAAAAATGCTTATAATGGTATAGCAAATTCTGGTTTGCTGAAGCAAAATTAACTATACCAGTATAAAGTGCCTTGTGCTAGTAAAACTGCATCTGCAGTAAGGCTTTTACCAGCATAACTATGTAGGTGAAAAAAACAAATAATAAATTCACATCCCTTACTGACATTATGCTGATAAAACTTTTTAAGCTCAGAGCAGGCATTACAACTAAAGGTAACAGGTTATGAGTGAAATGGAAACAAATGATGATTATTTATCTACCCTACCAGTGAGTAAGGAAAAATACTAAAAATCTCAGACTACTACTTACTGCACATAATAAAAAGAGAACAAAGTACCTGGATATACAGGAAAGCTAATATTAAAAATACAAACTTATCATTAGCATTGTCTAAATAAAGATGAGAAAATTAATTGACTTCTAATGTTTCCTTTCTTTTAAGTCACACTCTCCAAATGTGAGGGGGCAGATTTTCAAAGTTAAGGACATGCAACATTGGAAAACGCTTTTGGACAGTGACTTATGTATAGGTACATTGGGACCTCAAACCTTCACATACACGAAAAGATGCTATTGCAATATTAAATAATAATAATCATAATTGTGCACATTCACTTATATGTAACTAACTTGTGCATGGCTGTATCCAGAGTACAACACAAATCAGTTATTTACAGATAAACATGTGTGGCGGCTGGAAGTGTGCTTCCAGCATGGGTAGAAAGACATGTTAGGTCTGAGCTAGCCCACTAAAAATAGCAAGGTAGCCAGGGTAGCATGGGGGCAGCTTGGGCTAGTGGTCTGACTACAAACCCTCCTAGACCTCCTGAGTATGTACTTGGGCAGTTAGTTGAGCTGCTGCCCCATACTACCCCAGCGACAGATATTTTTAGTGCGCTAGCTCGAGCTAGCATGTGTCTACCTACCTATCCTGGAAAGTACACCCTAGCTGCAGAGTGGACACACCCTGAGACGCATAACTCGCCATTTGCACTTTCACATCAGGTATCTGTGTGCTGAAGGTAGGCATGCACAAACAAATGCACGCAACTGCACAAACAAGTATACAACTCTGACCTGAAGAGTAGCTCAGGTACCAAAAACCTTTCAAACTTTTTGTCTATCATAGACCTTCCTTCCTGATCTTATTCTTGGGTTTCTGCCATATTGATATGGATTGGGACTTCACACCTTCTAAGAAGCTTATTTGTTTGCATGCCATGTGTCCAAACACAATCCTACCATGCTACAAGCCCCTTAAGCCCTATCAAGCAAACTTGGACCGAAAGTGCATCTCTCCCTTTCAGTTTTCAACAAAAGATGCCAAGAGAGGTATCTTGATGTTACCTCAGCAATCCTAAATGTCATAGGTGACATTTTCTGTGAAATAACATTTCTTTGCTATTTTTTTCTGGGTCAAATAATAATGATGTATAATATGTTCTCTGGTTTTCTTAGGTAACTAAGAAACTTGTAATACAGTTACTTGATTTTGAAAACTTAATTTGTGACAGGTTATACTGGTTTTATAAAATCCCATATAATAAGATCCAAATTGTTATAATAAAAATTGAGGAATATATAGCAGAATCATCATTCAAATTTCTCAAGATGAATGGAAAAAGAGAACTCTAATACTGAACTTCACAGAACACAATGTAAATAAAACCATGAATACATTTTCAATACTTGAACATCATCATCATAAAGAAAAATATTCTGTGTCAAATAAGATACTCCCCACCTAGGAAAGCGGAAGGAAGGAGGAAACAGAACAAAAAACGAAGAACAGATTAGAATAAAATTAAAGAAATCTTAGAACTTTAGTATGATACAAATGTTAGCTAGTCATCCATTGATTCAAATATATCTATATTTCATCCTTATTTTCAACTCCTTTTTTTATCTGAAGCCAGTCATCTGACTGACCATTGACTTAATACAGCTTTGAAATTTTACTATGCAGAAGAAAAATGCTGCTTTTAACCATCTTACTTTAAATGAAAGAAGCACAGAAACAGTTTCCTTACCTTGTCAAATCTTTATTTAACTTTCCCTTTATATTTTTAGTAGTTTATGTATAACACAATCCTGTACTGTATTTGCTTTTTCTTTTCTTTTCTTTTTTTTTTGGTGTGTCTCTGCTGATGCCTGATTGTGAACTTACAGTACCAAATGAGACGTGTGGTTGACTGGTCAGTTTGTAACTCTTGTGTTCATAACTCTGTGATTCTACTATAAGTTCTAAAATAGCTAGAAAAACCTCTATTGGGCTCATTTCCTCAATCTTTCCAGGCAGTCCCACTGTTCTTAAATTGTAATATTTTGATGACTTCTCTAGCACTTCTGTCTTCTTGTGCAGGATAGCAATGTCTTTAGTGAGGGCTTCATTAAGGACTTTAGTACACTCTAGTTCTGCCTGAAGATCTTGAATGCAGTGTAGGTGTAGCTGTGTCAGTCCCAATATATTAGAGAGACTTGTCTTTCTCACCAACAGAAGTTGATCCAATAAAATATATTACCTCACCCACCTTGTCTCTCTGAACACCTTGAAGTCAATAGAACTATGACAACTGAGCTCATCTGAGGATTTGCCTCTTTGAATTATATCACACAATCGCTCAAGTATCATCTTTTTCCCAGATATGGTCTTTTGAGCTAAACAAGGATCATGAGACTATTTTCTATTTCCAATTTTACAGGCTTCAAAGGGTAGGTCTACACTTTGAGCTATGGATGCGATTCCCATGAATTTGAGGAGACATGCCTGCACTGGCTTTCATTGAGCTAGTGTGCTAAAAATAGATCACGTTGTTACAGTGATTTTCTAGGTGCCTTAAAGTTAGGCCAAAGTTCTCTGAATCAATCAATGGCACCCTCACGCAATGGATTTATGAGAAATATTAAAGATTCTACTTAATTTATTTGTTCACTGAAGGTCTGCTATAAAATATCCCTAATTTATTTCTATTGTACTTCAAATCCTCTACTCATTATAAACTCCATTGGTATCAACACACCTAAGTGAGAGAAATAGTTTATATAGGAATAAAGATCCTATATAACATTTTAAATTTTATGTTTCAAGGAGCTTTATGTTGATGAGTTTAAAATAACTTTTCTCTATAAAATGAAGATTTCAGAAAATAATCTGCTTGATTATAGCGCAGTTCCAAAACAGAAAAAAAATACTGTAAACACCTATGTCTCTAAGAAGGAATTGGAGGTAATGAAAATGGACATAAGGTTGAACATATTTTTAATTTTGCAGATGAATGGAAGTTGAGTGACCGGTTGTTGCTAGTGATCTTTTTCCAGTCATTTCTTTAGATTGAACTTTCTGTAAACTGGTGACACAATATAATCTCAAGAATTTTTCAACCAGAAGAGACCATGCCAACTTCCTCAAAAGTGGTCTCATGTATCTTTGATATTTTTTGCAGATCTTAGACTCTGTTTCTGTGGCATCCAAAACACACACACACAAAAAATTTAAACAGCTGATTTTTCTGAAATGATGCTTGCTGAGGATGACCTAATTTGAAACTGACTTGTCCAAGCTGTGTGTCTCCTCACAGCTGATTTGTCCAAAGTGTCAAGTAAAAGTAGGGAAACTATCTTGTTTTGTACTCAGCATTGGTAAAGCGGCTACTAGAATATTGTGTCCAGTTCTGGCATCCGTACTTCAAGAAGGATGTGGAAATACTGGAGACAGTTCAAAAGAGGGCCACAAAAATGATCCAAGGGCTGGACAACAAACCTTATGATATGAAGCTTAAGGAGCTCAACTTATTCAGTTTATGGAAGAGAAAGTTGAGAGGTAATTTTAATCACTGTGTAGAGGTCCTTACATATGGAAAAGATATCTGATGGGGGGAAGAAGGAAGGGGGCTTTTCAACTTTGCTGAGAAAGGCATATCAAGATCCAAAGGCTGGAAGTTGAAGTTAGATAATTCACCCCTGAATAAGATGCAATTTTCTAGCAGTGAGGGAATTAAACTTTTAAACAGCTTACTAGGGACGTGATGGACTCACCATCATTTGGAGTCTTTAAGACAGATTTGATATCTTTTTAAAAGATAAACTTCAATCCAGCTTCTTGAAGAAATTCTGTAGTCTGTGTGTGCTGAGAGTCAGGGTAGTGGTTCCCTCTGGCCTTGGAGTAAGTTAATCTGAGTCTCCCTGTTGATCTCCTTCCTTCATGAGCCATGGTAAGAAAAGGATAGCCTGCACTACCCTCAACATGTTCATAACACTGGCAGCTCTGCATTAAGCTAATGACTATAATCATATCTCATGCTTCAGGGCTTCAGCTGGTCACCTGCCAGGATCAGGAAGGATTTTTCTCTCAATGCACAATTGGCCAGATGTATTCTGTGGGGTTTTCATTCATTTATTTTTCGTCTTCCTCTGAAGCATCAGAGATTGCCACAGCTGGAGACAGATTGGACCCATGTTCTGAGTTGATACAGTGAATCTTTTCTAGATGACTGACTGGTATGTCTCTCAGGGCCTTCCACAGAAGTTCAGGGTGTTTGTCTTCCTAAGTGAAAGATAACTTGGGTTTCTTTGCCTCACTCTGTTGTAGTGCAGTGAACCTTTGACATGGATTCTTCAGAAGGTTACGCCCCAAAATAAAGTTGTTTGAAATTCTGAGGAAGGAGACATGGAATCTGGTGGTGCAGGAAGTTCCATTCTAGTTGTATTCCCTGCTGGTGTTTGCTAAAATGCAACTTAATCTGCTCCTACCCTCTCCAGTGCAAATGAATGGCCACTTGATATGTGATTGCCAGTTGACCTGACTGGAACTGGGGATCATCCTTCTTCTGGGAGAAACCAGTTTACCCACTCTACAGACTTGTTTGGTAAACACATTTTAGTTCCCCATTTCTTTCATATTAGTATTTTACCTTGGGTGTTTATTGTACATACACCGTTCAAGAATATTAATGATCAGTGTGTTAATAGTTTTCAAATGATACCTTACAAGACACAGATACAGATTGTGACATTAATGAATTGGGGTACACTGAGGGTCAGACCAGCTGAAACTCAGTACCAGATACCAGTAAGCCCCTTTCACTCTTGCATTGTGATGCTGTTAGGGTCACACTATGCCTGCACCCAAAGACTTGCTAATGAGAAGCTTTGTGCCAGCAGAACACCACGGTCTGACCCCTAACTACAGTTCCGGGTCCTACTCTATGAGAGTCCAGAAGACTGTGAGAGCTGTCTATTATTTTAAATAAAAATAGAAAAAGGAAAAATAAGTTATTATCTGGGTGATATCCTAGTCCTTTTTTTTTTCTTAGGATGTGCACGCTTGTGTGACCACATGGGGAATGTGTCTGACAAAAAGGTCCCCCAAGTTTAAACATCCCCAACTATTGTCTCACAAAATTACTTAGAGTGTGTTCTGTATTCTACATTTACAAGGCCTGAGACACTTGAGATTGTCATCTGGAATTTCTGGTAACTTCTGCTTTTCAAGAGTGATCTGTGAAAGTTTGTGTTATAATATCTTTGTTGGGGGATGAGGATTAGGAAAGATGAACCATCACACAAGGTTCAAAGTGGAAGGAGGAGGTTTTATCATTGGATCTGCTGTTCTGACATTACATAATAATTTGGTTTCAGTATTGATATTTAACCATTCAAATTATATATTTGATTGACTTTAGTTGGGATCTATGAGCACCACCTCCTAAGACTCCTTAGAATGTACAGAAGCGTTGATTATTTTTGGTGTTAATTTGATGATTTAGCTAATTTAATTATTTAATTCTGGTCCAATATAGATACTAATTTGTTGATTTGACCTTGATTTGACAGCTGAATTGCTTTATTTTTAGTTTAGTTTCGTATTGTTGATAGTACCTTGGTTTGGTGATATGTTTTCTTGATTTAATTTTTTGTTTTAAGTGTTTTAATATAATGTATAAAAAGACACTGAGTTGCATTTCTTTTACTAAGATACATGGGTTTAGAATCTTTGAGGAACTGGGTGGATAACAACCAATCAATGTAGAAGCCTTCCCCCTAATTAGACTTTGGTTCTCACACCCAAATTTGAAATACACAGTGAAGCTTCTTAGCAAACAGCATCATAAGAGTGATGCAACTGAAGATGTGCCAGCCAGTGAAGGCTTAGTTTCTCCCATCATCACATTAAGCTTTTGGGGAACTTACTTTGCATGGGGAATAGCAGTTGCTTCTATTTAAATGGAATATATTGTAGTTGATGGAGCAAAACATTGTTTTTAAGAAACCATGCACCAATATGTCTCAGCCATCTTAGACAGATGATCACAGAGAAAATTAAATTAACAGAAATGAGAGAATCTTGTGAGATATTGAGTACGGAAAAAATCAAGAGAACCAAGGAAGCATGTCGTCTTTTTCCTAGAAAAAAAACTCCATGGTATACATAGTGGGCTGTTGTTAGGTGACAGGGTGACATGGGAAAACGATCCAGCTTAGTATAAATCACTCTTACTTTTTGGTGGCCATACATTTTTTCATCAGGAAGCAGAAAGTAGGACACGCAAACTCCAAGTAAGTTGATTTAGTATGGAAATAATCCTCACGTACTCTGAGTTTTTTATTATTATTAATGTATTGCTTTTTATTTTTAACTACAGCTGAATGAAAAGAGGAAATATTTTCAAATAATTCAAATTCAAAAGCAATGTTCTGTTCAGCATATTCACAATCTTTTCATTTCCCTGTATATTTATGACTCAAGTTTCTTTAGTGTGAACACCATCAAAAATTGAAATTTTAAGCTCAAATAAGGCTATTTTCCAATTGCATATTCAGTTGTAAAATTCACACCGCTGTGTTGAAATGGAATGGAATGGAATGGAAACAAATATATGATTTACAAAACTAACAGTGCAAATTTTTCCAACCAACTCTTCACAAATGCTCTGAACACAAAAAATTCACAAATAATTTCATAACCTGCTCTTGAACAATTTGTTAACACCAGAAAGGAGATATCAAAGAAAGTATTAATTGCAATTTATTTATTCAGGTCCCAGTTTTAAAGCTCCTCCTAAATATGTAACTACCATAAAAAATGCAAGTACTACACACATAACCTCAGTAAATTCCCATTTTCTTTATTTTATTATTTATGATGTAAACATCAAATGTATGACAGTATAGGGAAGTTACATGCTTGTTAACAGTTCTCTTCTATACTTCATTCTCATTAATGCTGATAACATCAGCAAATCAGAGAGCAAAGACTGGTATGGTGTCTTTCATAATCTACAGATAGGGAAATTGAAGGAAAGGGAGATAAGTGATTTACCAAAGACAACACAAGTCAAGAACCCAGTGCCATCAGACTTCACTCCATCTCCAGTTCAATAAAGGTCTGATTTTCAGGGGTGCTGAGCACTCAAAATTTCCACTGTCTTCAGTAGGAGCTGAAAGTGCTCAGACCTTCTGAAAATCATGCCATAAGAATACAATTATCCCCTCTAGACCGGTGGTTCTCAAGCAGGGGTACATGTACCCCTGGGGGTATGCAGAGGTCTTTCGGGGGTACAGCAATTATCTAGATATCTGCCCAGTTTTACAACAGGCTACATAAAAAGCAATAGCAAAATCAGTACAAACTAAAATTTCATACAGACAATGACTTGTTTATACTTCTCTATATATACTATACACTGAAATGTAAATACAATATTTATATGCCAATTGATTTATTTTATAATTATATGGTAAAAATGAGAAAGTACGCAGTTTTTCAGTAATAGTGTGCAGTGACAGTTTTATATTTTTATGTCCGATTTTGTAAGCAAATCGTTTTTAAGTGAAGTGAAACTTGAAGGATACCCAAGACAAATCAGATTCCTGAAAGGGGTCCAGTAGCCTGAAAAGGTTGAGAGCCACTGCTCTACAGAACTAGAGAGTTTCATGCATACCTACATTATTATATATTATTTTAACACCACCAGTGTTCTCAGCATTACTATACTTTCCTTTCTAAATACAACAATAATTCATATTGTTAATTCAAATGTGTTATTATACAAAATATATTTTTCCTGATACAAGTGTAAATTATTTTGGATCCTTCTGATTTGCTATGAATGGCAGAAATCAATGAGGGGTGACTTTTCTGCATTGGAAATACCGGATAGTGATTGTATATTTGGTTTGGACCACCTCTTCTCTCCTTATTCTAGCAGTGTGTCAGTACACAGCTTTGTGATGGCCTGGATTCTTGTGTGACACTGAGAGCCTGCGTATGCTCAAAATGGACTTTTCAGATTGGGCCTCTATCCTCTTGTGAGATAAATAACTGATCCTAGCACTATCAAAATTATTAGTATTTTCCCTCAAAGGTCCTTTAGACTTAGTTATAAAGTCTAATGAACTTAGGAGGTAAAGACTAATCATGTAATCACCCTCAAAAGAGGAATTGCTGTTGAGACCTGTGATATCAGGTGTTACAGCAATGAAAGAAAGATTTCTTGGAAGAAAAAAAAAGTACAGACTGAATTGGTGGAGAAACTTGACATTATTCACTAAGAAATTCAGTGCAGCACAAAACTTTTCTCTTTGTATCTATGGTATTTCTAAGACTCCTTTCATCAAGGTTGCTAAATGCTGATCCGGCTCAGAAGCAGCGTGCAGCCAAATCAGCAATTTATAAGTGTGAGTACCACTGAGGCTGTAGGATGGGTGTCCACAACATCAACATGACAAAGTACAGAAGTGACCGAAACAGCCCCTGGAAGGCAGAACCAAGCAGAATCATATGAAAAACCCGGGGGGAAAATGGACTCAACGAAAGGTGACAAAACATCTCTCTGCTTTTGTGGGATTCTCTCTGTACGTTAGCAGTAAAACAATGTTGTTGTGAATTTGATTTTAATATAAATCTGTCAGTGACACTAAAACTCTGGTTTTTCAAAATAACAAACAGCCAAGTTCCCTGTAAGGACTGTAAAGCTTTTCTGGTGTAGAGTTTAATGAAAATATTGTCTTCATTTTTGACCCATATGAGTTCCTAACTTCTGAATCCTAAACTGCAATCTCTTAATCACCTCAGTAGTTCCACTGACATCAGTAGGACTAAACATATGATTTGATTCACTTTGAACTCTGGGTTAAAACTAACCAAAAGTCTCTAGGTGAAATTCAACTGAAACTATGTTTGCTTGGTTTCATGTTGAAACCACGTAAGAATGCAATTTTCATGATTACAACAGAAAACCATAAAGCAGCCGAGTTTGCTCCAGACTCAAGAGATAGTGAACCTGAGTGAATATTGACAAGTCTTGGACTGAGTCTCAAATTTATAATGAAATCTCAGCAATACTCAGGTGAACTTTGCATGCCTTCAGGGTCCATTGCAAAAATCCATGCTACTCTAATAAGGATTAATGGCTGACAAAATGCTTAGCCGGAGTATGGCTTTTATGAGGCTGGGAGCAGTAGACACACCTTTTGGGGCTGGTGAGGGGAGTAGTTCTCTGGGAGAAGCTGAGGCAGTGTCCACATGACCTCTTCTCTTCCTCCCCACAGTTTTGTTTTCAACATGCAGGGGCTGCTGCATCTGTCTTCCCCCTTCCTTATCATGCTCAGAGCACAAAGAAGGGAAGAGAGGATCCCATGTTGCATCTGGAGCCAGCACTCCAGGGACTGTCCTGCTAGGACTGGCTGATTGGCTCCCGTTTGGAGGTGGTAGCATGTGAGGGGTTGATTCAGTTTTTGCTGTGTGAGTTTTTACACTTTCTAGCAGGTCTGGTTTTGGAATTTGGGTTACAACTGTTGCAACTTTGGTAAGTTCCAGTGCAGCTGGGCATTAGAAAGTGTCTGATAGTGGTTCCTGTGGCCCAGGGAGCATTGGTCCTGGGCACAACGACTGGTAAGGGAATGTCTGTGTGTCTCACACAGCTTCTGGCTCCCCTCATCGTGGCTCTTGTACCTCTGATGCAGACAAAGTGAGGGGGTTAATGCTCTGGCTTCCAGTCAAAGTCTTTTGGCAGGCCTGAGGGGATAGAAGGGGCATGGCCTTCACACCTATTCTCAGGTGCTAGGTGGAATCTCATTGATGCCATTGGTGCTAGTTGAGATCTGCACTCGAACAATCTTGCTAGGTAGTTTGAGGGTGGCTACTCCAGTTAGGGAAAAGTTTAAAATAAAGTTGTGACTTCTGCATTTAACCATATTATTGTGTCTGTGTCACATTTTTTCTGGGTCCACACCAATTATTTGTTTAAAACAGAGGCCATTATTTTTCAAAAAATGATGTGAAAAAAGAAAGGTAGCTGACAACTGGTTCATATGATATATTTTGTCACATAATGCAACCCATGTGAAAAATATTTGTATATTTGGGCACAGATGCTGCAAAGCTAAACTTGTGCTCCAAGTTTCACTTTGGTGCAACATGAAACAGATGAGCTAGTAAACCAGGAAAAGCAGGATTTGTAATCGCTACACCAATTCACCTTAACTTTCCCCACCACTATAATATCCCCTACTGGTTATGTAACTGGTAGAGACACACTTAAAGAGGTAATCTGTCCTTTCAGCTAATAATATCAAAATGAGACCCTTTTCTTCACTTTACTTGGACCTCTAACCTTTAAAGGTGAGTTAGACAGCTGCAGAAAACCTGATCTCATTTTCTGCCCCTGGCAAGATTTTTTCAAGTTCATCTTCTTTTTTCCCTTCTCTCAAAATCTGATGAAAAATGAAATGTCATGAAAACAGGCTCTCAGGCTAAAAAAACCTCTGTCTGTCTTTGTGACAGATGTCAGTTTGAAAGGTTTCAGGTCACCTGTCAGAAGTATGTCAGTATGATCCATACAAACATCTACTCAACCTCTAACACTAACATTGAGTTCTGCTTTTTAAAATACCCCTTGAAAAAAGAATCAAATGATTTCAAGTCACTGCCTTTTCCCCTTTCTTTTAACTCTGATTAATGAGCCAAACTCTTAGGGAAAAAAAAAAGCCTTTAAAAAAGGACAGCTTGACCTTTATGTGCCCCTGGCAGTGAACCAATCAGCATTCTCGTAATCCAAACACAGATGCCTGGAGCTAAACAAATCCCGTACTTGTGAACAAGAATTCAGTTTGCTGTCAAAATACAGTGACGAGCAGCACAGTGCTGCTTTTAAACAAAATAGCCTGAATTAAATTAAATTTAAAATGTTTTTGATTAATAAAAGTAGTAATGGAAGTAACATAATACATCACTAATAGCATGGTTTAGATAAGATTAATTCCAGATATTTAGAAGTCTGCTGCATATATTTAAAATACAGTATCTCATATATATATATATATAGGACTTAATTACCTAATATTTTATGCCACCAGAAACATTGCTTATGTTATGCTGTAACTCAGTATTTTGGAATGATTAATTAATAGGGTTGAATGTTGTCCTGGTGTTGGTTTAGTGTCACAGTATTTATATTATTTCTCACAACTTAGTTCTGCCCCCTTAAAAATTGATCCTCTTCTGTGGTACGAAAATTAACTACACACTCAAAGAGAAAATCCCAAATCCATGACACTTTTTTCCCAACATGCTGAGCTACAAGTCTTTAAATAATCTACTATAAAGATACACTGAGATTTTTTCTACCATTCCTTTTCTCTAAAATGCCCCAAATACATGCTACTAATAGGTTTTTGATGGAAATGGTCAAATTTTTGGATGTTTCTTAAAAATTCATACTGTTTATATTATAGACTTGCATAATTTGGATAAGGAAAACTTGGCTACTATATTGAAAGATCACAGAACTGAATTTTCATTATATTCGAAAGGTACTTTGGCACTAGTCTTAAATTCAGGATTTAATGGGTAGTTTAGTTCATGTAGTAATTAGATGAGAAACTAGAGGTGGCATTTTCTTTAAACTATCTTTCTGTGAGACACGCTCTTCAGGTACATTGTCTTCATTTTTTACATTTGTCTAATCTATGATTTGCCATACTGCTTGTCAAGTGTCTATAATCTCACTGCTTACTAGTAAATCAATATGCCAAATGTACAACTATGCTGTGTCAAATTTCACAGTCCTGCTTTTAAATCATTAGCTATGGCACTATTCATAGTCTAATAGTTAATTTCATTAACACTTGCAATCTGCTTTTTAAGTCAGGTAGTAGTCTACTTGGAATCAAAGGGTTACAGTTCTTCCAAAAACAAGTATAGTTTTAGACAAACTATAAAGAACAGTTGGAAGCAGGACTAGCTAGCTAGAACTATCAGGATTGTTTAGACCAAGATGACCACAAGCATCCTGAAATACTTTACAATGTCTGATGTCTCAGTGAGTCATGCTTACTTTTTTTTTAATTTAAACTTTAACTTGTACTGTCCCATTCCCCCCCTTTAGGAAATTAACATTATTTGTTTGAACACAGCCATATGGCAATTCAGTTACAAGATTAGTACTGATTACCTCACAATATTGATGGGAACTGGTGCTTCCAGTAGCAAAACCCAGCTGCACCAGTTTTCTCACTATAGTGGACATGGACATGGCTTGGACTGCAGCCAAATTGGACTGCTGCTTGAATACTGAATGCTATAACTCCAGAATTCAACCTTGCAGATAAGGATGAACCATTTCAACAAGCTAAATTCTCTGTGTTTACAAAATGGTGGATATAAAAAAGTAATTAGAGATTTTCTGTCTAGTGTTCTGAGAACCTTGAGTTCTGCAAATAAACCTATCATTTTATTCTCACCAAAGAGTGCATAATGTTATATGCTACAAATATTTAGACACATGATAAGCCATTCATTGTAACTTTCTTGCCTCTAGTTATTTTCAACACTTGGGTTGTGACACTCTGCTCTCCTGAATAAGAGCAAGAATGGAAAGATTTTCACACTGCCTATCACACAGTAAACCCTTTTAGGAACTAATAAATTAATTACATCTCCAAAGGACGACTATCACTCGCCTCCTTTATTTTGCATTGCCAGTTTCATTTGGCCAGCTAGCCAGATACTGAGAGAGCGTTATTGCAGATTACGATCAGAAATGCTGAAGCAGTGATTTGTGTCACACTGGAATAGCACATTAGCATTGCCACTAACAGTGTTTCCCTTGTAGAATAGTGCTTTGATGTTCCGACCCCTAGGTAGAATATAAGGAAACAACCAAACAAAAAAAAGGGGGGGGCGTTAAACAGCAGCGATTCTGAAGACAGATTTCCCAGCTGAAATTAATAATTCTGAGCAACACTAAAATTAATTACTCTGTAGTTGTAAGCAGGCAGTGGATTTATGGTAAATGACAGAGTCTCTGCAAATTTTCCTGACTACTCGATTAGAAAATGTACCAAGTAGAGGCATCAGCCGAGCATGCATTATTTAAGTGGTTGGTGTCTGGCGACAATCTGGAAGCTGCAATTGTTGTGGTTGCCCGTAGGAAAATTCACACTTTATGAGAGAAATTCTTTCACCTTTGTGTGCCCGCAGCATGGATCTTTTCTCATGGAAGCTGTAGGATACGCTGTAGCTCCATGACCTGGAAAATGTGGGACAACTGACACAAGGTGACCCTTGAAAGCTGGGGTAGGCCCAATTAATTTAAAATTTTGCTTGGCCTTGTCTCTTCCAATTTTCTAAATCCTCTAGAAAAATGATTAATGCGTACACTGCCAATGCGAAAATATTTTTGACCCTATTAAAGTCGACCAAGGGTAAACCGAGTGTAGGCTGGCATTGCATCAAACTAGCTTTATTAAATTTGATTGGAGGTTTGTATGAGGAAGGGACAGACAAGGACATTATTTTTCACAGCAACTCCCTTTTAAATGAAAATATTGGGAGGAATACAAAGTACTGATTTGCTTTGCTATGGAGTTGTTTTTAATTTAGCAAAATCATATGAAGAACTGTTCTTTTATTCCTTCATTCCTTCTTTCTTCTGTCTCTTCCCCCCCCCCAACAATATTAAAGTTGTTTCCTCTTTTTATAGATGAGTGAGAATCTTTCAAACCTTGCTTTCCTTCTCCTTTTATTTCACTTTATTATGATTTCCCTTCCCTATTCAGTGTGTTAATGCTGCTCCCCCTCCACATCCAAGACCCAACAAGTAGTAGGGCAAGTTGTATTGTGGGCTTTCTACTGGTTAGCATGTTTACACTGATTTAAAAATGGTTACCAAAACATCTATTTTTTAAGGAAAGAAATTCCAGCCCAAGGATTTATCTACAAGAAGCAAAAACTCACAAGTTCCATTTACTTGGAGTACATACTGTACTGTGATATTCTTAAAATCTTATTCAGTGTAAGAAAGATTTTTATTATATAGTTATTGTGAAGACTGCTTTTCTCATTTACTATAAACCACAACAATATATATAAATACCATCCTGGTGGTGACACAAACAATAAAAAAAGGACCTTCAAAGTTCTCAATGATTTTTGGTTGTGTTAGTCTCATAGTTATGAAAGGTGATGTACTGACAACACTAATAACTCTATTCAGTCACAGTTGAGCAAAAGTAGGAGTAGTTCTAGCCCTCCAACCTTCTACTGAGGATCAAACTGCCTTGAGAAATGGCAGCTCAATTCCTGGCCTTTCTGAGGAGACTGTGTGAAAAGTGCCAATTGGAAATGGTATTTTAGTGTGATGTGGAACTTTGTCCAATAGGAACTTGATTTAGACCATTATCTCATTTCACAGATGCAAATGAATAGGCATCAAATGGTAACATCATCAATTTGCACTGGACTCAGACTGATGAGCTAAAGTAGAAAGGTTTATGACATCCCATTGAATCTCCGAAAATATCGAAATTAAGGCCTTCAGTTAGGGTTACCAGATGTCCTGTTTTTAAAGGGACAGTCCTATTTTTGGGGACTTTTTCTTATATAGGCGCCTATTACTCCGAACCCCTTGTCCCGTTTTTTCACAGTTGCTATCTGGTCACCCTACCTTCAGTACACATGGTTATGTCTAGCCTCATACTGTATTTACAGCTAAAGCTGGGTGAAAATTTTCTGCAAAAAATGAAGATTCTGCTTAACCCCAAAGTGTTGTGACTTTTGTCTTAGGAAAGGAACTCAAGTGTAATGATACTGAGTGTTGCCATGCTTAACGTTGAGATGCCCAGAAAAATCACTGTGCTTCACAAAGCTTGAGTTTGGTACATAGACTTCCTATACAATGAACAGAAAGAGAGATGCTCCTCAAATGGGATTAAGCTAGCATGCTGGGCAGCTCCTCGCTAGCCAATGGTAGATGCCAAACTGAGGGGTTTGTGCTAAGTCCCACCCTTCTCTGTTCCATGGTGGATAAATAATGAAAGGAGAGAGAGGAGGAGACAGAGAGAGAAAAAGAAGATCAAGAGAATGACTATATAGCCTGGTGGTTAGAGCATGCACGTGGGAGATCTACGAATCAGTCCCACCATTCCATTCACACTTGTTAAATTTATTATCCACAGTGTAACAGCTTTAACAGGAGAGACGGACAGAGCCCCATGTCAGAATACCCATAGTCCAGTAGTTAGGGCACTCACTTGAGAGGTAGTAGATTCCAGTTCTGAATCCCCTCTCCCTCTGAGGACATGAACTGGGGGGTCTCTCACATCACAGATGAGTATCCTAATCACTGGGCTAAAAGTTATGAGGGAGGTCTTCCTCCTGTACCTACCCATTTTGTTGAAGCTTGTCTATAGTGCCCTCACTCCAGTAGGTGAGCACTGAGCTCAACTACTGGATCGGGCTCTGCAGATGAGTTAGGCAGAGGAACACCTAACTTTCTCTGGTTTATGATTTGCTCTGGGGCGTAGGTGGCTGGATGCTGAGGTAGAAACCTAGGTACCTCCAGAACTTTTAATGCAAAAATTTAGGCGCTGAGGGATTTTAGGAACCTAAATGCTCAGAGGCAGCTGAGCAGTGGTTTTGTGAATCCCAGTGGGATCTAATTCTAGGATTTGAGCATCTAAAATGGCAGTTAGATGGCTAAGTACTTTTGTGAATCTAGCATTTTATGTCTATTTCACTGAATTGTTTGGGCCAAAACCCCCAATTTTTTTTCCGAAAAAAATTGAATCTTTTTGTTTTTACATTTAAAAAGTATAACTTTTCAATTTTTCAATTCAAAACAAGTTTTCATTTCAAAAGTTTCTTCAATGTTATTTTTAAAAAATCAGAAAATGTTTTAAAAATCTCAAAATTAGAAGAAAACTTGTTTTGGGTCAAAAGAAACGTTTTGTTCGACCCCAAACAACTCCCCCGCATTTTTTTGCGTAACTGAAAATTTTTTTAAAAAAAATTCCAGTTGACCTGAAACTACTTAAAAAAAATTTGTTTTGGAACTGCCAGTGAATTATAAAATCAGTGAATCACTCAGCTTTATTTACAGTGTATACTTTATGATGCTGTTTATAAAATCACATTAGAACAAAGGAAAATTAGGATGAATTGTTAGCCTTAATTTTGACATCTAGAACTGGATCCAAATATGAAGTTTCTCCAAAGTATGGGATATTTAAATTTGGAATTCTGGGTGCAGCCATTTGTAGAATTAGGCCAATTGCAAAATTCTGACTTGAATACAAAGCCGGGGCTTCCCAAAATTTGGGACTTTTTGGATATAGATTTATGCCCCATCTCTAGTTTGTGCAAATATCGTAAAAACAATTTATTAATATTTTCCTATATATACATAAAAAAGTTGCTGACCTGATTGTATGCTCAGTTACATCAGTTTAAATTAGAAATAACTCCACTGAAGTTAACTGAACTACAGCGCAAGACTGGTGCAAGGACGTGTAGGAGAAAGGGCATGATAACTCATAGGGTCTAATTAATAAAATATTTACATACATTGCTAAATTACAAATTGTATATTTGAAAAGGATAGATTACTTTGCATATAGTGAAATAAACATGATTTCCCCCCCAAGGTTTTAACTTGTCCATTTTCTTTAACTAAATAGTTTAAAATAGATTTAAAAACGGTTTAAAACATATAATCACATTATTATTGTAAATACATATGCAGAAATTTGAAATATGCATGTTCAGTATTTAATAAAAGAGTAATGTACTTAGTTAAAGTAGTGAGTGCCAAACTAACCACTTTCAAAGTGGCAGCTCTGCTGTGGTATTTAATTTTGCCAAAATAACAAAAGTGATTTAACCATACTATAGAATAACATATTACTACAGTAGCACAACTTGACTTTTAAACCGAATGTTGTCGGGGGCCAGCAGAGGCTATATGAATTCAAAAATTGTGTTTAAACTTTGAAATTCTCTTTGGTAATCATGTTAACAAGGTTGAACAGATATGGGGTGTATCGAGGAGGAATAGGTAAAAGAAAATAAACTGGGCTGAAATCTTCTACGTCAAGTTTCAGTGCAAGGGGGGAAATGTATTTGGCTGAATTTAAACTCCTAACAAACAGGGAACTATATGGAAACAATGACTCAACCTGAACCAGAGCAGCACTAGCGGGCACCACTGTTATACTTGAATTATTTCATAGTTTGCAACTGAATGGACTTGGTAACTTCTACAGTAAATTAGTCTTTCTAGCACATAGTGGACAGCCTACAGCATTTTTGTGAGAACAGCAGATCCAAGAACAAAAAGACATTATTTGCATGATTCTGAGCTACTGAAACTTCAAAGATGAGTTCAACAAAGGGTGAGATGACTTGTAAACTGTGCAAGTCTAATTTGCTAAAGAAATACAGACAGTTTCTAAAATGGCTAAATAGATTGCAATTTCTTATTTTCTCACTTCTATTTCATCTGTCTGCTTTCTGTATTTATAAGGTGCCTATCACTATGGTATTTAAGTAGTAAGCTTTTTAGTCAAACTCTCATTAAAATTTTGCATTAGTAATTGAAAAGAGGCTGAAACTTGTAAACTGTCTCAACCCAATATTTTACTCACTTCTTATTAGCAATCTGAGCCTCTGATTACAGTGCAACATCTCTGATGAATGTTCTCCAAATGCTGTTGTGGTGACACACAGGAAGCGAATTGTGCTGTCATGCATAAGTTCTGGGTTTGGACTGACCTCAAGACTCCTTCAGCCTTTGTTAGGTCTTTTATGTAGAGGCACCATCTCTCTATTTCCTCTTTACTGCCTCCCATGCAGACCTCAAACTCCCTCTGGGGCAGCCACCTGTGTGAACAGGGAATGGTCTGAACAACCAATCTGTCTATGTCCTGTTGCTGCTGTTCAATAACAACCTAGTTGGCTGCCTGCCACCTCCTGCAGGATGGGGATGATGGCAGGCAGGGAATATTAAGTGCCTCCCTATGGGAGCACCAGAGAATCTGCAAGGGGAGTAGGATAACATTTCACTGGCCCAGCCTGAATTCATGGGAGGGTCCCTCACACAGGATAGCTGCCTTCACCTCACAGCCACCCAATGCAGGCACGAGAGGAGAAAGGAAAAAGCTGCCCACAAACTGGAAAGAACACTGGGTAAGGCACAGTATCAGTTTGGTGAGGGGTGGGGTAATTCAGTGGGATTAGTTAACAATTTGCCATTGGAGGCTCAATATTGTAATCAACCCCCTCTTGGTCCCTACAGGCCTGATCCCAGATGAGTGGTGGTGCACAGAACTGGATTACCGTTGGTAACCACAACAACCAAATCACAATCATAATGGTCCCTTCTAACCTTAGTATCTATGAATCTCTGAATCTATGAATTCCTGGGGCAAATGCTGTAAGTGGTTAACTATTAAAGCCGCTTGGACATCAAACTCTCAGTGGGTTTGCCCTGGTGTCTCACACACACACGAACGCACAGGTCACAAAATAAATGAGGAACTTTACTCCCAACCTGGCTGGAAACTGTTAACTGAGTTCAATAAGGGCTACAGTAAACAGAATTAAGTGGCAGTCAGACAAACACAATGAGCATATCCAAAACAATCAGTTTAGTAGCAATGAGACCTCTTGTTCTAGATGAGCCTGAATCCCTATACCCCCATGCATCTCTCTGGAGCAGACACACCTGGAGATCAAATTCCTTCCAACACAGGAATTCTTAAATCTCTAGGGTTGATGTCTTGTTCCTCAGTCTCATTTCTACTAAGAGTTCCGCTTTTCCCAGGCCAGAGACTTCTTACCCAGGTGAAACTCAAGCCTTTCCTTATTTGGGCCAGGTTCCAGGAGCCTCCCCTATTTCCCTCAGGGCTTGTCTACACTGCGAAGTTGTAGACAAAACTTTTGTCTTTCATGGGTACTTAAAAAAGCATCCCCGTGAAAGACAAAAAAGTTTTGCCGATGCAAGTGGCAGTGTGAACATGGCTTTGTCAACAGGAGTGCTCTCCTGCCGACAAAACTAATACCACTCACAGGGCAGGAAGTATTTTGTCGGCAAAAGTGCCAACAAAATACTGACAGAGAGTGTTTACACATGCTGACTAAAAGCTAAAAGCTACGTAGTGTAGACAGCCACCCTCATATAGTTCTGACGTCTCCAGAGAGGCAATAAAGAGGAAACAGAGAAGTGGCACCTCTACATTAAAAGGCCTGCCAAAGGCTACAGGAGTGGGAGTCCTGAGGTTAGTCCAATAGAGCTCCCCTTTCTGTCTGTTCAAATTCAAACCAGTGAAGAATAGTTACATAGAGTTAGTCATGAAAACAAGTTTTATGAGCTAAATAGATGGAGTAGCCATGGGCTATCTTGTTTCTCTTATGGCTGGTAGATATTGTATGCTTTTATGAAATTAGGAGAAAAATATCTTCACCATTGGCTAGAATAAAAGAAAGCTATGGGAATGTACTGTCCGTGAAACCACAATAGTTGGAATAGATATAAAGATATGAAATCACTAAGTCCAAAAGATAGCCATAACCCTCTACTTCATAGTTGCAAATGTGGATAACAATTAGGTTGCCAAAAAAAAACAACAGCCCAACCCCTTAAAATCTACAGGTAAGTAGGTTTGAGAGGTTGCCAAAAGTAATGCAATAGTTTTAAAAGTACACTCACAAAGCAGTATGCCTGATCCAGTACTAACTGGCATGAATTTATTCTGAATTACATTTCCCTTATTAAAACTGGAAATCATTACCCACAATGTTTTAAAAGACACGTATGCATACTTTCTTGGCCAAAAGATATCACGTTTATTTTTCAAAATTGCCTGCTCTGGCTATTATCAACACCTGTAGTTGAACACAAAAGGACTGTAAACTACAAACTCCAGCCCCCGGCAAACTTCAGATATTTGAGGGTCGTACTGAAGCACACAGAAGGAATAAAGGAAATCTGTACTAGAGCTATAATTACATCGGGTAGCCAAAATGAAACTCTCAGACTAAATGTGTCCTGCAGAATTTTAAGCAATTATCATCTTTCATATCTGGGAGCAGCCTACATAAACTACAGGTCCCAGCATACAATGTTTCATCTTAATGCAAACAGCCTCATCTTTTGACAGAACAGGATGGAGAATTGCATAATAGTTTTCCTAGAACAAGCTTCCATATTAAAAATAAGCATAACAGCTGTCTGTATGAAAATTAGGAGAAGCCAGTGCGCTACTGGCAAGCTTTCTATGAGGTTGTTCATTGGACAAAGTTTGAGGGCTCCAGTTTATATCCTTAAACCATCTAGTTATGTCTGAGTATTGCAGTATATATTGAAATAATCTTGGCCTTTAATGACACTGCACAAAGAATATAAATACTGTACTAAAAGCTAATAGCAATGCTCTTTTAGCTCAAATGGTAGAGCTGCTGTTTTAGGATTCAACATTCAAAAGGGCTTCAGTTCAAGATTCAGGAATGGCAAAGTCCTCAAAACTTGGGTGCCCAGTTAATGCTTCAACTCTCACATCTCTATAGCTCAGTATTAAGTTTGAAGCATTTAATACAGTGGACACCATTAAGAAAGTCATCTGCTAACAGACAGCAGTTACCATATTTTCTGCTATATCTAGTACAGGAAGTATCTCAAACCAACACAATTCCTAGATGAATGAGGATTATTTTTTATAGTTCATTCTCCTGGGAATCTCACAATGGGAATCTCACAATCTCACAATCTTCCTACACTATAGAAAATGACCATTTGAAACTTCACAGCAAAAACCAGGGTAGCACTCAGATCCTCTGACTCCCAAAGCATTTATCACCATTACTGAAGCTATAAGAGAATCTCACTTAAATTTTAGCAGTAGATGGTTCAGTCAAGCAGTTTTGATCTTTCTCAGTAGAAAGTACACAGTCACACTATCCGGGACATTAAGCTACCTAAACAGGACTTGAACTGTGGATCCTGATGTCCAAACCCTGATGCTCTACTGACTTAATTATTCAGGCTGGATTCATCCATCACTTTGTATGTCTTTCTAACCTACCTGTCAAAACATTGCAATACACTTTTGTACATATTATGTACATGAGTAGATGTTTGATAATATTTTTAAAATATATTTTCCTTTGTAATTTATTGTATAATGCAAGGACACCCACGGTAGGATTGTGCCAACTTCAAATTTACTGGGTGTTGTGAATGCCTTTTGTCCACTTCCTTTCACAGTGAACTGTTATCCATTATCTTAGTTATACAAAGGTAACTCATAATAAGAGTAGAATGTAATATCCTAAAATTTAGTATTAATTTTGGAGGTACTGCAGCATGTCAGTGCACTTCTTTCATGTCACATTGTATTATATAGACTTACAATGAGAAAAAAATTAACGGGATGTGACACAGTGTCAGTGATGCACTGACATGTATAATTTAAAGACTATACTCTTGTTGGAAGCAGACACCTGCAATTAATTCAGGTATTGGAAATTCAAAATTAAACTGATGATTAAAACCAGAAGGGACTTAAGATGCATATTATGCTCATGAACTGGTGAATATTTCTGTTTACCGAAAAGACATTTAGTATATTTGTGCTTATAACTCATTTACAGACTATGAGTTTTGGCCTTTGAATAGAATACTATCTGTATATAAAATATTAAAAACCTTGCAAGTCTCTCCAATTTTTACCTCATGGCTGAATGGTAAACATTTGTCAAGAGGAAATCTTGCTTTCTGTTCTCTTAGTATTTTCATTAAATTAATATCTGAGCTAGCAATGGACTTCTCATTTAGGAAATTTCAGTTGCTTCCAGAAATGAAGATGCCCTCTAATATGAAACCACAGTGTGTTTGTGCGTGTGTGTGTGTATCTGACTCAAACACCCTGTGCAGAACCACCACTACAGGAAAGGCCAGGAGTCACATCTCTGCTTTGGACAATTTCAGGATGCTGTGCTGTAACTTCTAGCAATACCATTTTTAGGGACAGTATTTCCAGAAATAATAATAGAACATTATGGCCTTAGGTACTGTACTCAATGTACCCATCCTACTTTATATAGATATAACTGTAAAATATCCAGTCTGAAATCCCAAACAGTGCTCAGTTCTCAGTTTCTTCACATTTTGAGGCCTGCATAATAATAATAATAAACACTGTGGTTAAAGAAAACCTGTATACTTTGACTGGTCATTTATAGAATATCAGGGTTGGAAGAGACCTCAGGAGGTCATCTAGTCCAACCCCCGCTCAAAGCAGGGCCAATCCTCAACTAAATCAATAATCACATGCAAAAAAGAAAGAATATACATATCAGATCTATCCATATATTTCCATCCATTAACTAGCAACTTTAAAAGGATATGGAAGAAGCTGGAATTAACAGAATATATATTCCGTCATTGTTTGCAGTGTTGTTGTACCCATGTTGGTTCCAGGATATGAAAGACACAAGGTGGGTGAGGTAATATCTTTCTTGGACCAACTTCTGCAGGTGAAGAGTTCCACAGAGCTCTTTTTCACCTCTGCGTAGTGTGAATGCACCAAGTCGAAGGAGTTGGTCCAATAAAAGTTATTACCTCACCCCCTTTATTTCTCTCATAGAAAATATATTAAGTGATTTATGTGAAAAAATACCAGAAAAAAGACTTTATTCTAATATTGCGTGGGAAGTGGACTAAAAATACATTCACTTCTTGTTTGTCTTATCGCTGCATAAGTGCTAAATAATACTTATTTAAATAATGTCTATTGATTTACAGGCAATCCACCGTCAGGGGAGTCACCTTCACATCCTCTACACACACACACTCAGTGAAATTAATAAAAACAATAGAGACTAGGATTTTTTCCTAAAAATTCACCTTGTTATTTATTGCTTAAAGATACTAAGTTCTGTCATTTTAAAAAATATGTAATCCTTGATGCCTTTCATTGGATGACACCACAACTCAAGGTTATAAGAAAGCAAGAAAAGTAAAACTTCTGACTTCCTGTACAAATAAAGAATAACTCTGGCCATATGTTCTTATTTATATTAAGAAATAAACAGTGGAAGTATTCCTAGAATCTGGTTGTATATGGAATCTGTGATGGGAGTTCAATGGGCAAACCCAAAGAAATATTCCAGATTCCATTTTAAAATGGACCAAATGGATCATGCCCACAAAGATATGTAAAAATTATATTGCAAAAATAAAGCAATTTTATCATGAATAGAACTAAAAGATCTACCCTCTATGAGCTCTGACACACCTTTCTTGCTTTTCAGAAATGTTGAAAACATGCGTTTCTCTTGCTTTTGAAACCTATAATAGTATTCCTGACAAAGTTCTTAAGAACAACCAAGCTTTTTGATGTCCACTATGTTGTGTATTAGTCATTTTTCCATATCCTGTCATTTCCGGGGGTTGTTTTGTTAGGTAAGCATTTATCTTGTTCAGGATAGACCACTTCGATCAGCCAATACCAATTGTTTGAAATTATGAGACTCGCCAACCCAGCACAATATACGTTTCACATTTTTTTCCCGGAATAATTTTGCAGTTCTGAAAGACATGGTCATAGTAAACTATCAACTGAGAATGTCATTAAGAGGCATGTTAAACTGTTAAAAAAAGTTCACAGTACGCTTTCATTGATTAAAGCACTTGCTAATATCAGCCAATTACATCAACCTTATATACAGCACTTATATTCCTTAGGCTTTGTATAGCTGCCCCTTTATCCCTAATGGGGTTCTTATAATACAGACCATGTGGCTTTAAAACAACACCAAACTACTAATCTATTCCCCAGTGTGAGCCAAAGGCATTACAGGGACCTTAACATGAATCCAAGTTTGGTGGCACCCTAATTCAAATAAAAGCAAAAATTAGGGCTGATCTGGTGGCTCAGTGACACAGCAAAATGAGCTATGCTGTGTAGGAGAGGGGGTAACAGTAAATGATCAGGCACATTTTAAATTGGTCTCCAGGAAGGGTGAGTTGCCCCTGTAGACCACTTTTTTTGGAGCCCTTTGGATCTTGCCAGATGGAGGAAAAGGGCAGCCGCTATAAAACAGCAAAAATAGAGAAATGTGTGTGGAAGAAATGGAAAATGGCGGCTCTAAAACTGAAGTAGTGCATAATAAATAATATCCGACATGTTAAAATAGGACTTAGGCTCATAAGACATCTAGGTACTTTTGAAAATTTTACCTTATATACTGTTACCTAATCAAAGGTAATAGCTAATTGCATGTAGTAAAATTAAATGTTAGGACTTAATTTTCCTAAAAAAGACCACTCCAAAATGTACAGTAAAGCCTCATATTTCAGCATTTATAGCTCTGCTTGTGGAACAAGAAGTCTAATGCCTGATGCATTCAAAAGCAAATATATTTATTGTCATTTTTAATAATACTAATCATAGTATTTGCATGTATGTAGCACTTTTCATTCATAGCTCGCAAAGTATTCTACAATAGCATGTGAGTTTCATTATCCCCGTTTTATTAATGGGAAAAACATAGAAGAGAGCTTGTGTGACTTGTCCAAAGACACGTGGTAACACAACGTAGATCTGAGAAAACACCTCCCATTCCCATATTCAGTCCTTTTAGATTGCAGCTGTCCCTCCATTTTTTAAATCTCCCATCACCCCACTCCACTGTTTTCCGACATTAGCACTGTGATTTCTACCTATATTTGAAGCAGAAAGCAGAACAATAAACCAAACACACAGACAGGAACATTTCATCTCTTTTCTTTGCTGCTTTTTCATAACTCTCCCCAGGCATTCCCTCCTTCTCTGACCTCCCCCTGCTTCTTTTTCTACCCCTTCTTTTACCAGTAAGTCTAATGTTAGTCTTTCATCACCTGTGTAGCTGTGACTAACCTTTACAGCAGTTAAGTAGTACATAACATTGAGTCACGGAAATTGAACAACTTCTTCCAAACTCCCTTTCCATCTTGTCACACCCAGGGTAGCCTGTCCAATCACACCTTTTCTTTTGAGCATCAGACTAGGAAATTTAACTGCCCTAGTTACTTCTGGTTGAGGAAGTTCCCACTAGTCCTGCCTTTTGAATGCTGTAAGACAATATTTTTCCATACATATTCTCATTATTTTCTCTCCCACTCTCATTTTAGCCAACACTTTTATGACTCGTAAGGAGAAGAGACTCGTGCAATAGATAACACTTGTTTCAGCGGGGCTCTGAGATTTTTCCATCTTATCCAAAGGCCTGGGATGGCATGATACTGGGATGATATTATGGTACAGATATGGCTGTTAATAGATTTCTGGGCCAGAAGGGCCCATTATGATCACCTAGCCTGACTTCCTATATTACACAAGTCAGAGAACTTCTCCAAAATATTTCCTAGAGCATAATTTTAGAAAAATATCCAATCTTGATTTTAAAATGGTCAGTGATGGAGAATCTGCTATGACTCTTGGGCATGGAAGATTTCTGCTTCCTGATATGGATATTGTGCACAATCTAAAGCAGGGGTGGGCAAACTATGGCCCGGGGGGTCACATCCGGCCCGCCAGACGTTTTAATCGGGCTCTTGAGCTCCTGCCAAAGAGCAGAGTCAGGGACTTGCCCGGCTCTGGCGCTCCAGCTGGGGAGCGGGGTCGGGGGCTTGCCCCACTCCGCGTGGCTTCCGGAAGCAGTGGCATGTCCCCACTCCAGCTCCTATGCGTAGGGGCAGCTAGGAGGCTCTGTATGTTGCCCCTTCCCTAAGTGCTGTCCCCACAGCTCACACTGGCCGGGAACTGTGGCCTATGGGAGCTGCATGGGTGGTGCCTGCAGACAGACCAGTGCACAGAGATGCCTGGCTGCGCTGCCACGTAGGAGCCAGAGCGGGGACATGCTACTGTTTCTGGGAGCTGCTTGAGGTAAGTGCCTCCTGGAGCCTCCACCCCGACACCCTTCTGTGCCCCAACCCCCTGTCCCAGCCCTGATCCCCTCCCACCCTCCAAACCCCTCGGTCCCAGCCCAGAGTACCCTCCCGCACCCTGAACTCCTCATTTCTGGCCACACCCTAGAGCCCACACCCCCAGCCGGAGCCCTCACGCGCTCCAGCGTCCCAACCCCCAACTTTGTGAACATTCATGGCCCGCCATACAATTTCCATACCCAGATATGGCCCTCAGGTCAAAAAGTTTGCCCATCCCTGATCTAAAGGCTCTGGCAGCTCCTCATTGTCTGCGGCTTTCCCCACTGTTCCCCATGTAGGTACTTAGAGACTGTAATCAAGTCACCCCTTAACCTTCTCTTTGTTAAGCTAAATAGATTGAGCTCCTTGTGTTGGTCACTGTAAAACAGATTTTTTCTAATCCTTTAATCATTCTTGTGGCTTTTCTCGGAATCCTCTCCAATTTTTCAACATCCTCCTGAAATGGAGGGAACCAGAACTGGACACAGTATTGCAGCAGCGGTCACACCACTGCTAAATTCAGATGTAAAATAATCTCTCTGTCTGGGATATGCCAGGTCAGTAGTTGCAGCATCTTTCTGATACCTGAATGAGGGCACAGTAAACAGGCATAGAGTGATTTGCGAAGCCTTTATGCATGAAGTATTTCTCTTTAGATATACATGATTTTGTTTAAAAAGAGGAGAAAAACCTTCAAATTAACCACCTCAATTACTTCGCGTGAATTTTACCCATGTGGCAAAGTACACCTCAAAAGGCTTTGAATGATCTTAATTCCATGTTTGATATGAAGTCTAACTCATATGAAGAAAGTTTGTGGTAAAAGGAGTATCAGTTACATAGGTTCTGAGTCCTGATTCATAAAAAGCCTTAAAGCAGCTATAGTCACTCTGCAGCTTGCAGACTTCATGTGACTCTTAATAAGTGATTTGTGGCTTATTATGACATGATTTACTGCAAAATGCTCTATGTGCTTCTGTGTGCCTCTTACAAAGTAGATTCAAATAAAAATTTGACACTATTCTCTTTTTATCTTAAATATTGGGAGCATGGCCAAGAACTAGTGCCCTAAAGCTATACCTTAATTTACTCTGGTAATAATGGGGGATAAAAACAGATACATGTATAATAAAAAGTAGTTAAAAATGTTGTAACAAACATTTTATACTGGTAGGGATAGAGGAGGTACTTCATCTGCTGTATTAAGGGAGACAGCAAGCTTGTGATATTAAATCCTATATGGTCTGCTACTGCTCTCCTAGAAGTCAATGGCAAACTCTCTAGTAGAATGCTGAATCCTCAAATTTATGTAACTTTAAGCTAGGGTGACCAGATATCCCGATTTTAAAGGGACAGTCCCGATTTTTGGGTCTTTTTGTTATATAGGCTCCTACTACCCCCACCCCCGTCCTAATTTTTCACACTTGCTGCCTGGTCACCCCTGCTTTAACCCAATCTTTCTGAGAATGTGGCATCCAAAATGGAGGAGGAACAGAGAATTAGCAATTTTCTCAATTTGTACAGAAACCAACTCCAACATGCTGCAATTTTGTCCTCTTTTAAACACATTTGCTTGCTGTCAGTGGAAACATCTTCTCTTAATTCCAGAGAGTTAACAACCCTGATTATATATTTAACTGCTTTACTAATCATGCAGTTGGACCCTTAGTGCTTGTTCTTGAAAAGACAACTATTTTTCATTTTCAATCAGCTTCGCCACAAGAATTTTCATATAGGGTCCCATCACAATGCTAATTTCACTTTAGAGCTGGCATTACGTCACACATCCCTTGGCCTGCTGTGCTAACATGTTTTCACATGCTTATCTTTTATTAACATAAAAGAGGCAAAACTCTGAGTCACACACCTCTTAATGTAACTGAAGTTTCAGTGTGGGACCCTGACCCTACAAATAAGAAACAAATGATCAGAAAGTGAGATGCACTGTATAAATTAGTAGAGCAGAAAACATTGACTGAAATGTAAATAAATACTTTAGCATAAGCAAGGCCTGAGGTGACTTCTGCTTTAGGATTCAAAGATGTGAAGGATGATTTCAATGTGAAGGAATCACTCACAGAAGCAATTTTTTTTGGAATTGGGCAAAATATTCTATACAACGTTTAAAATATTTGAGATTTGCCATGTTTCAGTTTCATCCTGTTGTCCCTATGAGTTACTTTGAATCATTGAGATTTGCATCCAAGTCAGGCTATAAAATTTTGCACTTTGTGGCTGTCTGACAACGTTGAGGCAGATTTTTGCATTTCCCATTGAGTTTCAGGCTGGGATTGGTAATGTGGCAGAAGTTAAAAGGCTGAATGTTAAGTCACATGCAGGTATTTATTCTAGTTCTGTGACTGGCTGTGTCTGCTCCCTGCGTTCATGAGTGTAATTGCTGTGGCTTCATATTGTCTGCTCTTTCTGAGGCATAGAGAAAAAAAACTAGGAGATGAAGACATGGACTTTCCTTAGCAGCCACTTGCAAGGTCTTATGGGGCACTTATTTTCCACAAAACTAGCCTAGATTTGGGGCACAGGCAGTGGACCTTTAAAGGGCCCCCCCCCCCTTTACCTGCCCAGTAACGCCAGAAAAAGGATTAGGATTCATCCTCCAAAAACACCAGAAGGGTAGCAGACCACTGGTATTTCCTTCATCAAGATGACAATAGCAGAGGGAACTGATGGAGAGCCTTTGGGTGGAGCGTCTGTCCCAGAACCTGTAGAGAACAATAGGATTTGTGTTGGGACAGAGAGCCTAGTTCACCTATCTCTAGCCTTTTCTCAGGTGAGAACCACCACAACCATTCTAGCTCCATTTGTCACTCTGAATCCACAGATACTAGTCCACAGGATCATGTATTTATAATTTTAATAAGCCATTACTTTACTCAGTCTATCCACTCCAATTATCTCAATGTGGGCAGCTTTGACATATCTGCTGATGCCCAATATTCTTGCTTAGTGTATCTCTAAAGCCTGTTCTTAGTGGCTCAGAGTAATTGAAAATAGGACACAACACCAGGTCACTATAGTAAAACAAAGGTCAAAGATGAGTTACTATTCCACATAATAAGGGACAGAGCTGATCAACAGTTTTTGCAAGAATACTGAAATTAACATAAGTGAGGACCCTCTCCAGATCTAGAAGGTACATGAGTGTATTTGTAACCCACACACCTTCTTGGTGTGGTGTTCTGTCCCATCTAGTGGCATTGAGACCACTTTGAGAGCAATTATGAGTCTGCTCTACAGCATTAGCTAACAGGCACTTTGCTTTTAGCTCATGCGGTAGAAGCTCATGCACTAAGCTCCAGAGGTCCCCGGTTTGATCCTGCCCACTGATGACCAGGGGTCTGTTGGCATTACATATTCACCCTGTTCCTCTTCACCCTCCAATTTGGAACTGAAAAAAATCTCTTGTGCATAACCACCTTCCCAGATCAAACTAAATTAATCCAGAAGAGATGTGGGAATGGATAGCAGTTTTTTCAGGGTTTGTTGTTAATTAAAAAAACCATTACCAAGGATTTCTAATTACTTTGTAAGTACACTATAGCCTGTACCTGCTCCTCAGCACATTAGTGAGATAATGCTTGAAACATCTTATTAAATAGAATATTCCTCCTCCACGTTCATTCACACTTCTGCTTAACAGTCTTCTTGAGCAACACCTCTGTGAAACATTTGTATCCATTAAGTTATCTTTACTGTTATTACCATTGTGCATTCATTTCCAAATGTTTTCTGCTGAAAATGCAATAAAATGAGAGGATTGGGAGGGGGAACAATGAAGGAGAGATCTTCAAATATGCCTGTTATGACATATGACCCGAGAGAAGTGGATACATAATGTTGGAAGTCCCATAGCTTTGGGCATTGAGAACTAGGTAAAGGGCAAACCAATAGGCAATATATTATAAGAGACCATCCTGCTCAGGCAGGACAATGCACTAGTTGAACTAATATTTCTTTCATTTTTCATTCCTATAATTTTGTGGTGAATGTCTAATAATCTTCGGGCCACCAAAAAAAAAATCACCAATGTGTTTCAGGTTGACATCTTGTGAACAAAGAGTCACCAGAGAAGGTGTTATTTTCTTGTTTCAGGGTTGTTCATTTATTAGTTTTCCAAATACATGCATACTGAGAATATTACTTCATCAAAAATACCTTATTGTCCATTGAGTAAATATCAATAATAAAAATAAACAATAAATATTATGGGTTTGTCTCCCTTTGACATAGACAAGTTACAAACTGTAGGTCTTTTTGTTATGTATGAAGTTCAAAATATTTAAGTTGAAAAGTTTCAGTCTCAGAAAAATAAAATAAAATTTACAAACAAAAAGTTACATTTTTCCCAAGTCAGGTCAGTAAATCATGTCTTTCAGAACGACTGATGCTATGTCTATACATACAGCATGGAATGGCGCATCTGGTGAAGATTCTCTATGCCGACAGCAGAGAGCTCTCCCGTTGGCATAATAAAACTACCTCCGCGAGCATCAGAAGCTCTCCTGCTGACATAGTACTGCAACCCTCCCTTCCTTCAAATAAAAAGTAAAGGTTATAATAATGCATGTATACTGAGTTATGACATTGAAATATAAAGATGAAAACATTTTGAATGGTAAAAATAAGGGTTTTGTTATTTTAATGGTTTATAATTATGGATAGTGAATGAGTCTGGATAGGGTAATACTTATTCAGAGCTTTAGCCTAGCTCATTGCCTGGCATACCTGTTATCTTGCCAATCTCCGTCTTTTACATAGACTTGTTTAGATAATTCTTACAGCTGACAGGACAAGGGTGATGTTTTGTTATAGTGTTGGAGGACTGAGATAAGAGGAAGATAATTAGTACAATTAAACCCACAAAACATCGTAATAAAAGCCCCTGTTGGGAAAAACAGGAGTAAGGGGACATGAGGACATGAAAATAGTGTACGCAGTAAAAACGTGCATATTTAAGACACAGTGCTTCACTTCATTGGAGGAAAGCTAATGAATATGTAATGTGAAAAGGTATAAGAAATCAAGTGAACAGATGCCCTTGCCAAAGAAATACTAGACTGGAAATTGAAGAAACGAGACTGAAGGAGCAGACCAGAGGCCAGACACTGAGACACCATCATGAAGTGCAGGAGAGCTTCCTGATACCCCAGAACTCAGTGACTTGGGCTCTTATCTGTTTTGTCTTATCTGTTTATTGTCTGGCACAAATATATGTTCAGAAACTGTAAGTAATTATGTTTGAAAATTAATAAATAAAGGTGAAAATTGATTAAGCCTAAATTGGGTGGACTCGTGAGTCAGTTACACAATCTTACAATATCATCTGCGAATCTAAGATTATTCACGGTCCTTCACATCACATGACTCCTCCCAGTTCATGTCTCAGTGCTACAGGTATAACTGCGTCTTATGCCAATTTGAACAAATCTGGCAATAGTGTGCATGCTTGCATCCCTTCTATGGTCATCCTGAACCAATCTGTCAGCTTTTTGTTCACTCTCAATGCACTTATCAACTTGCTGTAGATGTTATAAGCTTGACCAGTTTCTCAGGGATGTCATATATTCTCAAAAAACTTGCCATAACCCTTTCTGTCAAATGCTATCAAAAGCCTGTTTGAAGTTTATAAAGTTGTTGTAGCAGGTTCTATTGTGATCTATATATGTGTGATAATTATCACAAATAGCTGACCTATTGTACTTTGTTCTTGTCTGAATCCAGCCTGCTGCTTTTGCTAGCATGCCTTCCACATAGCTCTTCATTCTCCTCTGCAACATCTTGGTGAATGTTTTTCTGGCACATCCGTAAGTTGGTTCGGCTGTAGTTCTTGCACTCAATTTTCTTTCTTTTATTTATAAATTGGTACTATTATCGCTTTCCCCTATTTGCTCCGCACTTGCTCTTGTCTGTAAATCTTTTTGAATAGCTTGTGCTTTGCCTTTACCACGTGTTCTCCCCTCTTGCAGGAGCTCTGCAATTATGTTGTCACTTCTTGGTGTCTTTTTCCTTTTCAGACTTCTTATCAAGGTCTTTACTACTTCTTTTAAGAATTCTTTTGTCTGCTCTCCCCTGTTTGTACCAGGGAGCTTCTTCAGGACTATTTCATCTACTGTGTTCTGCACACTGTACAGCTCTTCAAAACATTCTTTCCGTTGCTTATTCTTTGCTTGTTCATCTTCAATTATTTGCCCATGCTTGTCTTTCACCACCACCACCTTCAACTCATAAGTTCCACTTAATTCTCTCATCTTGTGTTATAAGCCCTGTGTCAGTGTTGCTTCATTTATTCTTCTTCATCTTTACGTTACTCACTTTTCCAGTTGTTTCTGTCTCTATTCACTTTGTTTTAGCTCTCTGCTCAACCTGTTGTGCTCAGTTAGTTAGTTATAAATTAATGCTGGCATCAATGAGGTTGAGAACAAGCAAAAAAGTGCTGTGAATCTATGACATGGACAAACTGAAAGAGCCAGCTATCAGAAAAGAATATGACAAAGTCATGTGGAAAAAACATCACCTCTCTGGTGAAAGAAGCAATGAACATTGAAGAACCATGGAACAGTGTAAAATGGGATTATGAGAGTGGCTGAACATGTGTTGGGCTACAAAGCCAAAGTGAGGAAATCAAGGTGGATAATCAATGAAGTGCTGCAGGTGAGTGACAACCATAGAAAGCTGAAGGAGAATAAAAAAAGAAAGGCACAAGAAGTCTAAGAGCTGAATGTATGCATGAAACTGAAACTGTAAATATATTTGGGATGTAAAACAATTCTTTATTTCTGTGTATGGATTGTACATATTCCAGCTGGAGATGTTCATGGCTTTGAAAGCTAGAAGACTAAGTCAGAAGTATAATATTTATTATATAATTTGGTTCTTCCAATTTGTTGTCTGCTTGTGAATTTATTTGGTTGTTCATCACTTTATGTTCAGTTATCCATGTTACTTACATTCAGTTACTCAGTACTGTTGGCATGTGGTAATTCTGGTTCTGTATTACTATGCAAACCTAGCAGAATAGAGTGGAAGGAACTTCTTTTGAGATAACTAGTTAACTTCAGAGGTCTTGTATGATCTCTCTCTTGGGTAAGTAAGAAGAGCAAAATCACACATTGCATGATATTCTTCGGAACATATGCTTTAATTGGTTCCTGTGCACCATCATGTTTTCCAGGGTGGCAGTACCAAGAAGCCATATTAATATCTATTCAAGGCAAAGTAGATCACAACTGGCAGGTAGATTTTATTATAGTCTTATGAGAAGGAAGTAAATGAAGCCACAAGGGATAAAGCTGAATATGCTGAGGGCTGACTGAACCCAGCATATTATCCACCCTTCTATGTCAAATTTGTCTGGCTTGCAAGGCCTTAACTATGTTGTCCTGGAAAACAATAAAATGAGACATTCTATTTGTGGCAGAGGACCTCTCCCCCATAATGTTTAAATGGCCAGACATTTTCTTTCCTTATTTCTGTAAGGTTTCTACTGCACTATATTGTGGTTTGCCTTTTCACATTACACACAATGAGGCAGATTTTAATCCTGATTATATTGCTGTAAACCAAATTCACTCCATGCAAGTCAACAGGGTTACTCTGGAATAACACCATTATAACTGAGAATAAAATCTGGCCCAGAGAATATATTAATACTGAATATTAAAACAGAACTAATTGCCATGAGGATTGGAAATGAGAGAGTTTTAAGTCTCAGTCACTCTTGAATGTACTGGGGTTGCATATATGTGACATTGACCTCCAGTGACTGGCCTATAAAGAAGGTAGGAACAAGTTACTACTTCCAGCCAAAACGTATGTAAGCTCAAGCAATAGTGGTTTTCTGTTTTGTTTTTGTTTTGGGGTTGGGAGGTTAGAGGGAGAACTAACAGCCCAGGGTTCTTGCTCTCCAGGTATATGATTTCTTTAGTTTATATGTCTTTAGTTTGTAGCACATGTATCGATTCATTACAGCTCATTCATATCCAGTTTAGGACAGTAATTATTGAAAGTTGTTCCCATCTGATAAAGTGGTTGGCAGCCTATGTGAAAAATGTCACTCTAGAATTTATTGGATACATCACAACCAGCACTAATTACCTGCCTTATTTCAGAGTCTAAGGACTGAATGAGCAAAATGCTGACTGAAGAAACTGAAATGTTTTGCAGGAATATATAGATTTCATCAAAAGTTTTTGAGGGAAAATGTTTTGTTTCAATAAACTTGACGTGTTTCATTTTTACTTTTTTAATATGTTAAAATTTATAAAATGATACATGTTGACCTTATCAAATTATGATTTTGATATTTCTAAAAAAAATTATTTCAGAATTTTCATTTTGCAGTAAGTTTCAGAATTTTGACTTTTTGTTCCAATTTGGAATAAAAGAAAATTTTGAGTTGTTGGAATTTCCCTTAAAACAGAATTTTGAGTTTCAAACAACTCTTGTTGAGTCATTTTCTGTTCCTGGGTACCTATGAAACGGATACTGCTCTTTTCTTTGTAGACTATAGTCCCAAATGCCTGAGAGAGCTCAATTTGTATTCTCAGGTTTGATTAATTTAGGACCTGTTTGGTTTCAATTGATCATAATAAACCAAAGTTTCTCCATTGTCTGTAGATACAAGTTCAGACCACAGACACACTCACTTTTTAATAATTTTAAATAGACTTTTTAAACATATTTGCAATTTTGAACCTAAACATTTCTATCTTTTGGTTTCTAACGCATACTAATTTTCTAAAAATAGTGGAATATCCCCAATTCATATACAAGAGACTCACAGAAATATAAAGGGAGATTCAACTTAAAATTATCACGTTTGAATATTTTTAAACATTAATTTTACAAGAAATAAAAATATTTTTTAACCTTTCAATTATATTAATTTTTTGTTTTCTTTATTTTGACAGCGCTTATTGTATATTTCACCTTCCCGCCACAAATATATGTATATTTCGCCCTCTCCCAATAGCAAGCTATTTTGTGGATTCCACTGTTCGCATGTTTTTTTCTCAGTGCTAAAAAGAGGAAAGGCAAACATATAAAGCGATTGTAAGCCTACCAAAATTGGCATGGGTTTTCAGGGATGGACATAGTTCCTGTAACACTGTTTAACTCATTCTTTGAAACAGACTGTATTTCAAGTTGTCAGCGTCCCTTTAATTTTCAGATCTTTGCACGGTCAGAAGTTCTGTATGCAGAAGTTGTCCCATTTTACTTTCTATTTTGTGTATATTTCAGCAGCATTGGAAAGCTATTGTTATCTTAATATATTATTACTGTAATTACAAGTCATATTTGTGTAGTTCCAATGCAAATGCAATCCTTTTATACTGTATGAAACAGTTGCCTGCAATAAGAACTGAAATGACCTCTTTCTTTCAGAAACTATTTATTACAGTTGCAAGACCTACATATTGAATTTCCATATGCACTGCTGCTGGTCCTTGGAATATGCCAACTTTAGGCTTTTTTCTTTTAGCTGTGATAATAGCAAATATGAAATAAGCACCACCATCAGTCCATTAAACCAGCAAACAGATAATAATATTGGGCATTACCAGATCACAATAATTCTTACAATTATGGAAAAGCTTTAGAAACTTTAGTGAGTAGAAAATGGAAAATACACAAATATGGTAACAGAGATTATAACTTAGGTTTAACCCATCATACTCTGCAAATGAATGCACAGATATGTAAACTGATGCAGCTGCTGAGCACTCTGTTTTATCCACACCTTACACCCTCTGGCTGAGAAATTCTGTCAGTCGACCGGGATGAGGGTGGGCTAGCCTAGTGCTCAGAGCAGGCAGCAAGGTGTCAAAGCTCTTGAAAACTGAGAAAGATGGGTCCTTCAATGAAGGGGAGTTGAAGGCTCTGGGAACTGAATATAGGCGAGAAACCTGCTTAGGCAAAGATTGCTCACCTAAGAAAAGAACGGAAACTGGCACCTTGTACTTCTGTACAAGGTCCTGACTGAGAGAACGTCAGCCATGGCTGAAAAGAAAAAGATTGGTGAGAAATCTACCTTGAACTACCTTGTAGTTTGTTGAGTTTAAGTCTTAGTCACTAGAAAGTGTTCCACTAATTTGTTTGTAACCATTTCTGACTTTATCTTTTGTACTTGAACTCACATAAAATGCCTCTTTTTGATTAAATTAACTTGTTTTACTTATATTCTAAATCAACCCAGTACTGTGTTTGACTTGAAGTGATTAGTAACTCCATTTACAACAAGAAGCTGCTGTGCTTTTGTCTCTTTAGAGAAGCAACAGAACTTATTACTCCTCTGATTGCTCCAGGAGAGGGCTGGACATTTCAGAGCAGACGAGTTTAGGGAATTCAGGACTGGGGGTGTGTTGTGGTCCACCTGCAAGTAATAACCAAGGCTGGTGGAGACTAGGGTGGGCCTGTTTTATAGGCAGACTGCTGGGGTCAGAATGCTGAACCAGGGCGGCATAGAACACAGACACTCAGGGACCTGCATGCTTATCTGTGGGCTGTTGGTGTCCAGGCTGTGAGCCATAGCAGCAGAGTATTTAAGGCACTCAGGGTTACTGGACAGGCACTTACACACATCTCATTGGACTGAATTGCACGGCAGAAGGTGACAGTATTACTCTGTAAAAATCACTAACAAATATTTGTATTGTGCAACTAAAAGCTCATCAGTAGAGAGGTTGTGAAAAACTTTCAAAATTAAACCCAAAGTTTGACAAGGTTCTCTGCTAAATTGAAACGTGGGCCAGGTTTACCAAGATTTTGCTGAGGTTCAAAAACCTTTTTGGTGAACTTGGGCTGGGTTTTATAGATTTTTAAGGCTAGAAGGAACCTTAGATCATTTAGTCTATTTCTTTTAAGAAAGCCTGTGCTATATTTTGAGTAAATCTGGGTCAATTCATGGTTTTGGGTAGAAACTCAGTGCACACAACACTGTGCTAAACTTTACAAATGTTTTCTAACCATTTATGGGCCTGCTACACTGGCTGACTATACTGTGTAAACCTCATAGACCCTTATTAAGTTTTCCCAAGGTATATAAGGAATGTGTGTTCCTTGACTGGAACATATTGGCTAGAAAAAACTGTCAGCACACTCTACACCTTCAAATTTTCTCAGGCTGCTACACAGCAACTGCAGATGAATGAACCACAAAATGTTTGGAGGTACAGTTCAGGTAGGCACTCAAAAGTTCAGATGTTTCCCTTATCTTATCTAAACTTCTTGTGTTTTAAACTAGGTTGGTAATGTCACCAGATCAGGCTCTTTGGTGAGATTTCTGGTAGAACCTGAAATACTAAGAGAACAGCCTTTCCTGAAGTATTTCAACACTTTCTCTTGTGCTCCTGGGTGGACTCTGAAAATGGCATGAAAAACAAACATAAAAGTTAAAGGAACATTTCTGAACCTCGAAGAAAGGTTTGGTTTGGGCTTAGGGCAAAGTTTTTGGGACAGTTATTTGTCTGAACCATTTTTCCCATCCTTAGTGACAATGGACTTGGTTGCAGAGTAGGAGTGTGTATTACATAGTATACATTCTTCCCTCAATGTAGTTTGTACCATGAATCTGCTAGACTCCAATTTAGTATCATAGGAGTTACATATGCACATTGACAGAATAATACACTCCATGCTTGTATCTTTGCATCTCTTATCAGTTTATATCCAAAGCTCTATTTAGCCTCTATGGACTCCAACAACAGATCATCTTTATAAATCTATTTCTACTCCCCCTTAATTATGCTAAATATAAATACAGAGACTTGTGTTTAATCAAGAGCTGGGCCCAATCCCTGTACCAGAGGAAGACAACAAAAAGCTTGTTATTGGCTTCACTGAAGCAGAATCAGGCTCTTTATGCAGCAGCCCAGCTTAAAACCATCCAAATGTCTTAGTATAGGTAGGTAAAAGACAGAATCAGTAGAAAATTATAGACATTGAAAAATTATGGCTCTATGATTTTCCCTGCTTCCTTAAGAATCTAAGATTGGTTGCTCCTTCAGTTCCTGCCTAATTGGAAGTTCTTGCCTATCAATAACTCCAGCAACAACACCACCACAAAATCTTGAATAGGCACATCCACACTGGCTGCTGGTGTCCTGACTCTGTTTCCTGGTCAGAGCCCTTCAACAAAAGTTCCAAGTCTTTCAACTCTAGAAATTTCAGGCTTTTGAGGTTACTGTAACAGTAAAAACCAAAACAAGTACAGTTTGTTTAAATCATCCTTAGAAAGCCACCCAAGATCAAAAGACATCTACAGACTTGGTCATGCTGCTTACCAAGCAACAGTGATTATATAATGAAGGCAAAGGCAGCCTTAAATAGAAAATTGTCCCTTGTCAAACAAGAGTAAACACCCCCTTTTAACTCACGCTAACATCAAAGTGTGGTTGAGACCACTGAATTGATATGGTATTCAGAAATGTAAACACCCAGCTGGAGGTAGATTATTTATTTTTAACTCTACACTGATTTTAGATTTTGTCTTTATTTAATGTCTTTAATAAATTCAATTTAATTAAATTTTATATAACTGTCACATAATTTTTCAATAAAACATACTTTATATCAGCCTTGCAAAATTGGACTTGCAACATTTTTGATGGGCTTGTTAAATGCCAGTTTAACGGAAAGCTTTCTGATCATCAGATGGTAGAGAGGCAGGGGAGGATGGGGGGGCCAAACAGAATTTAATGTCTGACTAGGTAAGTTTTTAGAATTTTGTAGTGCTGCATAGAAGTACCAAGCATGCAGAGCTGCATTTAAGCAAGGGTTTCTACTGCAAAACCTACTATTTTGTATAGCCATTATGGACTTTTTTCAGCTTCAGAAGTTTTGAGATTCTTGTGCTTTATATCCACAGTGGCAGCTTCCAGTTCTGATGGGGGAGTTGAGATGCATAAAGGTGAATGGCCTTACCTAGTTGCCTATGCCCACCCCACCCAGGTATGGAGTTATACAGTAGTCAGATGTATATGGAGGAGCACTAAACATGCTGTAGTAACTCCTGCTTCCTTGGGAGTGGGGATGTGGGAAATAAAGGAACTTAGAATAGGTAGTACATCTGCTTGGGAGAAATGGAACTTATTTAGATAAGTTGATCACCTCTTACCTTCCAGGCAGGTAAGGTTGGTTTGTGTCCCTTTGTTCACTGATCTGAATTTCCTCTGAATAGGTCATCCCAGTGCACAGAGGTCTTAAAGGGCTTTGGAGCACTTGTGTGTATATTGTATAAGGGCTATAATTAAATTATTTATTGGGCCCGATTCTATTCTCATTTATACCAGTGTAAATCAGGAACAACTTCATACTTTATTGAAGTCAATCCAGTATGAAATTGTCAACTCAGGGTAAGTAAAAGAAGAATCAAACCCATTGCATACACATTTATTGCAGATTATTCACAAGTGGTACTTTTCTCCATCCATTCTCTGAATGGAACTTTTATGCCACACCTATTAGTTTGGGAAGAAATTAGGAGTTTGCCTCTTGTCCCGGCATTTTCTCTGTCCATTTCCTAGACTATAGTAATTCATTTCCTTGTCGCAATTACATGGTGCCTTATCTCAAGTTAGAAGGATAGGCAGGTGGCTTCTTTATTTAACTTACAGAATATAGGAACTGTGACATGGAAAAAGCTACTCTCCTATCTGCCAAGTCTCTGAATAGTTTCAAATGTCCAGCCCTTTTAAGATGAATTTGGGCAAAAGTCTAAATAGAGATTGCCAAGAATTTATGTTACCTGTTGTGGCAGGGCCACTCACCTCACATGAGCGCCTCCTATCAGGTGTGTGCGTGCACCTGCACTCACTCTCTTCGGCTGCATTGCTTGGGGTGATCCCTGTTGGGCAATTAACTTCTCAAAGTGGATTTTCAATGACTCAGCCCTCTGGCCGAGTCACACACAGTCTGTAGATATACAAGAAAACGAACCCCTTCTTGGGTATACAGTCCAATGGGGCTTATCACAGTGCCCTTAACTATGTCTCTATCTGTAGCCCTGTCCCTGGTCTCAGTCCTCAGTTGGTCCAACAGGGCCTATTTCAGTACCCTCAGTTAGTATCTTTAGCCCTCTCTCCAGGCTTAGTACTTAGCCCCCATCTGGGCTAGCTTTCAAATGGTCCTTCTAGATCAGTTTCCTGCTCTGGGATGGAGCAGTTCACCCAGGGTTCCCTTCCTGGAGACTCTTCACCTCCTGGTGAGCGCAACTGACCCAAGCTGAATCGCTCTCTCAGTTCAATCCCCTTCCATGGGTTTATTAAAGTCCACAAATGCTGACCTTCTTTGGGGTCTTCAGTCCCTTCCCTGGGCTTGGTTAAACTCCCCTTCTTCAGGGCCTTGGCCACTCTACCTGGGGCCAGTGAGGGTGGGGGTCCCAACCCACGGGCTCTACAAATAGCAGCCACCTGCTGCATCCATTTTAACTGTGTAGCTACTGTTCCCTGGGCCACTTCCCTTTACCTTCACCCTTAGAGGGCTGAAATCTTGCTTGAATCCCTGCAGTCAGCCAAGAGCACCTTCCTTGCTCCCCTGGTCCCTGCCAGCAGCTGCTCTGTCCAGCTGTGCAGTGTCTGCAGCTAGGAGCACCATTCTTGAACCTCTGGCTCCAGTCAGCAACTGACTCTGTTCTGTCCAGCAACTCCTTTTATATGAGCCTGCTGGACTCTGATTGGCTACTCCCTGAAGCCTCTCTCTGATTGGCTGCTTCTCTGCAGTCACTCTAGGCCGTCTGGGGGACTCACTTCTACAGCACTTTTCCTAAGACAGGGTGTGGTAGGATAGACAGTCCTCCAGAAAGGGGCTTCCAAGAAAATGGAAGAGTCACCTGTAGAGTCATATTTTGTACACAGTAAATTTATAAAATGTTTTCTTGGAAGTCAGTAAAATAGTATGTGAGGTATTTCTGCAATGTTCTGCAATAAATAACTGCATTCTCCATCCTTTTCTTCAAAAATAGTGCAATTTCCCACAATTTTCTCCAGTTTCTTTGCAATCACCCTTTGGGTCTGATAATGATAAATTGTGAGAGTTATTAAACATTCTTAGGTTTTGGTACAAACTTATTTAGTACAACCGTTTCTATAATTTAGGTACACTGGGAAAATTCACAGTGCTCAATAGGCCAAGACTTCTTATTACTTCTGCTTGTGTGTTGTGGTGTTGGTAAGCTAGGTTTTATATAGAACATAGTGGTGGTGGCAGGACAGACTTTTGCAAGTTGATTTATACTGGTTTTATTTCTAGAGATTCATGGAGCTCAGTCTTTTAAAAAAATTTGTATCAGACTTCCTCCCATTTTTTAGGTCAGCTATCCTCCAATGGTTCACATGTGAACTTGAGCTGAATCAGCAGCACTAAGAAACCAGAGCTTATCTGTTCCATAAAGTTCTTATGAACAGTTTCCTGTGGATCACTAGCAGAATTAGAAGAGATGAACTGAAACCATGAGGTTCAGAATCTAATTCAGGTCCGAATGCTTCCAATATATGGGTATTTGGATCTAGGATTTTGGAGTGCCTCTTCACAAAAACTGGGGTTAGCTGTGCAGTTCAGATCCAAATCCAGCAACTGCTAGGACCTTTCCCTTCTATCTGTTATAAGGTGAGTGTATAACTGGTTGGAAAACCATTCCCAGAGAATAGTTATCAGTGGTTCAAACTCATGCTGGAAGGGCATAATGAGTGAGGTCGCGCAGGGATCAGTTCTGGGTCTGGTTCTGTTCAATATCTTCATCAATGATTTAGATAGAGAGTACACTGATTAAGTTTGCAGATGATACCAAGCTGGGAGGGGCTGCAAGTGCTTTGGAGGGTAGGATTATAATTCAAAATCATCTAGACAAACTGGAGAAATGGTCTGAAGTAAATAGGATGAAATTCAATAAGGACAAATGCAAAGTGCTCCACTTAGGAAGGAGCAATCAATTGCACATATACAAAATGGGAAATGACTGCTTAGGAAGGAGAACTGTGGAAAGGGATCTGGGGGTCATAATGGACCATAAGCTAAATATGAGTCAACAGTGTAAAACGGTTACAAAAAAAGCAAACATCATTCTGGGATGTATTAGCAGCAGTGTTGTAAGCACGACACAAGAAGTCATTCTTCTGCTGTACTCCGCACTGATTAGGCCTCAACTGAAGTATTGCGTCTAGTTCTGGGTGCCACATTTCAGAAAAGATGTGGACAAATTGGAGAAAGTCCAGAGCAACAAAAATGTTTAAAGTCTAGAAAACATGACTTATGAGGGAAGATTGAGAAAATTGAGTTTATTTAGTCTGTAAAAGGAAGACTGAGAGGGGATGTGATAATAGTTTTCAAGTACATAAAAAGTTGTTACAAGGAGGAGGAAGAAGAATTGTTCTGAGGATAGGACCAGAAGCAATGGGCTTAAATTGAAGCAAGGGAGGTTTAGGTTGGACATTAGGAAAACCTTCCTAACTGTCAGGGTGGTTAAGCATGGGAATAAATTGCTTAGGGAGGTTGTGAAATCTCCATCATTGGAGATTTTTAAGAGCAGGTTAGACAAACACCTGTCAGGGATGGTCTAGATAATACTTATTCCTCCCAAGATCCCTTCCAGTCATTTTCCTGTAATTGCCAAAAAAACTTGTTGCACTTTCATTCAGATAAAGATTTTAAAGTAGCTATCCATGCCTTTGTCACCTTGAGGTTGGTTTACTTGGTCCGGATAACTTGCACCCAAGAGTTGCAAAAGAGTTGGCCGAGGAGCTTGCTGGACTGTTAACACTAATTTTCAATAAGTCTTGATATAAGTTTGGTTGATACAGATAATAGTGTCAATGTAATATACCTAGATTCTCTAAATGTTTAACTTGGTACTGCACAACATTTTGATTAAAACATTAGAATGATATAAAATGAACATGGCACACATTAAATAGATTAAAAGTCAGCTATTAGATAGGTCTCAAAATGTAATTGTAAATGAGGACTCATCACTGAGTGGGTGCATTTCTAGTGGGGGTCTGCAAGGATTGGTTCTATTTAACATTTTTATCAATGACCTCAAAGAAAATATAAAATCATCACTGATAAAGTTTGCAAATGACACAAAAATTGGGATACTGGTAAGTAATGACAAAGACAGGACACTGATTCAGAGCAATCTGGATTACTTGGTAAACTGTATGCAAGCAAACAATATATGTTTTAATATGATTAAATGTAAACATATATATCAAGATACAAAGAATGTAGGCTATACTTACAGGATGGGAACTCTATTCTGGGAAGCACTTTGGGATCATTGTGGATAATAAAGCCGAACATGAGCTCCCAGTACAATGTTGTGGCCAAAAGGGCAAATGTGATCCTTGGGTGCATAAACAGAGGAATCTTGAGTGGCAGTAGAGAGGTTATTTTACCTCTGTAGTTGTCACTGGTGCGACCCTGCTCGACTACTGTGTCCATGTCTGGTGTCCACAATTCAAGAATGATGTTGAAAAATTGGAGAGGGGTCAGAGAAAACCCATGAGAATGATTAAAGGATTATAAAACATGCTTTATGTGATAGACCAAAGGAACTGAATCTATTTAGCTTCACAAAGAGAAAACTATTAAGGTTTGACTTGATTACAGTCTATAATTACCTACATGGGGCACACGTATTTGATAATGGGTTCTTAATCTAGCAGAGAAAGGTATAACATGATCCAATGGCTGGAAGTTGAAGCTAGACCAATTCAGATTGGAAATGAGGTGTAAACTTTTAACAGGGAGGGTAATTAACCACTGGAATCTATGAATTAGTTCTACCCCTTCAAATTTTGCAACTAGTGGTAAATGATGCAAGCCCTCTTATTAAGTGCTGTTTCCCATAGTCAGTGCATTACACCAATACTCTGAGATCTGCACTGTCAACTATTTGATTTCTACACGAAGACTGAGGTGTTGTTTTGATCAAGAATATAAAGCCTTAAATGATCTCGATCCCATCTACTTGAGACACTGCTTTTATCTCCATGAGACACCATGATAGTGGTGCTTAAGCTAATAACTCCCTGATTTGGTAGGAGTCAGATGGTATGTCTACACAGCATAATAAGTCTGGGTCTGAGAGACCTGCGACTGCAGACTCAGTGCACTGGGCTCATCTGTTTGGCCTGCCCTTTTTTCCCCTTCCTGTTTTTTTTTAGGGAGGAGGTAAGCAAAGAGGGCAGTGAATGTAAGAAAGATAGGAAGTATTTAGTGGATACATTATGTATTTTGGTGTGTGTTTTTAAATTTCTTTAATGGACCTAAAAACTGTGGCAGGAACAAAAAGAAAAAAATTAAAATAAGATAAATAAATAGGAAGAAAGAAAAAACAAACAACAACAACGGGCCAAGCCTAAAAGCAGTGACACCATGCACAAAACGTGCCAGCATCAGAGGAAGTAACCGCATTTCATCTCTGTGCCTCATTGTTCTAATTTCCTTCACATCTGTCTCTTTTCTGGAATATGTGCCTGTGGAGGAGATGTAGCAGCAGCAGCAATAACCACACTGCCAATTAAGGTCTCGCACCTGGGGTTGGCCAGGGCTTAGTCTGAGGACAAGATCACTTCTAGGGATGGAGTTGTCTCTCTCCGATTACTAGTACTATCACTACCTTTTCTAACTTGTCAAACAATGAGGAGCTTTTGAAGGCTAAATCCAGCAGTAGCTAGTAGCAGGGTTAGTGCTGAGTGAGTGACACTGATACATTGAGACCGAGAGTCTGACATTGTTTGTCAAGATAAGTTCACAATGAAGATGACTTTCATTTCCAGTCTAAACTATCAGAAAAGAGAGACCACCTATAAACTGGGTAGCTAAGTGTGTGGCTCTGCCCGATGGAAAGGGGTTATCTAGAAATAATGGACAATGCCCATTACCATTTGGGGTATTTGTTAATTGTTATTAAACTACAGCTTTAGTGGTTCAGAAAAAGAGAAGCTACATTTATACCATTACTTTAATTTACCATTTTTTTCTGGTTATTGACCTGTGGGAAGGGCACATTTTTCCTTTCCTAGTGAGTGGACACACATCTTGGCACACGGGGCTGACTCATTGAATGTTATTTGATTATTCTTTAGGGTAGTTTGATACCCACTTCACTTCAAATATTGCAGCTGTTTCACAACATTCCAAGTAGTGAATATCACAAAATGTCAGATAAAAAAAATGATAGGGGCCCAAAATGTTAATGGAAACGCTGGAACGTCTTAGCCTCGAGATGTCAGTAGGTGACAGCGCACTGGGTTCTGTCTGGGAGGAGTGTTCCCTGTCCCACGGCATGATGATAATTAGGCAATTTTCCATTCCTTCCTTGCTGGGAGCTGGGAGGCCACTTCGTATGTCTCCTACAGCTATTGTTTCCATCTGGCTGTGTACTCAGGAGGACACTAGTGCTATGTCTACACTTCAGACTTCTGCTAGCATAGCTATGTTGGTCAGGAGTGTGAAGAGGCGTAATCTCTGACCAACAGAGCTGTACCAGCAAAAGCCCCCCTTCTGTAAATGCAGTTACATGGACAAAACTGAACTTTTACCGCGATAGCTTGTGTCATACGTGGGGGGTGGTTTAATACCATTACCAAGTACTGCTTTGCTGGTAAAGTTCCATCCACACTAGGACCACTTTGCTGGCATAGTATACTGTTATTTCTATACTGGTAAAGTGCTGCTAGGGTAGATATAGCCTTAGTTATTGTTTGAAACCTGTTCATTTTGCAACCTAAGAAACATACAGTTAAAAAAATAAAAGCTGAGATTCTGGAGCAAAATTCTGAGACCGGGGGTGGGTTTTGCAGCACATTCTGCAGCCAGTGAAGCCCTCTATGTATGTCTGAAGGATGAATTCAAAATAGTATGTTCAGTAGTTTGGCAGAAGACTTTACCTACCTCAGATGAGTTTTATGAGACTTAATTTGTTTATATTTTTAGAGTGTGGGTAAGTTTTATTGACACTTATTTTCTAGATGGGTACATTGGAGTACACCAAAATTAAATGATTTGCTCAAGGTCACACAGAAAGCCCCTGAGAAAACTGAAACTAGGTCCCAACAACCTTCATTCTCAGCTCCAGTGCTCAAGCCATAATAATTCACCAATCAAAGAATGTTAATCTGGGAAGCCCACTGAATGCATCCAAGCTACCAAGCCCCAAATGTAGGATGCAACATGTGACAAAGACGCAGAATAAAGGAGAAAAAGAAATTTCCTCAGAAAGTTTAAATGCTGTGTGAGTCATTCCTTTGGTGTAAATAACTCTCTGTATCATCTCCACTACATAAGTCTTCATCTCTCATCTAAATAATTTCCTACAACAAAGTGAAGGAACCCCAATTTACATTAGGTAACTTTAGGAATAAAATGAACACCACCACTTGAAATGAGGGATGGTTTAGAGGTTTACACCTAGTTTAGTAAACAGGATTTTTCTATGTAGATTTTTATTATTCTGTTTATTGCCATTGTATTTCAGAAATTGATGTTATGAGTGCATATTCTTTTGTGTTCTGTAAGAAATGCTTTTTGGGTGAAATCCTGAGCCCATTGAAATCAATGCGAGTTTTACCATTGTCGTCAGTGGCAGCAGGCATTCCCCATGGATGTTTGTGATGTTGAACGACACTGGGACCCACTGATCTATATTGGGAAGGTAGGATAATTTCCAGCTAGAAAGAATCAGATGGAAGTTGTGTTGATTCTAAGGACTCCTGGCAGGTGTAAAAAAGAGCACTTGGCATGTGATACTGTATATACAAAACCGAAAAGAAACAATTCAGACAAAATTCTGGTTCGAGTCTTAACCTAGTTGAGCTATAGTCTCTTGGCAGACAGCTATGTTCATAGAGTATCAAATAGGGTCTGCCTGGTTTTGAGACATTTCAAATAATATTCAAATGAGGGCACTATCAAGTGTATTTGAGGAGTACAGTATGCCCTGTGCAGAATTTTGAACTGCAACATTGTGGTAAGTACCTCTAGTGAAGATTTCCATGTTTTAGCACATGCACCGTGGCTAGGGTGACCAGATGTCCCATTATTATAGGGACAGTCCCGTTTTTTGGGACTTTTTTCTGTAATAAGCGCCTATTACCCTCCACCCCCAACCGTTTTTTCACAGTTGCTATCTCGTTACCCTAACCATGGCCAAGTGCTCTCTAAAAATGGGGAGTTTCATGGGATGTATGTACCCTACACTAGCCCAGCAACCAAAGAGTTAACACAGGGCACAGCTGGCCACCGCTGATTGGCAGCCTTACAACAGCTGGAGGATAAAAGGGCTGGGAAGCAGAAGACGTGTGTGGCTACCAGAGGAGTGAGCAGGCTGGAGAAAGGTGGTCCTGCCAGCAAGCTACTAAAGATCCACCTAGAGAGAACGGCCCAGAAGGGGATGGACTGACTGACAGGCTGGAGAACCTGCAGCATGGGTGTTGGGCATAATAGGCCAGGGGAGGTTCTGCCTCCCCAGAGCAGCCACTTCTATGCCACCCCGGCTGTAGGTTTGGTGGGGGAAATTTTTGCTTTTTATTATGCCCCATGAAGGTTCTAGGATGGCTGAGGAAATGGTATGTGCTATTCAGCTTCCTGGGTTCATTAGTAATCTCAGTAGACTCCAGGGAGATTGCTGAGTAAAACATACTGCCTCCTCAGCCACCCCAGAACCTGAATGGGGCAAAGCAAAAGCTCAGGTTCTTCTGAAGGAGAGAAGAGTTTTTGAATTTTCACGGGTGGCTTGGGGTCTGTGGAGGAGAGGTGCAGCTGTGAGAGCTCCAGCAATCCCAGGGTTCTTCTTAGCAGGTTGGGGGCGGGGGAGACGACTCAGGGCTCTGGGCTGCAGTTGGCGGGGGGGAGGAATAGCTCAGTGGTTTGAGCATTGGCCTGCTAAACCCAGGGTTGTGAGTTCAATCCTTGAGGGGGCCATTTAGGGATCTGGGGCAAACACTGGGGACTGGTCCTGCTTTGAGCAGGGGGTTGGACTAGATGACCTCCTGAGGTCCCTTCCAACTCTGATATTCTATGATTCCTCTGGTCATGGAGGGTGGGGTAGGGGGTCTCAGGGCTCCGGCCGTGGAGGTGGGAGGGCAAGGGGACTTGGGATTCCGGCCACAGAGGGGGGAGTGGGGCTTGGGCTGAAAAGGGGGCAGAGGGGCTCTGGGCAGAGGAAGGAGGTCTCAGGGCTCAGGCTGTGGGGTACAGGGAAGGGAGGGGATCTTGGGGCTTGGGCTGCGGAGGAAGGCCGGGGGGTTTGGGGCTCTGGCTGCTGGGGGGGGGGGAAGGGGAGGCAGGCATAAGGGGCAGAGCTGGGGGCTAGTCTCCCCGAAGTGGAGCTCCACCCGCCGCCCATGGCCTGCAGAGACCCAGGAGAGGGTAAAAAGGAGCTCAGGGCACTGTCAGAGTCGAATAACCTTGTTCCTGCTTATCTAGTTCAAGGGCCCTGATCTAGAACCCAATGGAGTGGGCAGGCCTGGGTTCCCCTACTGACCGTCTGACAGACATCAGAGTGAAGAAAGGGATTTCAGAGTCCTGGGCACCAGGAATAGACTAATAGCCTTGCTAGGTTATGTGAGAGATTGGGCTGCGCCACGCTTGGCCAGAAGGCATGCTGTTGCACTGATGCATCACCTCACAGGGAGCTGACATGAGAGTCTTTAGGTTTAATTTTCGGAAGCACAGAATACCCACAGCTCCCATTAACTTCAACACATAGGACTTCTGAAAAACAGGAGTATCAAACTGGATACTCAAAAAACAAGAGACACAAAATCAGAGACTCCTTTTAAAATTTTGATCTGTGTGTCTATGCTTTGAGTAATCTCCTTGTTTCATCAAACTCCCGAGATCTTTGAGAACTCCGTTATGGCTGTTCTTATTGGGGTGTTTGTATACTCTCTAAGCTTTAGGAGTTAGCTAAGAGCAGCATTATTTTCCAGATAGAGACAGAGGGAGAGAGATGTAGGGTGGGGTAGGGGGAGTTGTGTGCATTTTTGTTTTTCTACTTTTAGACAGTTTACTAACTACATGTATTGTGAGTTTACTGTGATGTTCACAGATTCCTTGTGCAATTGCATTTTGCTCTTCATAATTTAAGTTATTCATTTTCTTCAACACACAGTTGAATCTTTCTTCAAGGGAAGAGAATGCACTTTGCATTTAGTCTTTTTTTCATAAGGACTCCCATGAGATCCAAAGTGAAGCCGGTCCTGACTCAAGTGGTACTAGGGCTATGTTGATCTGAAACCCAACAAAGAGGGCGTTTGCAAAGAGACCTGTGACCTAGAGGCACACAGCTTGAAGAATTCTGCTTTCTGCCTTTCTCAGAGTTATTCTGACGTTAGATAACTTTTCTTTCCAAATGCTATGATATCCTGACATACAAGATATCCAAAAGTGTGGCATGAAAACAATCCTTAAAATAAGATAAGATTTCTAGTCCAGAAGCTTTCAGAAGATTCATCTGCCCTCAGTTATGCCTAGTTCAGCTCTCTTGCATTTTTAAAATTATTTCTTTCTCAACAGAACACATACAGATCCTTGTATGTGTTTTATTTTACAGTTCATTAGATCTGGATGTGTCCCACACCATCAGCTGTGGCTCTAACAGAAACTTGCATGTCACTATATACTGGAGAAATTGCATAATAAACAAAGTAAAAAATACCAAATCAGAGGAGAACCTAGTAATTTTATAAAATGTTATAATGAAAATCCATATAACTGACTTCTGTATTGCATTTTTACCCATATAGGTTGGCTAAATGAATATCAATAAGATGTCAAGAGGCTTTGAATTTTCATCTTGAAAATAATAACCTTTATCCCCACCTAACTACAGTACCAGTGTTTACTTAATGCTTCAAAAAGGCAAATTAATGATGTGCTGTGTAAAAGATGCAGTAGGCTGAAGTGTGACTGAACCTCAACAATGCATATAAAAGAATAAAATATTTATATTAACTCAACTGTGCTTAAGTGCCTTTTAAAGTGTCTTTGTAGGATTTATGAGTGTCTGCTGTGTTGTGCAGGTTGCAAAGAAATACCCACTTTTCACCACAGATTGATCATTAATTGAACAGCTTGTTCACCACTGCAGTTTCTGTAATATTTGAACTGTTGCCCTGTCCTCTTACATTAAACAGTAAACACTTTTCTCCCCCCAGACTTCATCACAATGACAAGTAGCCCATCAAGCTGCAGAACTTTAAGTACCTGCTCTTTCTTAAAACTGTTCTGAGACTTCTGACCAGGAATGAGCAAGCCCTTAATTGTTTGGCACTGGGTTCAGACATAGGCTTTAAAGGTCAAATTTAATCCAAAGCCACCTTAAATGAGTTTCTCATGAGATTTCTGCATTTTTTCTTGTTATTAATGATGAGTAGGACATCTTACTGCTGCAGTTGCTGGATGACAGAAAAGAGCAGAATAGCACCAGAGAAAATGAAAGTAGAATCCTCTCAAATCAGTCCTTAAATATAAATTTAGAGGAAATTTAAAAAAGGGTTTGAATTTACAATAAAGCACCTAAAATATAGATGGATTGTTCTTTCCAACATTTTCAACAAGCCTAATTTGAACAGACAAGCTCAGAGACTTCACTGAAGTTTTTTGCGTGCAACAATGTAAGCCAGCTTTTTGGTATGTTTGTTTGATTTTGTTACACTTTTTTTTAAAAGCATTTTAGAAAAGTTAAATTGCTGCCCTTGTAAAAAGGACACCATTTTCTCATCTGGGTTTATGTAAGCTGACATTTGCAGTACCATTTCTCTCACTCTTAGCTATTTAAAGGCACTTGCCCACAGAATCCTTTTGGGAACTGGTTTTCTAGATTCAGGGCTGGTGTTGCTTTCAGGGTGAAACTTTCTAACCTCTTCAAAGAAAAGACAGGTTTGACCTCAGAGCCCTTATTTATAACAATCAGTCACAAGATGGCCATCCTACATGACCTTTGGAACATGCTTTGCACTATTTTTAGATACCATAGAATGTGCTCAAGGGCAAATGACACATTCCATGATTAAGAAAGAATTCCCAGAGAAACATTCAATAGCAGGAGACATCGACCCACTGAAACATCAGAATGAAGCATGAGGTTTAATAACCCCTCCCAAATGGTTTAATAACCCCCCCAAAACTTCTTTTTCTATTAACAATTTTGTTCTGAACAACCTCAAACAATACTAAGTTAAAGGTGAAATAAAATGCTTTTGATTTAAAAAGATATATATAATTTTGAGATTCTATATCATCCATGCTATAAATGCATAGATATCTACAGAACTACATTTTCATCTGAGCTTTTGATTTTGCACATAAAAATGGGCAAATTTACCCATTACCTGGTTTGCACACGCTCACAAAAAAAAAAAAAAAAAAAAAAGGGCCCAGCTGAAACTGACCCCAACATTTAAAATAAATACATTTTGAAGATGCACTGAAGAGGCTTTTTGCCTACCATGGTCCGAGTTAAATAATTCTGTTTCTCCTGAAACAGTGGATGAGTACACACATTAACAAGGCAGGATCCAGTGGTCTGAGAACAGGACAAGGAACCAGGAACTGCTAAATTCTAATCCTCTAATACAGATTTCCCTGGTGGCTTTGGCAAATCATTTAATCTCTCTGCTTCAGTTACGTTAATATTTAGTTAATTATTAGACAGAGCTGCAAAGAGACCTAAAGTGCTTAAAATAGTGGAGCAAACTATTTTCTTTACACTACTTAAAGCCTTTACCCCAGATTTTAAAGACATTTAGGTGTTGCTGCACTCAGCTTCACAACACCTAATTCATTTAAGAGCCTACAACTAATTTTCAAAAGGTATTTAGGCACTGAGGAGTCTAAATCTCATTGACTGTCATGCCTATATACCGTTAAAAATCTAGGCCTTAATGATGTCTTCAATTTCTTGGTAGGTAAACAAAAGAGCATCTGATTTTAATGTATATTGTTCTAATGTTTTTATTTGCTATTTTTAGCTGTAAGGAGGGCCCAATTCTGCTCTCTTACTCAAGTTATCTTGCTGTCAGACACTATTCAATTTAAGAATAGGAGATTTGGTTCTTAAATTGATTTTGGTTCTTAAAAAAAGATTACATTTGTTTTTGTTAAACAATATTTCAGTTCACCTTCAGAAAGTATCTCAATGAAAAGAAGTAATGACGTATACTTTTTTCCTTTGCCAAAAGTAAACACGTGCATTACACTAATTTGTTGCTGGAAATTTTGATTTGTTTCAACTTGTCTTAAGATATCAACCTTGCTTTGCTAACAGTGGATCCACACATCATTACGAAACATCACCCTGCAGTGGTATATTTTAGTTTTACTACAAACCTTGAATGTTCTTGTTTTGCAGTCATTAGACTTACAATGTTTGTAGGTGGTTTCTGCTAAACTGGACATCTTAAACTTATATTACAGTCAAACCCTAACCCTTTCAGGGCTCAAGAGTAAACCTGAATACTTTGGCTGCTTCTGTGTCCTTTCTAGATGAGGTATCGCATGGCTTGGTGTGCCACTACAAATTTTAGGGTCTCAAGTATTTCCATTTTAAACACCTATTTTCAAGGGTTTATAATTCAGTTGTTGAATGTGCTGAAGGCTGAAATTTCGCCCCCGAAGTCCCAGTCAAGAAGCTCAAGCACATTCTCTCTCTCATACATATTATACATATACCCATGCACATATACACATACATCCAAAATATAACTTGGTATAAAATGCTGCTGTTATTTTTAAGTAAACGGAGTGCCAAAAATAATAAAAGTTAAGGACAGAAGGGTTGCCACCGTCCTTCTTCACTCTATTCTTCACCTATCTCTCTCCAGAGATAATTCTAGTTTTGGACTGTTATTGGCTACTCTTGCCTCACTTGTGAAGTGTTTCTCAGAAAATGTCCATACCACACTGGGGTGCGATCTCATCAGATCTCACAAGGTAAACAAAGTCAGATCTGGTCATAACATGGCCAAAGGAAAACCAAGTGCTATAGCACGTGGTGTTGATTCATTCTTTCCTCTGAATCAGTGCTAATCTAAGGTCCCAGCATGGCGTCAGTGAGAATGGCACTGCTTTTAAAGATGTAATGCCAAGAGTTGATTACCTTCAACTATTTTTTGACGAGCCCATGAGACTTTTTGCAAGTATAGGACTATTCTCCTCAGCATCAGATTCAAATTTGGATGATTATATTCTGCTCCTCTATATTGTCCTGTGGTATCAATTAGCTATGGTGTTTTTCCTCACGTCCTGTCCTAAACTGTTGTGTAGTGCAGCTGTGTACAGATAAACATTTGATATAGTTCACCTACAGGTATGGAATGCATGAAGTTGTATATTTGTAGCATGGGGGGGTCTCTCTCTGGATGGGCCAGATTTCAAAAACAGCTGAGCTCCCATGTAGGCATGCAAATGAAGTGTCCAGATTTTGAAAAATGATCAGCAGCTACTATTGTTCTCAATTCGGCCACTTAATTTAGGTATCTAATTGGGAACTGAGTTCCTCTGAAAATGTGGCCCAAGTTGTAGTTGATGAGGTATAAGATAAATTGTTAGTCTATTATTCGCTACATTTTCCTGAAATCATTGTGCGTAAATCGCACTGGTTAATTAATTCTTACATTCTTGGTTAATTAATTTTAAATGGTGACACACCTCAGGCTTTTAACTCCCCACCAGTGTGAACTATTTCTTTTATCCTCCTTTTCCAAACTCCTTCCTAATTTTGGAAAGAAAGTGTCCGTGATTCATGAATGACTCCACACCTCTAAACCTACTTTTGAATTAGGGCTAGTCTAACATTTAATATGATATTTGGTCACTTACATTTTAGAAGTCCTTCTATATCCAACTTGGCTTACATGTGTGATGTATAAAACATGGAGTCATTTCTTACAGAACAGTAGCTTTCTGAATTGGCAGCACATCCCCCACCCAAGAGAAAAAACATTTTAAGTGTATTAACAGAGAAGTCTATGTTTCTTCCTTGTGTCATATGCCTTACAGGGTTCTAAATTAACCATATCAGCTCAGGAAAGGGACTTGGGTGTTGCAGACAGATCCGTGAAGACATTTGCTCAATATGCAGCTGTGATCAGGATGTTAACAAGATATTAAGGTGCATGAGGAATGAGAAGGAGAATAATACAAAGAATATTATAATGCAAAATCAGTGTTGAGGCCTTATATGGAATATTCTGTGCAGTACTGTTCATCTCAAAAAAGATACTGCAGAAATAGTGGGGATTCAGAGAAGAGTGATGAGAATGATCAAGTGCTTGGGAAATGGAGAGATTGAAAAGACAGGGATTATTAACCTTAGAAACAAGACAAATTAAAGGGGCTATGATAAAAGTATATATAATAATGAATGGCCAAGAGAAAGTAGATCAGGAGCTTCTGTTCTCCCTGTCTCATAACAAAATAAAAGGAGACATTCAATTAAATTAAAAGGTGGGAAATTCCAAACGGATAAAGGATCTTTCCCCCCCACATAACATGTAATTAGACTGTGGAAGTCATTGCCACAGGAATTCACTGAGGCTAAGAACTCAAGATTCAAAAAGGGATTGGATATCTACATGGATATCAAGAATATCCAGAGTTATTAGATTTCAGAGTGGTAGCAGTATTAGTCTGTATCAGCAAAAAAAAAAAACCCGGGGAATACTTGTGGCACCTTAGAGACTAACAAATTTATTTGGGCACATTAGTTATTAGAATTAGCAATAATACATTTTTATCGGAATTTAGCAATAATACATGGAAGGGATATTAAACCTCATGCTTCAGGAGTTAAGCTAATGTTTAACTATCAGAGACCAGGTTGAGACCTAAAGTAAGGGGCACATTAGCCCACATCTGTCTTTTGCAGGGTTGTTAAATCTTCCTTAAAAGGCTCCAGTACTGGCTGCTGTCAGAGACAGGATACTGGACTAAATGGACCTCTGGTCTGATCCATTATGGTGATTCCTATATCTAAACATATTCTCTCTCTAGTTTTAAACAATTGCTTTTAACAAATGTACGGTTTGTTCACATTATTCAAAGGGGTTTCCTCACATGGGGTAGACTGTAATGCAGACAAAGCAGCTAAAGACAGACAAAGGGAACACAAAAGGCTGTCACATTCTAAAATGAGAATAAGTCTCAGTCCCCCACAGAAATGGAATCATCAACTGAGGGGGAAAAACCCAAGTGTGTTGCTCCATACAGCTGTACTAGTGAAGAGAAAAAACACCTTTTAGGAAGTGCTAAAAATGTCCTGCAAGACCAGCTTCTTTGGAATATTCCCAGCCATACCCAGAAACAGAAGTGGCTGCTCCTATTTCATTGAAGAAAGCAGATTTCATGAGATTTCCAGTTCATTTTTGTAGACTCATGAAATAGGGAAAAGCACCCAAACTTTCTGAACCAAACCTCAACTCCAGAGGCATACCACTGAAGGAAAGAGAAGACATACTTTTCTCATGTGAAAGGAAAACATATTGGAGAATTTATTCAGAAACAGTTAATCCATATGAAAATATAAGCCCCGGAAGTTAGCCAAAGCTCTGGGATGAGGTGGTGCTGAATAATTGGTAGCGCAAGTCGACAAGAACTAAGAAGGAGACATTCGTTAAATTAGAGATCTAGATAGTGACACACATTTCTTTAAATAATGCAAAAATTCAAGATACAAGCATTTTTGTAATGTCAGAATAAAGCCTCTAGTTGAAAAGCTGTTCCTGTAAACAACAAAGGTGACATTCACCCTTTGGAGAGGTGAATTTCACCCTTGTTTCACCAGCTCAAAGTCTTGAGCTGACCCTGTGGAGAGGGCCAGCTCAAGACCTATGCACTGTTTAAACATAAAAGATTAAATGGTGAGCAAACCATTATTTTCTTCATACCAGTACATTCTAACATTTACTTCCTGTAATACACAGTCCTGGAAGAATTCACAGAGAAATTAATCCTACCACATAGTAAATAAGGGCCCTATTGTGCAAAGTGCTGACCTGCCTGAGTTCCCATTGACTTCAGTAGAAGTTTGGGCGATTCAACATCCTGCAGGAGTCAGAAAGCATCTGGCAGAATTAGTCCCTAAATGCTTAAAACTAAGCTCTGCAAGCATTTACCACAACATTAGAGAGTCAGGTGATGATGCAGTAAAATCACAGCCAGCAGATATATTTTGTATGTGAATCCAGGGAACTGCTAATGAGCCACACAATTCATCTTGAAGAAAAAGAAATGGTTTATGAAATATTTTTGGAAGCTTCTGTTAGACTATTTTAGAAAGAATCAGAAGTTTTAACCTGCATAGGCGCTAAACTCCATTTATCCTTTTATCTCACACAGTTCTTACCAACATCTCTCCTTCAGATTTTTAACCCCATGTGGCAGTTACGCAACAAAAGGATCACTTTGACTAATTCAAAAGTTGTGGCTTAGTCTTAGCAACTGTTAACAGTGGCTATTATTTGAGAAGTGTATGTAGTTTCAGAGACCTTTTCTCCAGGGAAAAATAGGTTTCTCAGTTTGTTTTTAACCACAAACTGGCTGGAGTACTCCATGCTTTCTTTAACTGTGACTTCAGTGAAGCCTGTGTTCTGTCTGCTATGATGTATCTGAGTGCAAACAGCCCACTGTTAGCCATTATGTACCTATTAGCACTGATTACTTTCTGATAGCTCTTCACCAGTTGGTTTCACTCACTTTGACAGATTTGGTGCTTTGTTTAACCTTTAAACTAGTGGGGCAATAACACTGTTGACAGAATTGGAGAAATAATTAAGGAAAACTTAGCCAAGGCATAAGAAAACAACTGTAACAAGGCAGGTCTTTCTGTTAGATTTGAAAAGTTGTCAACTGACGCACATTGCAATGACCACAGCACAATTATGGCTATTTCCAGTTTAATCTGCAGGAATCCAGTTTAGAGAGATTATTACTGCTTTACTAATCTTATTTTTTCTCACTGTAGCTACATACTGTGTAGGTCAGGAAGTAATTTATTCCAGCATTTTTACAGCATATAATATTGCAGGGAGAATACTAATAGTCTATAGCTATAGAGTGTCTATTTTGATTTATAATGCTGAAACAGGCACTATAGTTTATTAAAGTACCGTCTGGAAATATGCTAAAAGGAATGACTGCAATTTCACTAGGACATCTTTTTCAACTGATTATTGTTACAAGATAACACCTAATACCATAAATGAATAAGATTAATTAGAGGGAAAATATCATTGTCTGTTTTTCTTCTCTCCTCTTCCCCAGTTTATTTATTTGGTGTGTTTGGCAGCACTTTGGGTGAAATTAATTCCAGCCAAAGGCTCTGTGCAGGCAGAAGGTGGGCATGTTGAGTAAATGAAATTAATGCCCCAATGCCAGGATGCAGGGTGACCATGCAACTGCTAGTGGACTGGAATTACACCGGTAGTCCCACTGCGCTGGTTGCATGGGCCAATGGATCCTCATACATGCCTCCTTCTTGGCCTGCACCCAGACAACCACCAACCCATCTGCCTTCTGTGCCAGTCGCTGGTTGCATGGGCCAATGGATCCTCATACATGCCTCCTTCTTGGCCTGCACCCAGACAACCACAAACCCATCTGCCTTCTGTGCCAGTGTGATTCCTGACACACCCTGAGTCCGGGTTTTAAGTGGTGTGGAGGCCCTCTGCATAAAGGTCCTCAAGGATTCAATTCTGAAGCACTTAGAGGAAAGGTAAGTGATCAGGAACAGTCAGCATGGATTCACGAAGGGCAAGTCATGCCTGACTAATCTAATTGCCTTCTATGACGAGATAACTGGCTCTGTGGATGAGGGGAAAGCAGTGGACGTGTTATTCTTTGACTGTAGCAAAGCTTTTGATACAGTCTCCCACAGTATTCTTGCCAGCAAATTAAAGAAGTATGGGCTGGATGAATGGAATATAAAGTGGATAGAAAGCGGGGTAGATCGTTGGGCTCAACAGGTAGTGATTAATGGCTCCATGTCTAGTAGGCAACCGGGATCAAGCGGAGTGTCCCAAGGGTTGGTCTTGGGGCCGGTTTTGTTCAATATCTTCATCAATGATCTGGAGGATGACGTGGACTGCACCCCCAGCAAGTTTGCAGATGACACTAAACTGGGAGGAGTGGTAGATACGCTAGAGGGTAGGGATAGGATACAGAGGGACCTAGACAAATTAGAGGATAGGGCCAAAAGAAATCTGATGAGGCTCAACAAGGACAAGGACAAGTGCAGAGTCATGCACTTAGGACGGAAGAATCCCACGCACTGCTACAGACTAGGGACCCAATGGCTAGGCAGCAGTTCTGCAGAAAAGGACCTAAGGGTTACAGTGGACGAGAAGCTGGATATGAGTCAACAGTATGCCCTTGTTGCCAAGAAGGCTAATGGCATTTTGGGCTGTATAAGTAGGTGCATTGCCAGCAGATTGCGGGACGTGATCGTTCCCCTCTATTCGACATTGGTGAGGCCTCATCTGGAGTACTGTGTCCAGTTTTGGGCCCTACACTACAAGAAGGATGTGGAAAAACTGGAAGGCATCCAGCGGAGGGCAACAAAAATGATTAGGGGACTGGAACACATGACTTATGAAGAGAGGCTGAGGGAACTGGGATTGTTTAGTCTACGGAAGAGAAGAATGAGGGGGGATTGGATAACTGCTTTCAACTTACCTGAAAAGGAGTTCCAAAGAGGATGTATCTAGACTGTTCTCAGTGGTAGCAGATGACAGAACAAGGAGTAATGGTCTCAAGTTGCAGTGGGGGAGATTTAGGTTGGATATTAGGAAAAACATTTTCACTAGAAGGATAGTGAAGCACTGGAATGCATTACCTAGGGAGGTGGTGGAATCTTCTTCCTTTGAGGTTTTTAGGGTCAGGCTTGACAAAGCCCTGGCTGGGATGATTTAGTTGGGGATTGGTCCTGCTTTGAGCAGGGGGTTGGACTAGATGACCTCCTGAGGTCCCTTCCAACCCTGATATTGTATAATAAATTTCACCCTTTGCGAAGAGTAAATTTCAGAGTTTTCTTTGTACAATCAAACCATCTGTTTCCCCTGTTGTTTGACAAGGTCTTGCACGGGATAGGAAAGAGAAATATGTTTTGAAATAGGAAAATTTTATTTTTTGAAATAGGAAAACCACAAAAGTTGGGAGCTGTATTCATGGGCATGTATAGTACCTGAAACAACTTTAAACTCCTTTGTGAAAATTGACTCGATTTCAAGTTGATGGGCCCCTTCAAAATTTCCACTCAACTCTTTTTACTGAGAGTGATCTAACCTGTTTTTGGAAGAAATAGAGGGCTCAGATTTATGATCAGTTATACTCAGCTTTATGAGACGTATAATTTTCACAAAAGCATAGTGAATATACAGAATTCTACAAGACAACCTGAATTTTGATAATTTCTGTTCAAGTTTAAGGAACCCAGATTTGGTAGCTGGCAGGAGAGGGCTGAGCTTAAAAACGCTGTGTGCTTTTTATCATTATCATTAGTTATCATTTAGTGATGCTCTTTGCAATTCAGTTAACAATGAGAGTGTAGGTCACAGGCCTTTTGTCATTCTACCTGCCAACCCTGACATGCAAAGTATAGAAAAATGCTTCATTGCTGCATACAGATAATTAAAGTCTAACAAATATTCCACTAAAATAACCAAATTAGTCTGCCTGATCGTTAATAATTGAAGAGTTTGTAAGACATTAAAATATAATGTATTCATCTTTTCTTCAGGTTGACTAGAGCATTATATAATATGATATATTTATAATCTGTAACCTCTCTTACTTTATGCTTCCATTGGCCATGACAATAATAACTAAAATAGGCCACTTACGCTTCTTGTCAGATTTAAGATACTGACATCAAGCAAATAGCACAGTTGTCTCTTAATTAAGTGCGGTAACTAGTCTAATTTAGTGTCCTTTCATCAGTCATTTATCATCACTCTTACTGCTCCTAGTATTAGTTCTTATGCTAATTGCTCACTATAATGCTCCTAAAATACGTAACTGCATAAGTATTTCCTGGGCAAGAATTTCAGCATTTCCAGCAGCTCATTGCAAGTATTCCCCAGCAAAAATCACTCTGTGCAGCACTTGGATAGGAAAAAAACAAATCTAAAGTAGGGTTAATTTGTCCTTGGTCATGCAAATATAAAGCAGTTTTTAATGTGGTTTCTGTGCTTTAACAGCTCTTCAGTGAATGACAAGGGTAAAGTAGGTAGACATTTAAGATGAGGGTTATTTTGCTGAAAGAAAAACTGAACTCCCCCTGAATTCTCTTTCAACTTGACTAGTTTTCTTGGCCTCTTTCACTTTTTGAATCTCTCTAAATTTGTGCTTCCATTTTACTGTAGTCTGATCCGAAACATTTTTTTAAGGGTATCTGGAAACTGAGAAAGCTTTTGGCATCACATTTTTCACCCTTTTTGCATTAGGGTCTCCACAAATAAGACATCATGTAAAGGAGAAAAGAATGGGTGTTTCTCTTACTACAGTCTGTGCATTTGAAATCATCTTTATCTCATTGTAAAACATACAATATGCTTTACACTTGAGGAGGGTGTACTAGTAATGAGGGCAAGGATAGAGATATAAAGAGTTGTGTTAATTAGGGTGATTTCAGTACAATTATTGGAGCAAAAGTATACAGTATCTGTATATTGTTTTTAAAATAGAGCTTTATTATTAAAGATGTATGTGACATTGCTTGTAGTGAAAAATAAAGTTATTTAATATGACACAGCAGGCCAGCAGTGTTTCAGGAATAAATGGAACTGGGTCATTATGTGTAAACTGAAAACTTGTTCCCGACTGTTAGCGTAGAGCACTTATACAAGAATTCATAAACTCCAGACCAAATGGATTGGTTAGAGATCAGCAGACGCATGAATTTCTCAGTAAATGTCTCTCACCCCATTGCCACTTTTTTCAGTACTCCATATGCTAGATTGCAAACTACAGATTTAGCCCGTTTGCCCAAAGGCATCCAAACCTGTGAAAAGCCTAGCTGAAGCACTGTCTATTGTTCATTGACAACTTGTCAATTTACTTCCAGGCAAAATAACTCATAAACATGATAAGTAAGGCAGATAAAACAAGAATTTTTTCACACTTTGCAACTTTACTGCAAAAATGCCTTATTTTCCATAAATGTGTGAAATCTCCCCTCAGAATTGTGACTGTGCATTGAACTTTAAAACTGTGTGGAAACAGCACATGCATCTCACAATTTCAGTCTATAATAAGATGAATGTTAAATATTAAAGATGGATTAAAAGTGATAAAATAAAAGATTTTCAAGGTTCAACAACATTATCATTTCCTATCTAGCTCTTTGAGCTAATAAAAGTTAAGTTTAGGAATAATCTCCAAAAAAAAAATTTGTTTGAATACCAGCCTCAAGTACCAGCCAAAAATTGACATTTTAATATATTTATAATGGCTATTAACCAAATCTTATAAGTTCAAAAATAATAATAAAAAAAAATCCTCTACCTCATATACAGTGCAGTGAGCATTACATACAAATCCACAACGTGCCAATTCAGGGTATGTCCAACTTGTAATTTTTAGGTATTTATTAATTTTCACAAAGAGATGAACATACAAGTGTCTTTTAAACCAAGCCACTATCAGACTATCACCCAAAGGTTTATACTTATTTGTCTTCACACTCATGGCTGACTCATGCACCCATGAATTAATATTTGCTGGAAGAATTTTTAAGCAGGGCGCTTTCTTGCATTTGGGAATTGGGAGAATCTTTTTTAAAAAATGGCTACTAAAATAACAATGATGCTTGTTTACACTGTTGAGACTACAGCTTCTTATACCAAACATATGAATTTCACTGATCCTTGGTTTTTCCTCCTGTCTCCTACTATGTGCTAAGACTGTAAGCTCTTTGAGGCAGAGATTGTCTTTTTAATATATGTTTGTACAGCACCTCTTACAAAGAGGCTCTGATTCCTGTTTTGGGGCTCCAGGGGTTACTGCAATACTAATAAATAATGATACAAAACAGAATGCTAAAACATGCAAAATAAGAGGTTAATACTTTTTAGTAGATAGTAGGTTGCCTACATGCCCTATACATTCATGCATGTCATGATTCATTTTAATAAATTTTTCAAGCACATTCACAAATATTTTTCATCACATTCATGCTTGCTCACACTCACACAAAGTTGAAGCTCATGTGTGACTCGTCTCTTGCATTCACTTCTAATTTCAAATGTTTATTACATACACTAAACATTTCAAACCAACATTTGTGAAGCATTTTCTCTTAATCAAATTACAAAAGAAGATTCCAACTTTAAAAACAGTTTTCAGAGTAACAGCCGTGTTAGTTTGTATTTGCAAAAAGAAAAGGAGTACTTGTGGCACCTTAGAGACTAACCAATTTATTTGAGCATAAACTTTCGTGAGCTACAGCTCAAGTGAGCTCATGAAAGCTTATGCTCATGAGCATATGGTTTAACCATAAGCATGGTTAAACCATATGGTTTAACCATAAGCATATGGTTAGTCTCTAAGGTGCCACAAGTACTCCTTTTCTTTTTAAAAACAGTGTTTGCATTATACATATCTTATTAATATTATTCTTTGCTATGTCTAATTATAAGAAAAAAAATAGAAATGTGAACACATCACCTATTGATTCATTACTGAAATTCACATTCTGTTTATACTTCACCTCTGTACATTATTGCACCCTCATTTTAAACCAATTATAACTGTAATTTAACTAACAAAGTGTGGTTAATGCTTTGTTTTCAGTTTTTATATACCTGTTGCCATTCTTTCCCCAAGAATTCTATTTCAGTACCCTAGAACAGAGAGAACACCAGATCTTTGGAGCTTCACTGTTAATAATTCTGATATATAACTTGTATATTAAATAAGTCACTCCACAATTTTAGTTTTAATGCTCTCTTCTGTAAAAATGCTATAAACAGCTACACAAATTACAGTCCATATAGATACAGTTCAGATGGAAAAACAAAGAGGAGTCCTTGTGGCACTTTAGAGACTAACAAATTTACGTGGGCATAAGCTTTCGTAGACTAGATGGAGTGCGGCCTGAAGGAGGACTTTACAATAATGTTAAAGAATAACAAACCAATAGTATACTGGATCTAGAATTTGGCTGGCATCTGAAGCATACTGTTGATGACGTTCAATACCTCACCAATCAGAAGTTGCATTAAAAGTTTACGCCCCCACAGAAGTCTGTAAAGAGTCTATGTTGAACAGTTTTTATGATAAAATGGAAAAAGTAAGAAAACAAAGGAAAAGTGGACACATATTGATAAAGATGAATTACTTCAATGCTAAAATAGGAAAGGTTTGGGTGGCAGACATAGTTGGAGATCATGGATTGGGATTTAGGAATGAAACAGGAGATAGACTGATTGAATTTGCAAGCGGGAACAATCTAGCCATCTGCAATACATGATTTCAGTACCACCCAAGAAAATTATATATGTGGTGAAGCTCTGTGGATGAACTGGGCCGTGCTAGAAGGAATCAAACATGTTACATTTTAATATCCAGAAGATTTCATACTGCAGTATGATGTTCCCATCAGCAGACTGCAATAGTGATCATAATCTGCTTGCCATGAAACAAACTAAATCTTAAAAAACTCCTTAAACTATCTAAAAGACACAGACTACAGATTGATATGGATAGACAAACAACAACAAAAATTCATGGACTGTATTTCAGAAGTCAACCAAAGTCTTGATGTCTCCCATGAATACAACAATGAAGACACTTTAGAGGAACTGGAAAAAAGTTTAAGACAGCAGTACATAGCACCACTGAGTGAGTATTAGGACAGAAAGGATGTGAAGCAACCACGGATGACTGATGAAACTGTGAACTTACAAAATGAAATAAGAGAATGTAAATATAGGAGAAGTGAGGAACATCAGAAGTCAGAGAAATTCAAAAAGCATGCAAAGAGGCAAAAGAATAATGGCTAGAATAAAGATGTGATGACATAGAAGAACATGAAATCCGACAAAACCACAAATAGAGAGAGATTCATTGCACTGTAAAAAGAAATGCGATAAATAAAGAAGTCAGAAAAAAAGGAATTAGCTGTGTTAAAAACGAAGAACGCCGGAAAATGCTAACAAAACTAATGGTATCTTGGAGAGATGGACAGAATACATGAAGGAACTTTTTGATTAGTCTGAAAAACTGGAAGATATAACCATCAAAAAAGAAGAAAAAGAACCGCATATTACTATGTGAGAACTAGAAAGAGGTATGTTGGCTGGAGAGAAAGCCCGGTATTTTTATTAACTGAACACACACTTCGATCAGGCTTCTGGAAACATCAAGCTCACGCTGGGCATGCTCAGATGTTCAACTCAGCTATCAACATAGCCACTGTCATCTAATAACACTATCTTTCTTTACAAATTCCACCTCTGCAAGTTCATTGACATAAGGCGGCTTTCACAGGGTACATGTCAGTATCATATTTGGGACATTATTTTCACTTTATGCAATTAATTCGATTTAAACCTGTGCATTATAACATGTTTTAATAAGCAGAGTCACACATTAATGCTCACAACATACAATCATAGAAATGTAGTGCTGGAAGGAACCTGAAGAGGTCATCAAATCCAGCCTCCTACGCTGAGGCAGGACCAAGTATACATAGACCATCCCTGAACAGGTGTTTGCCTAACCTGTTCTTATAAAAGCCTCCAGTGATGAGTCCACAACCTCCCTTGGAAGCCGATTTCAGTGCATAACTATCCTTATAGCTACAAAGATTTTCCTAATATCTAATCTAAGTCACTCTTACCACAGTGGATATGGAGAACAATTGACCAGTATCCTCTTTATAACAGCCCTAAACATATTTGAACACTGTTTTCAGATCCTGCCTCAGTCTTCTTTTCTCAAGACTAAACATGCCCCGTTTTCTAAACCCTGCCTCATAGGTCATGTTTTCTAAACCTTTTATAATTTTTGTTGCTCTCCTCTGGACTCTCTCCAATTTGTCCTCATCTTTCCTATGGTGTGGCACCCAGAACTGGACACAGTAGTTCAGCTGAAGCCTCACCTGTGCCAAGTGGAGTGGGACAATTACCTCCCGTATTTTACATATGACACTCCTGTTAATATACCCCAGATTGATTCTAGCCTTTTTAACATCATATTGTTGACTCAGTCCGTGACCCACTACAATCCCCGCATCCTTTTCAGCAGCCAGTTATTACCCATTTTGAAGGTGCACATTTCATTTTCTTCCCAAGTGAAGTACTTTGCATTTGTCCTTAATAAATTTCATCTTGTGGATTTTAGATCAGTTCTCCCATTTTGAATTCTAATCCTCTCCTCCAAAGTGCTCACAACCCCTCCCATCTTGGTGTAATCCTGAAATTTTATAAGCATACTCCACTCCATTACCAAAGTCATGAATGAAAACATTGAATAGTACTGGATGCAAAACAGACCGCTCAAGGATCCTACTAGATATGTCATTCCAGTTTGACAGTGAATCATGGATAAGTACTCTTTGAGTTATGTAGTTAGTACATAATGAGATTCTTTACTGAGCTTTTCTATTCAAATAATTAAAAATACTCATAGCATTACCTTTATTTTGTAATTTTGCCCCACTCTACAGATTACCACTTCACTTTTTTTAAGTCAGGTTTTCAAACAAATTCTCTAGTGCACATCCTTGTTGTTTAAATTAAGGGAAATCTGCATAGGCCTAAAGAAAGGAATTCTGTGACTCTGTATCTAGAGTGGAGTCCATCTGCAGACATTACATGAGGTTATGGGAGGGAGAAGTGAACAATGGTCCACTATAACCTTTTATGCAAGGTTTTAGACTAGAGAATCTGGCCTGTATGCTGTTTTGCCAATCCTACCATTCCCTGGCTATACTGCAATATATCATCCTTTTATTATTATTAGTTATCAGTTGTATTACTGTAGTGCCTAGGAACTCTAGTCATGGACCGTGACTACATTGTGCTAGGCACTATACAAACACAGAATGAAAGATGGCCTCTGCCCCAGAGAGTTTACAATCTAAGTATAAGATGAGAGACAACAGATGGATACAGACAAACCAATGGAGGGAGTACAATGAGACAAAACTGATCACCATGATAGGCAGTGGGCTCAGTACACCAGTGGTTAATTGTTAAGTTTTTGTGGGAAGCCCAGCAAAAGAGTTAAAGGAGGGATTTGACCCCTCAGATGTGCATAGGGAGTGTAGTCCGCTTCCCAGACTCTCAGCTGGTGTAAACTGTCACAGTTTTATTGACTTCACACCAACTGAAGATCTGCCCTGCATTTCTGATGCTTTCAAGCTGTGTCTTCAGAAGAAGCTGGAGAATTTGACTCTCTACATTTTTCAGAAATATTCAATACTCATTCCAGAACTTCCCTTTGATATGTTTATTCAGAATTGGAAAGGGGCACAGTACTTGCAGAAATAACATCCCAAACCAAATCTGCTCTGATGTCAGTCTCTGAAGTTCTTCATTTTAGAGGTGTTATTTTCAAAAAGCGCATGAGCTCTATGGTATGCCAAGTACCCAAAGTAAGAGGACATTTGCACAATATCTAAGTCATTTGGATGGCTAGCAATTTCATTCTGAGCCTTTTCTACTATTATGGAGAAAAGAAAAGTACATTACTGGTTAAAAATATAGTTTACCATTTTTCCAGGTATAATTCACAAAAATTAGTACAGGAAACAAACAGGATTCTGTTGCAACTTAGTATTCAACCCCAAAAGTGTTTACTACGGTGTTATTGTCTACAAAGGTATGCTTCTGTGTTCAATTTTGAAAATAAAAATTGCATGCTTGTGGCTCTTTTTTTTCCATATATACACAGCACATGGCAAGTTAAAAGGGCTTAGCTGTGTTGATTAACTATCCAAATGTTTAATCAATACAGCAATAGCTAGATGCATTCTGGCTGTGAAAGACCTTGGAAAAGTCCCTCTTGCCTTATTCCCCACCCCCAAGTGGGACATCAATGAACTATTACATGATCCTTGCATATCAATGCAGAGGGGCTTAGACAAATACAACACTAATGGATAATTGTGGGTCACCTTGTCAAAATGTTAAATGCCCCCCGAGTACCTTTTTATTTATTTATTTAAAAAAAGACAGTAAACTGTGACCTTGTTGATATCATTCAGCCTTTCAGGAAGCAAATATTACTCAGACTGCAAGCGGTTCATTGATTCATGGGTCAAAAATCCATTCAAACTAAATTATAAAAGACGCATCCTGGTGTGTTGATACAACCCATAGTAACTGTCTGACAAACTGTTAAACAATTGTACTCTTTAGTGTAGGCAGAACACATTTACTGACACTTATTCAGAAAATACACATATAGGCCTCTGTTTGAGTGATTCATAAGCAAAGCCTGTGTATCCCTGAGTACACTGGATGTTAACATATCACAAAGTCAGGGAAAGTTCATCTTGGGACCAAGTTCTTTGGACTCAGTCCAAGAATATGCCATTTGTAGGAATGGCGTTAACTGTAGAAAGGCTGTTGTGGGACTTGGATTCCTGCCCCCGTATTTGTCTACTCACAATGTCATTAACACCCACATTGATTCTGAACTGTTATTGGTACTGATGCAGTGCATGGAATTGCTTGTAGTCTGGTGTCACAAATCACAAGCCAGAGAAATGATTCTGATAAAGATAGCAACTCTGTTGCTTCCCATTGTTACAAATGATGCCACAGAGGCCCTGCATACATGTTAATAATGTGGTATAATGATTTTGCTTGGCTATCCCTTAGAAGCATTACCTTTACTTTTGCTGTTAAAATTAGTACTCAGAGGACTATAACATGGTTTGCACTGGGATTGTCACAATGCATTTGTCATATCTCTGGCACTGGCAATAGTACAATGCCTGAGATAATGCTGTAGGTTAAAACAGGCAACAAGGACAAATTGCAATTAATTAGCATTTTTTTCTCTTTATTATGAAGCTTGTTTTCTGTGCAGCCAGCAAAGAACTGAAAAGGCTATAAGAGTATGTGTTCAGACCTACGTGGAATTTTGGAAAAGTTGGCATAGATTTTCATTTACTATTTATTGCAGGAAGGTTACTTTAATCACCTGTACAAGTGCACAAATACACATATATATACACACATATATATACACATGCACATATACACACACTATATGTGTGTGATTTTACACACACACACACACACACTTATTTGTACTATGGTAGCACTGAGACTAGAGCCCCATAGTGCTAGGCCCTGTACAAGCACCTAGTAAGAGGCAATCCCTGCTGCAAGGATCTTACAGGCTAAATAAGAGAGCCAAGCAGTGTGAGTGGGAACAGAAATGAAGTGACTTACCTAAGGTCACCCAGCAGATCATTGGCAGAGCCAGACACAGAACCCAGTTTTCCTGAATCCCAGACCAGTGCCCTATGCAGTGGACCATACTGCTTCTCACATATTATACAAATCTATATACAGAGACATATCTCATATATCTGGGTATTAATTAAGAAGAGAGACAAGGAAGACTAAGAAGTGATTGGAAAGTCCAGTAGTGATCATGAAGGAGAAGGGGTTACACAGGAAACTTTAGACTGAGACACAGGTCTTAATAAGGGCTCAGTTATGGGTTGTAAGAGCATGAGTAGTATTAAAGGAAGGGAAGGAGGTAAGATGACTGAGCAGTAGTGCTTGGAACATTATGCCTTTTAAAGTTCTACCAGGAGAGGCATGCTTGCTACATCTTTGCAAAGACACAGACACCACTCCTAGTAGTTCAGAGAGGTGAACTTATGGTCCTGCCCATACATGCCTCCTGTGGGGCTGCTTACACTGTCACCTCTCCCCTGTACTGCACACTCCCTGCTGCCAAGTTATAACTGCCCCATTCATACATGTAGGGAGTGAGAGAATTGAAGTACTCCTTGTGCACACATTCTGGAACAGTTATGATTTGATCCTGTACATTGCTCAGGAAACATTCCCATGGAATGTGTGACAGTGTCCCCGTGAATTAGCTGGGAAACAAAGTATCCATTGTAGGTCTCACTGTTGACTTGGGAATGATTTGTTTTGTTGAGACTCTATAGTTTGAGCCTACCTATCCTGGGAAGGTCTACTGCTGTGAATGCTCCCCATTGGTAGAGCTCCTCAAGAGATAAAAACAGAGGAACCATTCCATTGTAGCTGGGGGCAGCTTTTCATCTCTGAGGGTTGAGTACCTGTACTGAACACATGGAGAGCATGGACTTCCATAAACCTTCAGTATTAATGGATATCATGGTGAAAATTCTACTCCATCTTTGCAAGCGCACCAATTACATTTCACTTTCTAGGAAAAATTAAACTGAGAATGTAGTGTTAATTTTTTTTTAATTGTTAGGACTAGTCAGTTAATTTGATTCAGATATTTTTATTGAATTTTTAAAAATATAAATAATGTACAGGAAAAAGGACAGAGGTTGCAGAGATGGAATGTAACTGATAAGCAAGACAAAGATAGTGTAGTATAGTTATCTCAGTGATACTCCAACATTGTTTTATAAGTATATTGAAATCTACACTCATCTTCTGCATAGATAAGTGAATGTGTTTGACACTTTGAGGTTAAATGCTTCCCTCAGATGAAATGGAAGGTTTTCTTTTGATTCAGTTATCACAGACTGTATGCCAACATTCACGGTGGTAAGTATTCCCATGCTAGAGAGGTCGAAAAAACAAGTTCAACCAAAGTAAAATTTTGCTTGGAAAAATCAGATCATTGCCCTACTTAGTTGGTGAAAACAAGTACGGAAGTATGGAGGCCCTTTTTTAATTGCAGTTGTTAACATCTAACACCTAGGAGGAAAAGGGTCATCCTTCCTTAGATGTGCAGTTTTTATGCACTTGCCTAAGAAATCATCTCCAGGGAGGCAATCTCTAATATTCCATTTGAGCATGAAGTTGTGTTCACGTGCCTATGGACTCTATCATTCTTGAATGGGTCCATTCTTTCCTGTCAGGGAGGGTAATATCCATCACTATTTCGTAAACTGTTCATGTTTTGAGCCTCCCTCACTGGCACAAGGCATCTCAGAATATGACCTTAGGCAGATGTCATACAAATACACATTTAAGACAATTTAATATCCCCACATTGTACATTAGCTTTTATTTTAAAATACGTTAATTGTATGTATTTTAGTATTGCCACTAGGGAACTCTAATTAGCATCCATTTAATATTTTATTGGGGGAAAAACAGGGTAATAGTTTCTTCTTCCCTTACACAGCATGGAGAACCACCAAAATGTTCTCTTTTGCTTTTTACACAACAAAAACAATATGACAAAACCACACCACAGTTAGTCCCAAATACCTGTGTACACTATACATATTGCTGCTCCGGCTGATTTCTGGCAGCTTCTAAAGACAGATACAGCGAGTGCCACTTGAGGACTCACCAACAATTTAAAGGGATACTGCCTTATTCCTATACACTACAAGAGGCCTCTTATTGTGTTTGAGAGAGAAGAGTGAGCATGTCAAGGGGAAAAGATGGCTTTGTAGAGTATTTGTTCCTACCATTTAATTAACTATATGCTCAATGTGGCCATTATGTAGAAACTCAGACCTGCAGAGCTAAGGTAGGGGATGTGGAAATCAGCTGGTTAATATGTCATGGTCCCATGGCAATGTATCATAAACATATTATGTAATTTCCACTGAAAGTTAGTGGTGCTCTGATCAGCAGTAACTCCCCCTCTGTGGAGTCTAGACACTTTACAGAGTTATAGGAAGAAGAGAGAGGAGACAAAGTGATCACAACATCGGGGTCCAGCTTGGTACCTATGACAGCCCCATGCTGCAACTGAGTTGAGACAAGTGCCAAAGACATCTCACAGACCACAGAGATCACACACACATAGCCTGAAATCTCTAGGATATGCAAGAAATGCTAGCCATGCTCCCCTCCTATTCTTCACAGCCACCAGCCTGCTGGTCCAAAGGGAGCAACGCATCAGACAAGCAGCTTTATGGGAGCTACACAAGTACGGAAGACTGTGCTCATCTTCCCTTGTGGTTTTACTCAAGAAGGGGGAGCATGTGGCCTATAGTATGATATGAAGAGAGAAGTTTAAAAGCAAAAATACATGGATTATCCCGAGGGATTTTTTCATTATTAATTTCTTTTCAAATTTACAGTTACAGCCTTCTTCTGTTTTACTTACTATCTCTGTTGAAGCAGTTAGTTACAAGAAAAGTGTTGAGGGCTAGTAAATAGCACTGCAGCAAATGTTTCCAGTGCCTTCATTCTGGAAGATTTCACTGTTCACATTGATTCTCCAAGTGACTGTGCTGGGAATTCTAGATACTTCTTTTTTTCATCATCATGCAAACATTCCCACGCTCTTACTGTGGAGAGAGCATCACTCTCACTTTATTAGTTGTATTACCATAGCACCTAGGAGCCCTAGTTGTGGAACAGGACCCCATTGTGCACCTCAACACTGAAGAAAGAGACAGTCCCTGCCCCAACGTTCTTTCTTTAGCTTTTGGTGTTTCTTGGTTTCATCTTTTTCACTCTATCCTCTGAATATTCTTTTCTTACCTCTGACTTTAGTGGGAAACAATTTCAGACCATGGAGACTGTCATGGCCTACCTGCGTTTCTGTCCCTTTTTGTGTTCTCTTTGAATGTATCCCCACAGATATCAGTCCTCATGCCTTTACCTATCTTGGGGTAAAATCCTCCCACTTTTACACCACATGGGGCTATCACATTCTGTATATCAACTGTTCTGACCTTCCAGGTCCGACTGAGTTCAGCACCTGTGGTTCTTCTCTTTGGGAGTCTGTGATTAGTAGTGAATATAGTGATGGGGCAGCCTTCATAAATCAAAAGTATTGTTTATTTTAGCAGTGCTAACAAAGCTTTCAGAGAAAAGGGAGTTTAAAACAACTCATGTCTCTCTCACCTGAAGTTTTTATCATCCCCTGATGGTGACCTAGACAGCTCTAACTTCTTCAGTTACTCCAGCTATTGCCGATGTCTCAGCCTGGTTCCCCCAAACAACTAACCTCCCTTTCTTGAGAGAGTCTGTTTTCAAACTCTGTTATAATTTTTTTGTTCTACTGTGCTTGTTGGCCTTTTCCTGTGCTGGTTCAAATCAGTGCTGTAGGTTGGCTGGAGAGGAGGCAAAATCTTCAGTGTTAATAGTCCTGGCATTGTCCTTCAATAACCCTCAAGTGTTTATGGAGAAGTGGCTATCCTGAGCCATTCTCTCTTTTCCTCCCAGTTTCTCCAGACAGCCCTCTATTAAACTAACCCCCAAAAGTCACACAGAACCCATCCCAATAATCAGGTCAACATCCAGTATTCATAAAATAGTACTGAGCAGCTCCAAATCTGTCACAGAACCTACTTGATTTTCTCTTGAAATTTCAAATATTAATAGTCAGGAGAATTAGTTTGATTTTACTTAATTTTTTACTTTTAATTTTTTCTATCTTTTTTTAAACTAATGGACAGTAAGTGAATGAATTTCCCTGTATTTGCAAGATTTATCTGACTATTTCAGACTGTCTTGATCTAATATTAATATCAAAGAATGAAGGCAAGTGTGGGTAACTACCCAGACCTTATCTAAACTATTCCAACTTTTTTTAGTTTGAAACAGTAGTCAAGACAATGTGATCTTTCTGTTATTTCCTAGTTTTGATCTGGCCATAAATATGAGGACTCTTGTCTTATGGTATTCTGGTACTTCTGCTTGGCACATCTGGCTAGAACCGTAAGCTGACGTACAGAAAGCGAAAAATACTGTATACATTAAAAGTTGACTTTTTTGAACCTCACACAATGGTTCAATTCAGTTCAGTTCAAGTTTTGGGTTGACTGCTCTGGCAGCAGAATTATTTTGTGATTCCTGTACTTGAGGACTCTGAAAGAGTTAACAAAGTCTCCCATCATAATTTAGCAGCCAAAACTGTTTGTTAAGAACCAATACATACCAAAGAGTATTTCTGGGACTAGGTTGCAGCCAGTTCTCTTCTAGCCAATAATGGATATAAATAGAAAAGTCAGAGACACAGAAGAGTTTCCCCCCTGAATCAGGACAAACCTATACGGGTATACATGTATACCTATATATACATGTATCAGCAGGGGCAGAGTGAAAAGACAAATTATGAGAACAAATGGTATCTCCAAGTGCAGCATATGACTATTGAATCACAAATGGACCATAGTTTTATGCCATGCATCACAGGAAAATAAATGAATGTAACACGTACAAATAAAACAGATTAAGGACTGGGTACACGTTCACTACATTTCACTGAGATCTGGCCAAATCTTGCACTGCAATTGGATTACTAGGCACACTACACTGACAATATCTCAAATTTTGTTTAATAAGATGAAAAGGAATATGAGTAAAAGTGATGATGGCACTAAGCAAAACACCATAAGAAAAGATAAGATACATGCAAAATAAGGGAAACGGACCTAAAGCCATACAGTGGTGGCCAACAAAGTCATCATTTTCATTTGCCCCAGAGGGATGCCTGTGATAGCACTGTCATTTCCTATTCTAAGTCTAGGGAGAAACTTAAATGTTCACATAACTGTGGTGTATTGAAAACTGCTAAAATTATAGGCTATCCCTTTAAATCCTAAGGGGTTTCTTGGTCCTGCCTGCAGGTGATGGGGATGTGCGTTCTCAGCAGTCAGTCTGCAAAAAGCCGGCCAAGAGCAAGGTGGGTTGAGCTGTGCCTCTCTGCCTTAGGGAACAGTCTGCTTTGTCTCTCTCTGTTTTTGGTTGTTGTGTTTTAGTATGCTGGATTTCAAGAAATAAAGTAGCATTACCCTGTAACCTTCCAGCAAGAGTATTTTATGTTTTCATCTAACTTCTCTGTGTGTATGCCATGAACATAACAATAACTCCTATTAATTTTAATGTGAGCTATTTACATGCATTGAGAAGCTATATACCTCTTAATTTTTATGCAGGAACTGAAAACATATTTCTTTGCCAGTGTTTTCAATTATTAATGTATTAACTGGTTTCTGTGATAGTTTTAGTGTTAATATTTTACCAATGATGTTGTAATTGTATATTGACCTAGACTTCATGAAATACTGTAAGATACATATTTCCTTTTATGTCAGGGATAGGTTCTGCCACATGCAGGTGGAAGAGTACCTTGCTATGCTAATAGATTTAATTGAAACTGCTCCTGGTGTAAGGGTGGGAAATCAAGTCCTGATTGCCCACTGTATTGTCTACCTGGGAGTGGATGGGTATAATTCTGCAATTCTTTTTATATGTAATTCCTTTTTTTCATACTGCAAGACACAAAATAATCGATTTAGTTAGAAAAGTGTCTTCATTTCATTCTAGGTAATCTCCCTCTTCAAAAATCTCTCATGTACTGGATATTTCACAAAACATCTATCATTATTTTAAAGCATTCTAAAGGTTTTTAGATTTTTAAACAAACCCTCCACCCTCTGTGGCTTTTCCCACCACCCTAGTGTATATGTTCACTTTTTTTCCAAGACACCATTCTCCGCTGTGAGTGATAACGTCTGGTAACTCACTGAGGTGAAACATTGCCTTATTCAGAAAAATAATTTGGGCCACTGCTGTAGAAAATGAAAGCTACATTCTTTCATGAAAAAGAGCATGGGATATGATTTCCTATATAAAGAATGCTCTTCTGCAATACATCAAACTTCTTTTCTCCTGTGTGTGCAAATGGACTCTCCTTTGTTACATGTAAGAGGGTGTATAACTTCAAATGAGATGGAGTTAGATGAAAAAAAGCCATTCCAAACTCTACTGATTAAAATAAATGTGCTCATAAAAAAGACAGGAGAGTAAATTACTGCAACCCCAGAACAGCAGTAACTTATACACCAACAAGTTATTTTCAAGTTTGCCAGAGGAAATAATCTGCTATCAACAAGGGGTAATTGCCTGAGCAAACTCGTCTTTACATCTCACATACACTGTCACCTTGTGTAAAAAGGAGAAATGCACCACATATCAATTCAGAAAAGATTTTTGAAACATACTTTTAAAGGTTGCCTCTCTCTCTCAACCACCTGAAAACGAGAATATATACACAGTTCAAAACATATCTAATCTCTGCTCTTTTCTTATCACTAAACAGTATCCTAACACACCACAAAATTCATAACCTAAGCAGCCTAGGGCAATATTAGAAAGGGTTCATTTTAGACTGGAACAGAAATTCCAATCTGAGATTTACCTGTGGTTGTCACAGGTGAAACAGGTTAGCTACAATGCCCTTCAGGAATAAATGAAGGCACTATTAAGTAAAAGACTATTTTCTGATTTATGCCAGCACCGGGTGGCTGTAGTGCTGGCTGAATACTATCAGAAGTTTTCTGTGAATATTTACTCACATTTTTTAATTAATTATATTCAGGCATGCTCATGTCCCTTTTTATGATCACGTTGCACAGACATTCATTTGATTAAACTTTACTGCCATCGATATTCATGTAAAGCAATTTTCAAGATCTCATGCATAAATATTTGCGAAAACAGAATTTAAGATTTGCCTATGCATGCCTGGGTGCTGGAAATACACTCCCAATCCAGAAAAAGACTTAACCAACCAATCAAAACTAACCAGCTTTAAAACTCAACACAAAATATGGGTAGTTACTTCAAAATAGTATATAATTTTGAGGAAATTGTGATCGTCTCATGAATATTTTGTGACTCAGAAAGGAGGCTACATTCATCAGATAAATTGCCTATTGTGAAGTATCCACTCAGGTCTAAGTAGGGGGGAATCAGATTAATGTCAGTGATAATAGTGCACCCAGCTGATTATCATTATTTCAGTAAAGGATAAATATTGGTGTCAATGGGCTGCCTCCTTCCAGGTACCTTGTGGTATGGCTTCTGGGCAACCCTGCAAGTGGCCTGCTGCTCAGTTTCCCTTTTCAAGGGGGTTCTCCAATAACTCACACACACGTGTTTCCATTCACAGTCCTTCTTAGGTTCCAGTTTATTACATTAACAAACATTCAAAATAAAGTTCTGTTTCATCCTCAAGCCCGTCCATTTAGCTCCTTATCAGGCCACTCCCCAAGTTTTAGATTTCTTTCTCCGCTGGAGCCTACTTGCTCCCAGAAGTCCCTGTGCTGTGGTTAGCTCTGCTCCCCCAATCATCTCCATAGCTTCCTGCTTCTCTTTATAGGAGAATCACCTGATCCTTGCTCAGGTTTGCCTGTTTAGCTACTAGGGTTGGCCTACCCCAGGCCTCTAGCCCATAAAGGAGAAACTACTCTATTAAAATGGGATGACATTTTATTCATAAAAATAACATCTGCCTCTCTTCTTGCTCAGCAGAGGACATCAATGTATTGATTTCCTCTACTCCATCTTTTTAACTTTTATTTGAGTTCCCTCAATTTGCCGTCTCCAAAATTATCATAACCAGCCTAATTTTCCTGGTCATGGTAGCAAAATATTAAATATAACAGAGAAGAGTTTGAACCACCCAATTTGTATCCAGATCCAAAGTTCTTTGCACTTCCAGGATGTTCTAATTCTGGTGATTCTTCCTTTCATTATAGGGCTGCAACCAGCAGCAAAAATCTGATCTGGATCTGAATTTTCACAATTTTGGGGATATATAGTTCTGGGAGGATTCTCCTCTCCAGTCCTCACATGCTGTGGCCCTGGGGTCATAGTACTGTAAAGGGGCTGAGGTAGAATTCCCCTGGTGCAGGGGTTGAGGAAGACACACGCTGGCTTGTGAGGACCCCTTGCAAATCCTGGTGTAGGGGATATGCTTCATTAGTGAGGCTGGATTGAGAGGGACATGTCAGTGGTGGAGCACCAATGCTTAGTGTTGCATTAATTCGGGACTGCACTGCTGCTCATAGACAGTAATTGACAGTTTACTATAGGGCAGCTTAAGTTACAATGAGGCTCACTCTAGTCCTTGGACCAGTCCAGACTCAGGAGGATACCGAGGTAGCTTAAAACTATGTTAGCCCTCCAACACCTCAGGCTGAGAGTTCAGTGCAATGCAGTGCAGTGCAGTGCATATCTCACCCAGCTCCCTTACCCAAAACTATGTATAAACTATCAGCACCAATTCCAATTCACCATCTGAGAAAGCAAACTCACTCAGCGCCCAGTTTTGCCACCCTTATTCACATGGAGTCTTCTAATCATACTCTTCACAAATAATTCTACTGAAATAAGTGGAACTCATTGTGGACTAAGATACCAAAAAGTGAAAGGATGGCAGAATCAGGCACTTAGAGCATGATTCCTGTCCTCGGTATGGCAAGGGAAGCTGGAAAGCACGCTTTGAAAAATCAATTAGGCAGCATTCTGGCATAAGATCAACAATATTGTTATATAAACTAGGATAGACAAGATTTTGTTTCTGAGTTAAATGTAGAAAGTGTGTTCTAGTTTACATGTACACATTTCATTAAAACAAAATGTTTCATATGCATACTATTTTTAATGGTCAGGAGCTTATATATTCCCTACTCTTTGGGCTACAAATAAGAATGTAGAGTTTAAAAGACAAAGAGCCTCTCAACAATAACAAAAACTGTGGATGAAATTTGCCATTGTCACTGATTTTCCAATCTTTATCAGACTGTAGCTGTCAGTCACAGGAAATCAGGTTTAGAAAATGGGGCAGTCCTCCCTCAGAAGCTTGGGACTGAGTCTGATTCCATTTATATTAATTCAATGGGTGTTTTACTATTCTCTCATTTAAAAAAAATCATAGTTCCAAACCAGCATTAACATCAGTATGTTAATGATACCATAATGGTTGGGGAAACTGCTGTACAACAATGTAGTACTTTTTTTTTAAAGAGTTGACTTCATTTAGAGCGGGATCAGAACATGAAGCCACAGTCCATTTCAGGTATAAATGGGCACATACATTCTTCCTAATGTTCCAGGTAAAATTAACAAACTCAGCCACCTTAATACAGAATCCATGGGCTAGCACTTTTTACCACAAAAACAAAACTACACTGGATACTGTACCCACCAAAGTGGATTTTTGGAATGTTCCTAAAAGTTATCAGTAGTACCCCATACTGTTAGCAATTATACTAATATATCATGGATTACTACAAACAAAAGAAAAAACAAACAAACAGATCACCATCAATCATCTCTAGTCAAATAAAAAATTATATAGATTTCAGAGATAAACACATCTTAATGGAATATGTCTGGTGTATAGATGACAAGAACATTTTTGAATCAGAAAAAAAGATGGAAACCGTTTTCCAAAGTGGATCGCCAGAGGATTAAAAATGAAGAATTGTTTCTATCCCACAAATGAAAGAAAAAGAATGACAAATATCATTCAACTTTGATTAGTGTAGGGCAACAATAGAGGAATGGGACCATTCACCCTGAGGACTTCCTTGCTGATAATTCTCAGAGGAACAGTATGGCTTTGTTCTACAACAACACTGAGACTGGAAAACCATAGAATTAAAACTAAAAGAACATTCTTTTCAGCTTAGTAGAGAAAAAAAATAGACTCTCTGGGTAGGGGGGAAAATGGCCTGCGTGACAAGGATCTTCAACTATCTTTCCAAAACTGGCTTCATAAATGAAAACAATTGCAAAACATATTTGCTTACTTTGTTTTAGAATCAGGCAGCAAGAAAAAAATAAATAAGTTGGGTTAGTTATAAAACTAATGGCCACATTCTCCCATGGTTGGCATGCTGCAAAGTAAAGAATGCAATCACAACTTAAATAATACCTTCGTTTCCAATGTCACAACACAGCACTCACAACCAACATTTTTTCCACCCTGAGCATCTGCAACAGATCAGCAAATAGAACAGAAAACATCTACTTTGTGGGAGAAGTCGGATAATTTAAAAAGCAATCTATATAATACTCTAACACCAGCCTAGTTTACTACAGAGAAACATCATAAGTTACAACTACCAGAGGTAGTAAGTAATAGGTTGTACTCCAAGGCCTATTCTGTGATGAATCAGATTCTAATCTTGTCAGCAGCCTTCAGAGCACATAGGGAATCTCTGTGTGTGTCAGAGATGCATGGGAATGCAAGAGGTGCAGACAAGTTTGCTGTGTAACTGTGCAAGCCCCACCATTCTCTGTGTGATGCACAGCAGTACATTCTCCCCCTAGAGAATTTCCATATGGTTTGGCTCTGTAAAATGGTGTTTTAACCACACCCATTTAGCTTGACACAATGGTTTGCCTAGACTGAAGGGCTTGCTACAGCACAACACAGCACACCAGATTTTGCACAGCTGTTCACAGATGTTTACTTCTTCCATGCTGTTTTCTGTAAAAGGGCATACGTTGATTCTAAATGATATGCTAATTACTATGGCTCCTTAGAGAATAGGGAAATTTTTAAAGCAGTTATTATATATGGAATATTTGATGGTATAGTATAAAATCATCCCGAGTTTGGGATGATGCATTATGGATGAGTGGCAAAGCCATGAATAAGGTATGCAGATCACCGCAAACAAGTGGCAATAAATATACCAATCCTTACCATCCCCTATTCTGTATATGCTGCAAATAGTACAGAAATGCTACTCAAGAGAAGTCAGAGAGAGTTTTATTTTCTTTTTATTGGGACTGTATTCTCTAACTCTCTGCCAGCTATCACATTTGCCATGAGCCCAATTGTGCAGAGCTCTGACAGAGACATTAAACCTCTAAATTGAACTACATAGCTTTTTCTATGTGTAAAAATGGGAGTTATGAATGCTGATATCTCAGGTTCTTTCATGGCAAGCACTGCATCCTATTTGAAAGTAAGTCACCACCAATGCCATAGTATAAGACTTCTGTTTCTAGCCCCAAATCCTATATCTAGAAAAGGTCCAGGAGTGAACTTTGCCTGTCCTAGGCCTCAGGTAGGAGTAGTTCTGTAGGGAATTTACACCTTTAGGGGAGGAAAGAGGGACATTTCTCTGGCGCATAGATTAAATAAACAAACAAAAAGAGAGACAAGATAAGAGCATGTCCTGTGACATTTGGATTAGTGGGCAGATAGCAAGTGAGGTGATCAAATGTGTATGGTAAATGAATTCATCACATAGCTCTGCAATTTATTACATGCACATCACCTTCCTGCATTTGATGGTACATCTGTTACAAACTCAAAGTTTGACACATGAATAAGTTCTAGCTGTATGATCTTATAACGCCATACAATGGGGAAAAAATCTGACATTTGCATAGCGATTACAAAAGACTAAAAGTAGAAGTAAATTCAGGTGCAGCCAGATGAGCACATGCACACACACATGGACATATACACAGAGTAGAGCTGGGTGGAAAACAGTTTTCCTGTCCCATGAAAATTTGAGATTTCAGAAAGTTTTCCCATTTCATATCGGGATAAAACTGAGAACTTTTGAATTGTTTTTTTTTTTTTGAAAAAGGAGAATAGCCCAGTGGCTAGAGCACTTAACGTGGTATGTAAAACACCCAAATTCTAGTCATTGCTCTGAAACAGATAGCACCAATTGATAGCCTCTTAGCCATTGTGGGGTGGGTCTCTCAATCTTTTCTGTTGGAGCTGTTCCATTTTGTACAAATACTGAAATAGTCACTGGGGGGGGGGGGAGGGCAGGAAAGAAGAGAGAGAGCGCGCAAGCAAGAGAGAGAGAGATTCTGTACCTAGTGGTTAGGGCATCTGGAATGTGAGAGATGCACGGACTTCAGGCTGTCCCAGGTTCAAGTACCTGTGCCTCCCACATCCCAGATGAGCTTCACATGCAACAGTTTTGTTGAAATTTTATACATTTCCACAAAAATTTTCGGTTTTGATGAGCCAGCATTATCTGATGGAAAAACAGTTTGGCTGAAAAATTCCTGACCAGCTCTAATACAGAGGTACAAGATTAATAGTGTTTGTTTGCAGAACTCCAGCAATCTGTTCCATTCCATAACAGCTCATGCACTAGATTAACTCCCAGCAGGGTTCTCCGATTACGTTATCGTGCCCTTAAAGGGACATCATTTACATGACCTCTACACATGTGTCTCCCCCTCATCTGCCTGTATATGAGCACAGAATGTAGAAGCCAACGAGGAAATGAAGGATGGTACTTGTGATGTCATAAATCAGTTAACCAGCTATATTTGAATTAAGACTAACTGGTCAAGAAGTAGGCTGAAAAGTCATAACACTGTAGCAACCTGACCAGAGTTTCTGAATGCCTTGATATTTGAAACCTTGCTGACTGCCTTGAAACCAGCTGAATGCCTTGGTATTTGAAGATACCTGGCCATTTATAAATAATAATTTACTAATTTCAGTCTCTTTTCAAGCTCTAACTGTAAAGCACAAATAATATCATGAACAAACACGTATGGGTGAAGTAAATGTAACCCTTCTGCCCATCAGAGTTGGCAGCAACAAGGGCCGGGTTCAATATCTAGGGGATCTATTCCAATAACACAATGCAAACCGGCTCGAGCCCCCACCCAGTGACCTGGGACAAATATATACCACCCCCGCTGGGCGCCTCCAAGAGGCAATACTTCCCCTCTCACAAGCACCTAGTCTGAGTGTAGCAAAAAGCCTTTTAATAACAGAGAGAAACAATGTGGCATTATGTTGGGGAAACACCACCAACAGGATTCATAACACAACCCATGAGCAAAAAACCCACCCCAAGCAAATTGCGGCATGCCCTTTTCCCTTTGGTTCTTGAGTCCAGCAACCCCAAATCACCCAAAATCCCAAAAGTCCAATGACCCAAAAGTCTCTGTCCTTGGTCAGGGCAGCCCCAGAGTTCGAAAGTTTATCTACAGAGCTTTACCTCCCAACCTGGGTGGAGATGGGGGCGGAGGTAAGAGGCACCTTACATGATCTGAAGCTGACCGCCCCACAGCTCCATAGGCCTTCGCTCCGCTCTGCCAGCTGCCCCAAAAACTGCTTTGCTCAACTCCTCTCTGCGGCCCACACGCAGCTCCCGCCATCCCACGAACTGCTCCGCGTCTCACCAGCAGCTCCCGCCAGCAGCTCCCGCCGTCCTATGAACTGCTCCACCAACCTGTCCACAAGGCACTCCAGCCGTCCTGCAAACTGCTCCACACTATCTCTTCAGGCTCCCCCACTACTTAACACAACGCCCAGTGATTTTAGCTCTTAGTCAGTTCAGCTCTTTGGTGAATTCAGCTTGTAGTAGAGGAGCCTCAGTGCTGGTGCACTGTCAGCCCAAAGTGAGCTCAGCAGCCTGTAACTAGACTCCTAATAGGATCAAAATTAGCTCTGATATTCCACAGTGGAGAGAGGAGGAAGTGCAATTAGCATGTAAGGCCCTCACCAAGGGGCCCATGCCACCAAGTATTAATACTTGTCCCCAGCCTTTCCCTATTCACAGAGTTTTGGAACCCATGACCCAAGTGGGTATGGCTTGATTTATAAAACATACATCAAACATATTGCAAAAGTACTACCAGAGGAAAAAAAATCAATGGAATTAAAATCTAAAAAATAAAACTGTGCATTAAAACGGAGTGTCACAATGTTAGTCGAAACACCCACAGTTAAACATATACATAATATACCTTATGTATAAAAGCTATTAATTCCATTTAACAACATTCAGTGAATTTATCCTAAGAAACTGCTAAAAAGCCCTAAATGGAATTTTCAGAGATAAATAAAAAGCCCGATTACCACTAGATTTGAGAGAGTCCAGTTGGTAAATGAGGCTGTGAAATTGCCTTGTGTTAGAAGCATATTAATGGTTACGCTCGCACTTGACTAATATTTTATGGTGCAGACTGTTACTAAATTAAAACCTGTCTTCCTGTAGAGTCCTTTAGTTGTAGTTTGAAGACTTGTTTTCTTTTCAACACATTTAAGAGTTTGCTGGTGTGTTGGAAGTTCCTGACCTGAATGATTTTCTCAGAGTTGAAGCTGTGTACATGCTATCCACTTCTCATAAGCCTCAGTTGAAGACAGATTGGTTATAAGTAATAACATTCCTTGTTACTCTTTAAGTGACCTCCCACTCAGGTGTTGGCAAATACGCACATTTAACAAGTATTGTAACTGTTGGTTGACCCAAAGGAAAATGCACTGAGGTACACCATGTTAGATAACATGATTATAAGGTATGGTGTATCAGAGAAGGGCCAGTGTGAACTGTGGATCAGATTCTAGCTTGGGGAAATACAAGGCATAATTTTTCCTCTCTGATTGTGGCTTTCCTCCAAAACCAACACCACCCAGATGCATCTCCATAGGTCATCTGTGACTAGAGCTGTAAAGCAAAGTGACTTGGTTCCAGGATCAGTGCCAGGGGACATGGCTGGAATGACACTTTTGTCCCTTCCTCACCTGCCCTTTGCAGATTTTGCCTTTTACTGGCATAAATAATATTATGGAGTCCCATATCAAAACTATTGATAATATGGCCATAAATTAATGCTGCATTAACACTCCCATTTGGGAAGCAATTAGACATGTAGGTTATATCATCACGGAGGGGGAAAAACATGTGTTCTTAGCACAGGTTACCTAACGTCAGTTAAAATAGCAGTGAAGACATGGTAACTCAGGTTACCAGCTCAAGTTTAACCCTTGGCTCCCCAATTGGCTTGAATTCAAGCTGCTAATCTGAGTTCAAAGCCAAGTTGCTGTGTCTTCACTGCTAACACCAGTTAGCTAATGCAGGTTAGCTAAACTGAGTTAAGGACTCACCACTTTTGCAGTAAAGACATACCCATAGACACAACTATGGTGGCACAGAGGAAAAAGCATAGATATTTTTTAGAGAGAAGCTCCAGTGCCAGAAATTTTCTATAAATTACCACAGAGCAGCATTTTTTTAAAGGTCATCTTTGACATCTGAATCTGATCTATGAAGAAAAATATCTTAAACAGGTTTACCCACCTATAAAGTTCCACTGTGGCCAAACATGCTTTAATACTTAGGCACAAAGGGGTGAAGTTATGTACAAATTCTTTTATCTTGTGAATTTCAACCAAACATTAGCATGTATGTAATATATTACAGCTTATTCTACACATTTCTCATAAACAATAATATAAAATACAAACTATTGATAACGTTACTTCAGTTATCTTTTTAATTAAACTTAATTTTTGATTGAGGATTCTAATGCTCTTGGTAGTTATACTATATTTCAGCTAAAATTTAAAAATATAGGCCCTGTTCCTGCAATATGATGTTCCTGGGCAGAGTTCATTGATGTGAATGAGGCTCTGTGAGGATATAGGGATCCTACATCGTATTGCAGGAATTTCTGACTATTCAGTGACCTGGCAGTCTAATTTGCCCTGCTAACAGCTACTCAAAATACAAGTTCCTTTCTCAGTTAACCCTAATCTGTTATAATAAAATTCTACACAGAACATAAACTTTCCTGATAAGGAATTATAGTATTTAAAAGAATGTGCAAACCAAAGAAAGATGAACAGCAGACAGAACAGAAAACCCGACTTAGTTTTATTAGTCACCTGACTGTCTCTGAATGGGATTCACAGAAAAAAAGAAAATCCACCATAATGTACTGAGTCATTATTGCTAACACAAGCATAGCTCTTCCACAGCAGCAGTAACATTGGTCTCAACTGGGGAAACACAGCAGGAGGTTCACAAAGTGTTCCTCTAGCATGCTGGGGAAATGATCCCTAGTGAATGCCCAAATGCAGTTTGAAACATCAAAAGTGCTGATAGAGAATCTGCCTCACCAGTTACAAATATAGTACAAGAATGTATATGCTCAAAGCTGCTTTACATGGAGCACATCTTCGGTATAGCCCAGAGCAGAAGAATTAAATTGTACAATCCTAGTTAGAAACAGAATGAATGTCCTACTACTGGGTACTGAAAGAGGTAAAATAAAACAGTGTGCAATGAGCAAACAAGCTTTGGCCTTCCACAGGCCTTATCTACTCTAGAGAATAAATCCAACTCAGCCATTGGTGGCAAGCAACTGTAATACATCAGTGCTGACCCCCGAAGGGTAGGGGCAAGTCAGAGTTTTGGATTGATTGAGATTATCATAATTTATATTATTAAATACATTCTATATTATAGGGGGAGATGGTGGTGTCCATATATTAAGGTTGTATAGCACTGTCTATTATGACCTTTTTTTGAGAAGCTCTAAAACCTCCATTGTTTCCAGCAGTCTTTTGAAATTCAGCAGGGGGAAAGACTGCTGATCTAGGGAAGTGCCCTTTTATTTGTCTCATGAAATCCCATTCAGGTTTTGCTGAGATATAAATAGCTGAGAATTCCCATCTCCTTTCTCATGCTTGCATTCCCCAGGACATTATGGCTGCTGGCCGAAATCACTGAACATGAACATTCTAAAGAATTGGGCCCATGATGCAGCCCCAACAGAGGCTGCATTGGGAATGCTTGGGAGTTACAAGAGTAGCTATACTGTGAGAAGAAGTTAAGTGGGAGAGAGAGGAGGCCTAGGCTCTTCTGAAAACCCACCAAACAACACCTCTTCTTAGTAGTCATTCCCTGCTGTCCCAAGACAACAGCCTTCTCCAGCTGACAGTTAATATAGTCCTGTATTTTCAGATGTAATAATATGCTCAAATTCTGAAGTTTCAGAATTTAAATCCTGTTGATGCATGATTGGGAGATTTTAATAGGCTTTTTTTCCCTTTTTTACAATTGAACATAATATAATTCTATTTTACTTTTTCTTTTAAAAAATCCTAGGAAGTTACATATAGAAAAGCTGTTAAAATGTTATTTAGGTTGCAAAGTCAAGCACTCAAAAGTTAGGAAGCTCTAGATTTTTCCAACCTTTATGCAGCTCCCAGTGCATACACATTACAATAATATGTGATCATGTAATTAAAGACTATTTTACAAAAAAAAAAAGTGCACAGGATAAATTATAGGGTTAGAAGGGGTTGCAAGGGTCATTGAGTCTAACCCCAAACACACACACAAATATGTCCAACACTTTCTTCCTTTGGTGGGCAATCTATTGAGTCTTTTTATTGGTGATTGAATCTTTCCAACCAATGCCCAAAATCTTTTGCAGGTATTTATTTTCTAAGGTGTCCAGCCCAGGGACACTAGGGCCCAGATGATGTCTCCCTATCCCCATGTGTGCTTGGGAGAAAGCAGAAAAGAGGAGCCAGCCAGAAACTCCAGTTGATAGAGGCAGAAGCTGCCAAAAAAGGAGAATTTCTCTTTTTGAGAACTTTCTACAATTTTGATGGGATATTCTTTGCCTTGTGCTGATTGGCTGTTTGCTCCAAACCCTCCACTCCCCCACAATTTCTTCACCTCAGTGTCACTCCTCTTACCCTCTTCTGCTCTTCTCTGATTCTCACACCCCCTTCCCTTCAGTGTCTCCTCCTAAATTATCCCCATGGCTGGATTTACACCTTACGCACCCTAGGCACGGCATCTTCAGCACGCTTCCCCCCATCCCTGCCAAGAGCTAACCTTCATGTTGCACACAGTTTTAGAGAGGTAAGGCACCCCTAGAATGCCGGTGCCCTTAGGTACATGCTTACTATGCCTCATTGGAAATCCAACCCTGATAATTCCTCCGTCCCCCCACCCCTCCCGCATAATGGCACTAACATGACTCCCATCACATTGTTCACTCTGCTTGTGTGTTCTAACCCCTTCCCCCACCCTTTCTGTCTTTTTTTGTCTATTTAGAAAGGGGAAGGGACAACTTTTTGTTCTGTTTGTACAGCTCCTAGTACAATGGAATTCTGGTCCATGACTAGGGCTCTGTGGCACTGTGGTAATACAAATAATAGAAATACTACACAATTCAGGAAGGCAAAATTGCTACTTGCTCAGGAAATGTGTATGTATAGCAGAAGGAGGGTCAAGTTAATTCCTTTATTATTGTGGAAAGTGAGGTGGGATTTTTAAGAAGCACAATGGCCAGGGCCTAGGTTTTTATCTTATCAATGGCATCTCCAATAGCACAGTACCACCACGGTGGGGCTCTGATCCATTATTGCTAACTTTTAGCATTATTACTACATGCAGAATGTGGATTTCCCTTGAGGGTCTTTCATCCACCTATTGGTCAGGATGGATGCTGCTGTACTTAGGAGATTTGACAAGATACCAGCCCAAGGAGAATTTACAGTGAACCAGATTGTGATATACGTTTACTCACAGTGAATTGAACTTTACTTTGCAAATAGTTCCACTACAATCCGTGGGACCACTTGTGGAGTAAGGTGTTGTTTAATATGAGTAAGAGTATCATAATCTTGCTTAGCATTTTTAAAACTATTTATTTATTAAACACTGAGGTCCCAAGCAATCCTTGTAGTGATAAAAACAACACCACACACAACTCTACAGTGTTTATTTAATAACACCCAAAAATACTTAGTACATTTTTTAAAAGTAAAAGCTTCCTCCCAGGCTGAGAGCTAATATACGCCAAGTCCAGCAAATTTTTACTTTAGCAATGCCTCAAAACCAGGTTCATTATGAAAAATGCTGAAAGACATTTCACTAAGTCAGCTCTGGAGGGTCTATCTATAAGATATCACAGATTATGATGTGGTAACGCTCCCACTGACAGATGCAAGTCTACAATTTATGGATTTGGAAATTAATAATTTGAATTTCATCATTATTTCTGGAAAGGTTTCCTGTATCACAATGGTAATTATAGAAGAAAAAATAAAGAGCATTCAAAACCATAAAAAGTAAACCTTGATGGCCATTAGCTACTAATGGAAAAAGTTCAGCAGGGACACTTAATCCATACTACATAGCCACCAATTTGTATTTTAACATATTGATAATGAATCCCAACATAATCCTTCAAACCAAAGTCAGAATTCTTTTCTTCGTCCCTGCAGGAAATTTTAATCAATAGCACACACATTATCTGTATATATCTATATCTATCTATCTATAGATACACACACTACAAAATAATATAATGTGCTTCACTCTCATTTCAGATCTTTAACACAGTGATGCACTTCTCCATACTTCCAATCAATGTATTCTGTTAGTGTTTTTCAGCATTTTAAATCCCTGAGCTAAGTCAATAATGTTGATTACTTACCATAAGCACTGTAAATGCCATTCTAATACAGGTTATTTGCAATTTGACATCCTCATCTATATGCATTATTCCACTTGGAAAATTAAATGAAATCCTTGATTCAGAATCTGAAACACTTAGAAGTAATGATCCTGTTTACTGATTGACTGAAGTTGTGGTTTTTAAGCACTACTTAATAGAGGAAACAAAAAGCAATATTCAGCTAAAATGGAAGTATCTAAGTTACTTTAGGAAGCATTCATATTATATAAATAATAGCCTTTTATTGTATTTTCCTTGTTTATACCTCAAAGATACTTAGCCAACACTCTTGCTAGCTCAATACAACCAATTTTTAAGATTCTTGATCATTCAAAATTTAAACCCAACAGGCTCAATGGAATAGAAAACCCAGTGTTCAATACTGGCAATTTTGTATGTCAAATTCTTTTATAAATATTGTTTGCCACTATATGGGTATGAGTATATAAATAGAGGATAGTTCTAAATGAGGGTATTTAAAAAAAACACACACAACAGGTCATATAAAGGAGGCCTAGCATGAGTTATAAAGCCAAAGAAACACAGGAGGTGGCTTCTAATTTTACAAAGGATATACGAATCAGTTTATGTTTCATTACTTAGCATAACAAACAATTTTCTGAGATTTTGTAGCTACTGATTGATGCATAACAATAGATGGTTTGGAAAACAATAAGCACCATGCCAAAACTCTGCCTTAATTTTGAATTGAGCCAAACCTCAACCTTCCTCATGCAACACTCTCCCCTCTATACATCTCCCAAATACTAAGAACATTATTAATAACAACAAAGAGAAATATGTTTCAGAGTAGCAGCCATGTTAGTCTGTATTCACAAAAAGAAAAGGAGTACTTGTGGCACCTTAGAGACTATGCTCAAATAAATTTGTTAGTCTCTAAGGTGCCACAAATACTCCTTAAAGAGAAAGATGACAATTTCTCTACCAAAGAGCTGACAAATGAAGGCTGCAATCTGGTGACTGTATCCATGCAGATAAACTCCTGTGCCTGTGTGAAGCCCCATTGAAGCTATTGGGGTTTTGTAATTGGATCCACGTATGTAGATCCAGTTACAGGTTCAGTGTGTAGTTTCAGACATGACAACAAAGGGAGTGAAAAGGTTATATGTATGTCTGGACGTAAGAAAGTATCAGGGAGAGATTGGAAGGAAGGGACAAGGACAACATCAACAAGATTATGTGGTTTACCAGAAAAGGTAATAGACAACATTAGGACATAATCTGGGGGATGTTTTTTTTTTTGTTTTGTTTTGTCCTACTTTTGCTGAAATCCATTTTGGAATTTCAGAAGATCTGTCTGTCTCTCTGCTGTGCCAGCTGGTACCTTAACAAGCACAGGGAAGCCATAGAGCTTTGATGTGTCCCTGTGTATATTTATATTTGCAAGTATGTGACTATGTAAGGAGCACTTCTGACTCAGGGAAGCTATGAGAAGCTATGAGATTTGAAAGGAGCAAATTGTCCACAGCTCAGTAGAGATACTGCAAGACTTGGGAGAACTCCCTTGCAACATCACTAAAGGCTAGAGGGTATGTTAGAGAAAAAAAGACTTGCTTCAGGCCAGGGAGAAAAAGACCTGGGGTTCAGGAAAATTAAAAAAGAATGTAGCAGCTGATCTAATATCCACTGAAATTAGTGGGTATTAGATTAAGGCCCCTAGTTAGATTTAGGGAGGGAAGGGCAAGTATGGAAGGTGACAAAGCTGAAAGGAAGAGTGAAGGAGAAGGGAGAATTCAAAAGGTTCAGCTACATTGAGATAATCATTCACATTTTTTGGGACTCATCCTTAGGGAACCAAAGCTTCTGAGATTTTCCCAGCCTTTAGTAGATTATAGATAGATTCATTTTACCTCCCAATTTAAATCTTCCACTTGAGGTTTTAAATACATTAGATTCCACAGTTAATATCATACATTTATTACTGGTACTTGTTGGCATGAATAAATGGGAATAAATGTGAAGAAAACAATTGAGGAAATTAGAAATATATTATATACTGCTTTTAGAAAGTGTAATATGCAGGTGCTGAAAGTCCATTTGATGGCACATTTTTATTCAGAATTATTTTAGGGATTATCTAAGAGCTGCACTGTGGATTATCAAAAATGAGTAATTCCAATTTTGTTTAATTCTGTGAACATGTGAAAATGTTTCAGACAGGTGAAGTACAGTGACGGCTGTCTTAAGCTACCACTCCAGCGACCGGAAAAGAATCAGTTGCCAAGTTGAGTTGGTATTTTACTAAGCCTGAATATAATTATACTAGAAACCTGGAAGATACTTTAAAGCAGCCTTTTAAGAAAAAGATATTGCCCATTGGAATGCTCCTTAGTACAAGTTTCACTACAATTATTTTAGATCAGATAGAGTTGACGCATAAGACTATGCTCTTTCCCTGGATATACATATATGTTCAGTTCACTCACTGAAACCACTGGGAATTGAGTGCACTCATTTGAAGGTACCATTTTGCCTACCATCACTTACTGTGGAATCACCTATTGCCATTTTGGTCTAACGTACCCTGAATCAGAAAAGTCCTAAAAGGTGATCAAAACAAAAAAGTGTGGAACCATTAAAAATGTATCATAGGTGAAACCCGAGGAGCTGTTGAGGAACTGTCCATAACAAAATGTGATCTCGATACACCTGGTGCTGGAATGCATAAGAGCTGTGAATGGTTAGTTCATAGCTTCGTATATGCTGCAGTTCAGCCCTTTCTGTGGGTATCTCGAAGGGGAAAGCATGAATGTTCCCACAAAAATATGTATGGGATGAAGTCTAACAGCTTATTCCTGTTACTCTTGCATGCACCTTGCAGGAGTGGCTGTAGATTAACTGCACTGGCTCCTGTGAGTTACAGAGCAGGGCACCATTCACAGATTCTTTTGGCTGAATGCACGCCCTGTTTTATTGGGCTGCAAGTTCTATTCCAGGATTTCACTCAAGACAGAGATATTGGTGCTTTTTCATAAATTAGAGCTGGCTGAAATTTTTCATGTGAATAGTTTAGTCACCAAAATATGCCAATTTTGGGTAAATGAAATTACTCTGGTCGAATTCGGTGAATAGTTTGGCCAAAAAGTTCCCCGCCCCCCCCCCAAAGTATGTGTTTCATTTTGATATTTTCAAAATGAAATGTTTTGACTTCCCCTTTTGAAACAACATTTTATTACAAAATTTAGCTAGATTTATTTAAACACTCACACATAGGTAAACAAACTGGAAAAACAAAACAAAATGAAAAACCAAAACAACATTTATTTTTGGGTTAAGTGGTTTGTTAGATCTGAAATTATTTTTTTTTCATTTTTTTATTTTTTCTTCATTGAAGAAAAACACACAAAATTTCTGTTTAAATCAATTTAAAAACTTTAAAACTTTTTTATGTGAGTGTGTGAGGGCATCAAACAAACAAAAAAATATCAATTCTTTGCTCAGCTCTCTGAAAAATACTACCATAGGGATGGTGAAAAAGAGAAGCATCATTGGGTGTATAGAGCACAGGATTGGGATTCAGAAAACCTGGAATCCATTCTTTGTTCTCTCCCTGACCTGCAGCGTGAGTTTGGGGAAAGCATATCACCTCTTCGTGCCTCAGTTTCCTCATCTGTAAAATGGGGGTAATGATATTCATTGAAGGTGGGATAAGAAGTAATAGACTTAATCTGCAGCAAGGGAGATTTAGGTTAAATATTAGGATGCACTTTCTAAACATAAAGGTATTTAATCTCTGGAATAGGCTTCCAAGGGAGGTTGTGAAATCCCTGTCAATAGAGGTATCAAGGTTCCTTCCCCACTCTGAACTCTAGGGTACAGATATGGGGACCTGCATGAAAAACCCCCTAAGCTTATTTTTACCAGCTTAGGTTAAAACTTCCCCAAGGTACAAATTAGTTTACCTTTTGTCCCTGGACTTTATTGCTGCCACCACCAAGTGTCTAACAAATATAACAGGGAAACAGCCCACTTGGAAACATCTTTCCCCCCAAAATCACCCCAAACCCTACACCCCCTTTCCTGGGGAAGGCTTGATAAAAATCCTCACCAATTTGAATAGGTGAACACAGACCCAAACCCTTGGATCTTAAGAACAATGAAAAAGCAATCAGGTTCTTAAAAGAAGAATTTTAATTGAAGAAAAAGTGAAAGAATCACCTCTGTAAAATCAGGATGGTAAATACCTTACAGGGTAATCAGATTCAAAACATAGATAATCCCTCTAGGCTAACCCTTAAGTTAAAAAAAAGACACAAAAACAGGAATATACATCCCATTCAGCACAATTTATTTTATCAGCCATTTAAACAAAACAGAATCTAATGCATATCTAACTAGATTGCTTACTGACTTTTTACAGGAGTTCTGACCTGCATTCCTGCTCTGGTCCCGGCAAAAGCAACACACAGACAAAGAGAACCCTTTGTTCCTCCCCCCTCCAGCTTTGAAAGTATCTTGTCTCCTCATTGGTCATTTTGATCAGGTGCCAGCGAGGTTATCTTTAGCTTCTTAACCCTTTACATGTGAAAGGGTTTTTCCTCTGGCCAGGAGGGATTTAAATGTGGTTAGCCTTCCCTTTATATTTATGACAAGAGATTTTTAAGGATAAGTTGGACATACACCTGACAGGGATGAACTAGGTTTAATTGGTCCTGCCTCAGTGCAAGGGGCTGGCCCAGATGATCTCTTGAGGTCCCTTCCAGCCCTATATTTCTATGATTCTATATATTTCTTTGTAAATAAAAAGTGCTACATAAGGGCCAAATATTAGTAACTGTTATTATTATATGGAAGTTGCAAGTACTTAAAAATCTCATCAACCTGTCATTACCTTGAATTGCACTGTATTGCAGTAAAGGTGATGCAATAAAATAATTATATTTCCTCATAGTCAGTTTTCTCAATGCTCATTCAAACCCTGAAGATACATGCAATAAAAATGAATCTGTTTAGTGTCTTTAAAGCTGCTTCCTAATGTATCTGTTCCAACCTATTTCCAATTAAAAATAAGATTAGAAACACTTGACCTAACCAATCTACTTCAGAAATTGAAGTGGTAATGTCTGTATGGGTTCTGCACGATGTTAAATACTCAGGGCAAGTTTACAATACAAAACTTAAGTTGACCAACATTACATAGATGTACAGGCACTGCAGAAATTGAACTGGTTTTACATGTCCACACTATGCCCTTTGTGTCTGTGGTGCATGCCCTTACCAGGGGTGCTTGCACTGATTTAACTGCCAGTGTAGGGCATTGTGGGACAGTTTCTGAAAAGCAGCAACAGTCAATGTAAGCAATGCAGTGACCGCACTGACACTGTGTCAACCTAATGACATCAGTTTAAGTGATACGCCTCTCGCAGAGGAGAGTTATTAACTCGGTGTAGTGGGTGAGTTACATTGGTGGGAGCTACATTTTAGTGTAGGCGCTTATTGAATTAGGTCAATGTAAGCTGCTTTACGTTGACCTAACTCTGTAGTGTAGACCAGGCCTCACAGTTGATCAGCACTCAAGAATTTATAAGGCCATAAAGAGCTGATTAAATTGCTATGGGTAGAATTCAAATGGGTGACCTGCTAGGACAATAACATAGACAAAGGTAAGCATAAGCAATAAGAGCACTTGTCTGTCTATCAGAGGCAAAAAGCCAGACACCATCAGTAGCACAGTTTTATCAGATACCTAACAGAGACTATCTAAGCTTTTGCTATTTATAAATTAATTTTCAAGTATTACAGTGTATAACTATATGCATTCCATTTATCTTTTTGTTAAAGAGATTGACACACTGAATTATGAAGTCAAATCCCTAGGTTAGAAGATGCCTATAAAGATTAAGGCATTTCTCCTCTTTGCTAACAATTAGCAGCACTAGACTGCTAAGCAGAGATCAATTGTAATTGGGGAACTGAGACAGGGCAATAAACAAATTACTGGTCTTTTCACTGCAGCCTGTTGGTTTACAGACCCACTGTTATTTAATCCAGGAGCCCTGTAGGTTGTAAATTATCCATTACAGTTGTCATTCGGCTGCTGAACAGGAGTTACTTACTAGTATAAAGACCTAGGACAGGAAAGCTGGCTGGTTCTTTATTTCAGGTGAAACAGAAAAGTCACAGCTGAATCATTATGGAAACATTTGAGCTGCTTAGTTATAAGAACCTCAAAAGGTTCAGAGGTTTGACTAGATAAATACCCAGACATTTGGATATTTATCTGACCCTTGGATGAATCTCTTAGGTCTGCAAAATTGGACTTGAAATCTAATTCAAAGAGGCCCTCTCATGAGATTTCAAGTACTTCTATTCATATTTCTAACCCAGCCAGAAAAAGCAACATCCATTCTCACTGTATTTTGTCTCTTCTAGTCCCATCTGAAACCAGGAAGCATGAAGACGTGAAGATGAAATATAATGGTGGAAATCTCAAAAAATAATTTAATGTAGGGTTTACTTGGCAATCACTGGACAGGTGAAACTAAACTGAACATGAAGGGAAATATCTCAGTACAACTGGGAGAAGGATTTTTTGTGGTATTCCAGCTTCTGCACCTTTTTCTAGCTCGACCTCTGCCCTCTACACTCTGTCCTGTAGAAGACAGGAAGGAGTAAGGCCCAATTATTGCACATACTTGTCGTTTTGGCTATTTTGTTTCGGCTATTTTCTTCTTTCTGAGCATTTTCATATAGCCAAAGAGTCAGTACAAGGACATACCTGCACCTAGATTACAAAGATTTAAGGACATCTGAAGGGATAACTGCTGTGCCACTTAGTATTAAAGAGCTACACACAGGCAAGATAGTATCTGACTGTTAGTCAAAGAGGTAGATTCCTATTACTCCAGTTTAAGAATAGAAACTCATGCAGAAGCAGCAGAAAAAAAAAAGATCCACTGTTCAATACAATATGAGAAGCTTGCAGAGGAAGGAAACATTCTGGAAAAGTATTTTCACATACATTAAAAATACATGTGTGTCGGGTGATCTCCCATTAACTGACATCAAAGGCCTCCCCCAGAGACGCTGACACCTAATCTCAACGGGGCGCGTGTGTGCATGTTCATTATTAATGGTTTCATAAATTGCCTACATCCAGGTGAGGGGACTATGAGCATCTTAAAACTCCCACAATACTGTTGGTCTAAGAAAATTGCACTATTTCAGATGAACACATTTTATTTAAGATACTTGCAATAATAAAATGCAGCAGCAATTGATGACCAATTGGACGGTGTGTTTATTTTAAGGAAAAGAAAGACATAGGACTCAAGCTTGACCTCCACTTAGACAAAACTAACTGAAATCAATAGGAGGAGTCTGGCTTGAGTCTGGAGTAAGGCCTATAATTCTTTACATTGTATGATCTAAATTAATCCCTGGTGTAATGACATTGACTTCAAAAGGGATATATTTGACTATATATTTTTAGGGACATAAAATAATGCCAAGGTATGGTTCTTCTTGTTTATGAAACTGGGCAGCCCTTTTTAAATCATACAGAATTAGAATTTATACTGGAAAAGGGTGCAGGTTTGGGTTTTAGAGAGATAAAATGGAATCTAATTACACATTTAAGTCTTATTTTTACATGCACGGCAATCAAAATTCCTCAGAACAAATCCAATCCACACAAAAATTCCCACCTGTCTTAAAATGTTGTGTCATTATATACCTTCCCCTCTGCTCCAATTCCAAATTTGAAGGGATTCAGATAGATCTTTCAGGTTTTGAACATCTAACTCTTTTTTGGGAACATCTTATCACAAAACAACTTGACCTAGAACTCCATATTTGCTTCTTTTATCTGTTGTCAAATATTTTTGAAAGGTCTGATGGTTAATTCTGGAGTGGCCTGTTACAGATTCTTGAAATTAGCCTTTTCTTTTTCATGCCCTCCATTAGCCTCCTGCACTATTGAATTACTGAAAGCTATCTAGTTCCCCCCTCCCCGCCCCCCAAATTAAACAGCTAGGTAGGTAAATAGCAGAATGGACCGGATTAAAGCCCCTGATAGAATGAGTCAGTTAAAAAAGTCACTGTAAATCCTACTAGGGACCCTGCAGAAATTATAAATCTCATCATGAGTGGGGAGGGGAGCTCTTCTGTAGAGATTATAATCCTGGAGTCTGTGGGACGCATATGGCATAGAATAAAAGCTCCTAATGGTTTTATAAAACCCTGATGGATTATTGCATAATTTGTAAACCCCACAAATTCTCCTGCAGAATTTATAAAACTTGCCAAGACTCCTGTAGAGACTGTAAAATCCACTGGACTCCTGAAGGTTTGTCAACTCCACATGAACTCTGGTGGGGTTAATAAACACTTTATGGACTTTTATAAACCCTAGGCATCCTGGAGTGATTATAATATCCTCAAGGACTCCTGAGGGTATTTACTCCAAATTAGGACTTCACAAATACATCTAATATCTTTCCAAGCCAGTTATATTCCTTTCTCAAATCACACAGACATTCTTTAGACACTATGAGGAAACCCTAAGAGTGCTCCTAAACTGTAACTTTGTTAAAATAACATTATCAATATTTATCAATAATTTGCAGGGACAACCCCTTAAAATAATGATGTTTTTAAAAGAGAAAAATTGGATAGCCAGGAATTTCAAAATGAAGATCAACCGTAAAAATAACCCTAACCATTGAAAACTATTGACATGCTGAATTAAGGTGCCCTTAACCATCTCTAAGGGTATGTCTACACTGGCAGAGTTACAGCACCGGCAGTTACAGCGCCGCTCAAAGCGTGCTGAAGGGAAACTGCTGTTGTGTGTTCACACTGTCAGCTGCCTGCGCAACAGTGTGTACACACTTGCAGCGGTATTCAGAGAGGTGCACTCTGGGCAGCTATCCCACAGAGCATTTCTTCCTCCTCTGTCGCTAAGAGTTGTGGGAAGGTAGATGGGGTTGCGGGACATCCTGGGTCCTGTCCCAATGCCCCATGATGCATTGCTTTGTATCCCAGTAATCCCTGTGCTTCCATCTGCATTTGGTTCCATCTGCATCTTTCAATGGTTTGTGTACTGTGGGCTCTGCTCTGCCTCTTCGGTCTGCAGGAATGGATCCAGAACTGTTGACCAGTATGCTGCTCGAGTGGCAGTGGAGTTTAAGGAATAACTACAAAGGCAAGAGGAGCGCAACATTGATCTCACCACATGTAATAGGTATGACACAAGATTGCTTGTGGCCTTCATGGAGGTGCTGACCACAGAGGAATGCTGCATTTGGGCTTGGGAAACAAGCAGTGAGTGGTGGGATCACATTGCCATGCCCATATAGGATGATGAGCAGTGGCTGCAGAACTTTTTGATAAGGAAAGCCACATTAATGGGACTGTGTGATGAGCTTGCCCCAGCCCTGCGGCATAAGGACATGAAAATGAGAGCTGCCCTGCCATTGGAGAAGTGCGCGGCAATTGCATTGTGGAAGCTGGCTACTCCAGACTGCAACCCATCGGTCACTAACCAGTTTGGAGTGGAAAAGTCGACGTTGGACTCATGTTGATGGAAGTGTACAAGGCCTTTAATCGCATCCTGCTCCGAAAGATCGTGACTCTGGGCAACGTGCTTGACATTGTGGATGGATTTGCACAAATGGGCTTTTCTTTTAAAAAACTGCGGAGGGGTGATAGATGGCACGCATATTCCAATTCTGGCACCAGACCACCTAGCCACCGAATACATTCATTGGAAGGGTATTTCTCTATGGTTCTTCAGGCACTTGTGGATCACTGTGGGCATTTCATGGACATTAACGCAGGCTGGTCTGGAAAGGTGCATGACGCACACATCTTTCGGAACACTGGCCTGTTCAGGAACTGCAAGCAGGGACTTTCTTCCTGGACCAGAAGATCACTGTAGGGGAAGTCGAAATGCTCATTGTGATCCTGGGAGACCCTGCCTACTCCTTAATGCCATGGCTTATGAAGCCATACATGGGACACCTTGACAGCAGCAAGGAGTGGTTCAAAAACAGGCTGAGCAAGTGCAGAATTACTGTTGAGTGTCCTTTTGGCCATTTAAAGGCCCGCTGGTGCTGCCTATATGGGAAGCCAGACCGGCAGATGACAATATTCCTGTGGTTATAGCCATGTGCTGTATGCTCCATAATATTTGTGAAGGGAAGGGTGAAAGCTTCACTCAATGCTGGACCGCTGAGGCTCAGCGCCTGGAGCCTGAATTTGAACATAGGGGCCATAAGGATCAGGGATGCCTTGAGGGAGCAATTTGAAGCTGAAAGCCACTAATATTGTTGCTATGCTCGGGAGTGCAGTGCTTGTAATGCTAGGAGGTGATTGTGATTGGTGCAGATGATACACTATGAAGGTTTAAGATAATTGTCTCTTGCTTTGCAGGGCTCTGGTTGCTTTCAATTAATAGAATAAAGATTGCTTTCAAACCAACACAATTCTTTTATTAAAAAACAACAACTGGAGGAGACAAAACCACCACCACCACCACACCAATACTGAGGGGGCTGGGGGAAGGGAAGGTCCCAGGAGGAGGTGAGTTCTGGGACAGTTAAAGATTTGTGTATGTCCAGGGATTGTATCCAACCTTCTCCTCTGGAGTACAGTGCAGTGGGTACTGCACTTTAGTACTACTGTACTAAACTGCAGAGGGACTGGTGTTGAGTGCAACAGGTACTGGAGTCCGCAGCACTGGACTGCAATGGGGGAGGAGTGGAATGCCATGGGTATAGACTGGAGCCAGGAGGTTGATAAGCATGTGTTGGCAGTGTCTGGTGGGGCGCAGTTTTATGGGAAACAGTTTTATGACAGCGGCTGTGGGGGAGGGCAGGCACGGAGCTGCTTGGTTTGAAAACCTAGTATTGCCTGGTGCATGTTCACTTGGTGCTCCATAATGTTTAAGAACTGCTCTGTGGCTTCATTCTGGCATGCCGTGTTCTCCTTTCAGTCCCTCTTCTCGCTTTCCCACCAGTGCTTCAGTTCCTGGTTTTTTGGCCGTGGAGTGCATCATGACATCACGTAGAAAGTCCTCCTTAGTTCTTTGTGGCTGCTTTCTAATTCTGCACAGCCGTTCAGCTGGCAATAAAAAAGAGGGAGGCTGGGCTCCGAAGGTCATCTCTGTGAAGCCCAAATGCAACATTTTACAGAAGCAGTATTGTTTGCAACACACAACACTGTTTCAGTGATTTAAAAACACAGCTACTATTCACATACCTGTCACTAACTGGCTGACCCCAGACAAGCACACATGAGCCGTAAGACCCCCAAAATGGTGAACAGGGGCAGGGGAAATCAGTGTTCCCAGACCCTACTGTACACTGGGCATGTGGCTCTTGGCAAGGGCCAGCACTGTAGGGGGTGCCTTCTAATCATTCCTGTCCCCACATTTTCCACATGGTGTGTTCATTATGGAAGATATCTTGCTCCTGAGGGTGAGCAGGGAATCAATGAAGGGTCTTCTCCAAGACTGCAGCTTCTGTCCTGACCCTTATGCAGCTCGCCTGCATGCAGCACTGGTTCCCCCTTCTCCCCCAGTGACAGCACAGTGGCGCGGGAAAGTTACCCTTCATGGGGCAAGAAACAAAGCAACTCTGCCAAAGAACCTGTGGCAGCAGATTGCCCAGTGTCTCCATGACAGTTTCCTGGAGATCTCGGAGGTAGATTCCCATGAAGCAAAGAAGTCAGTCAACACCCTGTTCTGCCGCTCAGACTAGGCATCTTGTGGTATGTGCATCATACATACACAAGCCTGTTTTCTGCAAACCTCCTGCCTCCAACAACTCCCTTCAGCGATTCCCAAAATCAGATCCACTTACTAGGGGCCTCCTCTCCAGTTTGCACTTTGCCAAGATCCAACAGCTATGACTGGCTAGCCTCCTACGGGGTAGAAAAGAGCTGTATGCAGGGATGCATTCATGCATTTTTTATCTCCAAGTCATTGTCTGCCTCTGGGTCTCCCTTACCCTCCACATCCTCGTCCAAGATTTCCTTCTCCTGGCTCAGTCCACTCTCAACTGGCATGTGAGCCACCGAAGTATCCACAGTGGCCTTCGCAGTGGAGGTGGGGTCGCCACCGAGTATCGTGTTCAGCTCTTTGTAGAACCAGCAGCTCGTGGGCACAGCACTGGAGCAGCGGTTTGCCTCCAGCGCCTTGTGGTAAGCATTCTGCAGCTCCTTCACTTTGACCCTGCACTGCAACGTCATGGCCCCTTTCTGTCATACATCATGAAATCTGTCCATAGGTATCATAATTCCTACGGCTGGAGCGCAGCTGGGACTGGACAGCCTCCTCTCCCCAAATGCTCATGAGGTCCAGCAGCTCGGCATTGCTCCAAGCGGCGGATCGCTGGTGCGTGGAGCAGGCCTGGCCACCTGGAAAGATGCACTGAGACCACTGCACACGTCACCGAGCAAACAGGAAGGGGACTTTCAAAATTCCAAAGGAATTTACAAGGTGGGGATGACGGTTGGTCATCTGAGGGCAGGGCAGTAGAGTTCAAACCGATGACCAGAGAGGTGAGAACAGGGATTGTGGGACACCTCCCAGAGGCCAATCACAGTGCTGTAATCGACCATGGTGTCTACACTGGGACTGTGATGCTGTAACCCCAGTACAGAAATCTGTACGCCTCTTGTTGGGGTGGTTTTTTTACAGCACTGCAACTGCCCAGTTTCTGCGCACTAAGTGGCTTGGCACCTCAGGAGTTACAATGCAGAAAGCTGCTTTACTGCACAGAAACTTGCCAGTGTAGACAAGGTCTAACTCTATTTCACCTAGCAAACAAGGTCTTTGAAAATGAGCTCTCAGCTGTGAGTCAAGAGGTCTATTGGGGCTTAACCATTCTCTCCTCATGGGTGAATAGGAGTGAGGAGGTTAGCTCTCTCTTGAATTAAAAATAGGACTCAGATGAGAGCTAACTGGTTGAAGATCAGTTATTTTCGGTAGGTTTGGGTAAAGAAACAGAAGAAATAGAAGAAATCAATTCCATTGATTAAGGAAGTTTCCATACCTTTTGTTACTCAGCTTTGTAACTTGAGAGTTCTGCTGGATCTTTGGCTGCTTTTGGATATCCAGTTAGTAGTTCTAGTCAAGAATGTTCATCTCCCCTCTCACTGCTCCCATCTACACTTGACTAGAAAGTGGACCTTGTCAAAGATCCTTGTCATAGCTAGATTGTGGAGGAAGGCGTTCTTCTTCAGACTACACCTGAAGACCACTCAAACTTAAGATAATGCAGTATAAAATGCAGTGGCCTGATTAGCTGTGCTATTCATAGGGAATCCTAAGCAGTCTGATTCTGTTGTGTGTGCAGCTGAGGTTTTAATTTTTGAATTGCTTTCAGTCTTGATTGCAATAAAATGCCCATCTTGTTGTAATGATGGCGTGGCTATTTAGAGAGTTCACTTGGGCTACATCTACATTACAGCTGGGATCCATGCTCGGAGATCGATCTACTAGCGGTCGATTTAGCAGATCTAGTGCAGACACACCAAATCAACAGCAGATCGCTTTCCAGTCAACCCCCATACTCTACCCCCAACTATAAGAGTAAGGTAAGTTGATGGGAGAGTTTCTCCCATTGACCCCCATGGTGTAGACCCCACGGTAACTCGACCTAAGATATGGCAATTCCAGCTACATTATTCACATAGCTGGAGTTGCGTAGCATAGGTTGACTTACCGTGGTAGTATAGACATAGCTTGGATTTGGTCCCCCTGTAATATGCTTTTAGACTTAGATTCATTCAAATCTGAAGCTCACAGTGAGACCCAGACAAAATCAGTTTGGGATTAAAAATAAACTATATGAAACTGCATTTTTTCTTTTCACCCAAAATCATAAATCCTTGGAATTCACCCAAAACTTGGGCCAAGGTTGGCTCAGAGCTTTGCCTGAGTTCGCCTGAAGGGTTTGTAAATTTTGCTGAAACTTTCATCTAACTGGTCTAAGGTATGGAATCCCTGCAAATCCCCAAACCACATGAGTGCTGTATTTTGAGTTCCATTGCAAATGTTTTGCACAGCTCTTGTGGGTTTAATCATGTTTATTTTATTAGTGGGAGTAGTTCCACTGAAGTCAAAAGGAGTACTCATTAGTGTAAGGCAAATAAGTTATGTGACCAGATAGGCTTACATTGTTAATATTGCTGTTCAAAACTGATGTAATCAGTTAATAGAAGGCATCTTCCCCCGTCCCGTCCCTGTAACTTCCATCCTTCTACAAACTCCAGAACATCAGACAGACAAATATTTATTATGCTTTTTACTTCTATAATGCCTTCCATCTGAGGATCTCAAAGTGCTTTACAAATTAAGATCTCTACCTCCCAGAGGTGTTAAGTATTCTCTCCATTTTACAGATGGGAAAGTGAAACATGCTAAGTCTGTACTAAAAATGAAAACAGAGTTCAAATAGCTTGGCTTCCAATCCTGGGTTTTAAATACTAGGTCGTGCTTAATTTTTATTCTCACTACTTATTCTTATGGATGCATTTTCTGCTTTTTTTTCCTGTATATTTATCAGCTGCAATGCTGAGACATCAGTTTCTTTACTGAAAAAGCTCCATAAATTCTGAGTACAGTAAGTAGATAGTAGAACAGTTCTTTGTAAACATCACGATCAGGGGAATCTGCCATTGCTTCTTATATGGATGAATGCATAATGTTTCCAAATACACAGATCACATTTTAGATTTGGATCTCATTTACATAATACATAAGGCTGCAGAAAATCTCCCAAAGGGCAACTAAACACTTTGAGCATAAAACGGAAAGATATCTTGAAAACCATTTCTTTGTTGAGTTTTTAGAGCGTTTTAATGCCTAAAAGATGGATATCACAAATGTACAACAAGGTTAGTTTCTCTCTCTCTCTCTTTTTTTTTTTTTTTTTTAAAAAAGTTACAATACAGACAATAGCTGATGGACTGGTTGTTACCAACTCTCCCATAGAAGTGTCCCTCAGACAGGTGAATATCAGGAAAATCAAGCACCCCTTAGGAATCCATGTAACACCATACCGCCAACACCGTAAGGAAAATATTAGTTGTTTTGGGGCTTCAAGCACACATTTATCACGAGGAGCTAAATTCCTGTTTTATCAAACTAACAATGTTATTTTTTGTTTCATAGCCTGCTCTGCATTTTTCATGCAAACAATTTGATGCTCTCTACTTTACTGTAGGGAGGTATTTTTTAATGCAAATTGCAACACAGTTTCCTACACTTAAGCCCACAACAGAGCTACCTTCACAGTCTTTTTGTACGCTAGAGAATGATGGAAGCCAGAAGAAAGAACATTTTAAGATTAAATTCTCAAGCAAGTAGTGACAAACTCCTTGTCCTTGAAGCTTATATAAATAACTTTCCTGTGTTTTTTTAACCTGTTTCCCCCTCTCCCCAGCCACCCCAGCAGTGAGGCATGTCACTCTGCTGGTTCACATCCATCTCCTTTTATTGATGTCCACTTTGCTATCTGTACAGGTCATCAATTTTGCTGCCTCTTTGACAGCCACTGGGAATGTACGAGCAAAGTTACTGGACTTTTTGTGCTGTGGGGAGGGAGTGTCAGGTTTCCATAGGACTAACAGTTCCAATCAGATGCTGGCACTAGGTGTCATAAATCTTGTGGGTGACCCAAGTGAACTCTGAGGCTTAGAGCTCACTGAAAACTGATCAGGCCTCTGCTTAGTTTAACAGGTCTTTTTCGGTGACAAGTGAAGGGTTCAACAAATGCACAAAACAGATCTATTTTAGCTGAAAAACTAATGGCTTTTAAAAGAATGTTTGACAATTGTTTAAGGCTGTCTGTAGAACCATTATACTGATAAACGACCAACTTGGTATATGCCAAAATGGAACTGGCCAGCAAGAAAGCAACTTCCCCCCCATCTTTCTGTTGATTGTTTCATGAGATCCATATGTTCTGTGGCGGTCAGGAAGACTTAAAGAAGGCAAGAAAGGTTACCTGTACTGCATAGATTTAACCTTGCAATCAAACTGGAATTAAAATGACACTGCAACTGCCCCCCAGTGACCTGCTATTGACCGACTGAACTTCTATGTTAGGGTCAGTTGGGGCCCAGAATAGGAGGTCAAAAGCTGGTCAGTGCTCTTCAGCCCCAGCATGTTGAATAGGAAGACTTTATTGCTGTGATTTATGCAATTTGCACAGACAGGTTAAGGAGACCTTAAAACATGCCCTAGTGCTCACTTACACTGGGTACACGATCCGCTGGGAAAATAAATTCTGATTGTCCAGCAGAAATCTCTTGTGGATACGCTCTGAAGTATTTTACCCTCTGTGCTCTAAAGATTCATTCCCACACTCGACCCCTGAACGTGACAAGGTTAGTGTTTCCAGATTTATTTAAACAATACAAATGCACCAAATGAAGCACTTTACAAACCTGATTAATTGCAAAGGCAGAATAACCATCGGTAATGAATTATTTTGGGACAGCTAACTCACAGGAAAGTTAAGCTCTTAAATCAGTAACTGCAGCTCTTTGAACACAATGAAAACTAATTTTAACCAGTTCACAAATATCAGAATTTGGGATTTCCTTCTTATATATCATATGTTCTTTTTTTGGTCTGAAATCCGGTAGTTAATAGTAAATGATCAGCTCAAACAAGGAACTAAGGCAAAAGAAACATTGACATTTCCAAGACATCTCCCACCCACTTTGTGATCAAAATTGGACTAAGTGCATTTTCTCTAAGAGAGCATAGTGTGGGCAGGATTATGTAAGCTTCCCCATACAACCTACTTTCATGATCTGCCTGCAACATTACCTGCTATTCTAGTTCTAGGCCTTCCTCAAGCAGAAACTACCAATAGTGCTGTTGATTTTCTGATGTGGAGGAGACTCTAGCCACGAAACTTGTTTTCACTTGTGAAGAAAGCCAGTCATTGAACGCAGGTCGCTAGAGGTGAAAGGGTCAGGCCCTAACCCAGTTGCACCACCTTGCCTCCCTTTTGGTGGTTCATAATGCGTGTGTGTGTTCATTCTTATAAAGCTTAAATTGATTTTGATTTAATAAGCATAATTTAACAAGCTATTAGTTCATAATATGTTATAATTATATGTGATATAATGAGAGGGGGAAAATTTAAAACTTCCAAGCTATCCTTCTCTGCAAGCTGGTTCCTGTGAATGTGCAGTCACACATTTTTATAAGGATTTTAAAGATACAGTAATAAGCACACTCTATGCCCTAAATTATATTTACCATGGGACACTAGGATGGCTAGGCATGAACTGTTTGAATATGTCAGGTAAATAAAACCTCATTAATAGATTTATTTATAACCAGCTATAAAGCCTTGATGATTAAATAATGGTTTGCATCTACAAGAATGTATACATATTATTTAAATTGATAACTGGTCTGTCATGGGCATAATGCATATTTTTAAAACTGCCAGAACGTGTATTTATCTGAGAGACTGGAACAGCTCCAAAAAGCAGTCAAGTCAATAATATGCATTTACAACGTTCTGTGATAGAATCTTATGTTACATAACAAGAAGAAAAGAACATTGTGACATTTGGGGGATCACCCACACCAATAAGGGGTTCTGCCACTGCCTGCCCTGTTGCTTTGGGTGCCTTAATGCTATGCTGCTATGTCTCAGAGTCTTCACACCAGCATAAAGGTCTCCCCATGGCTTCCAATAGCCTAGGTACTCCTTGCAGGGTGACCGCAACAACCTTTCCTGTCCCAAATCTTCGCAAATCAGTGCACACTGAAAGGCATGAAACCAGCCCTCAGACACCTGCTTGTTTTAGCACACACATACTCCACACAGTTTGCACAACAGAAACCTGCTTGAGGTAAAAATAAATGAAAAGTTTATTTGATAGAAACATCACAGATCCAAAGATGAATTAACAAAGGAAGCACACATATGCATGTTACACAGAAAGTAAACAAAGATGCCACCTCGGGCTTTATGTTTTCAAATTAGATAAATCCCCTTTTTAATAAAGTTACTTATTGCCTTTGATCTGTTTCCCAGTATACCTCCTAACTGTAGAGGGGATCCAGCATTAAACAGACAGCTTCCTATCTAGATGCTGTTCCTCAGGTTTTGGATAGATTACGCTTCAAACCCCTTCCCTTTTAACAAAGTTTGCAGGGTTTTTTTTGTTTTCCCCTTTCTTTCTCTCACACTATGGTGATTCATGGTTATTCAGAGCAGGGGAAATTCTCTCTCAATTTGATAGTCTGGGTATCTCAGTGTCTTCCCATTAATAGTAATGGTCCATCATTTATCTTTTCTGAGTCTGTACCATGGCTCATTACTTGCATCTGGTTTTGTGTAAACACCTGGCTTGGGAGGCACTCCTCCCTGTCATGAGGTGTATTTGACACTGTAGTACAGGTTATGAGCACAATTTTCTATATGCATAAATACGTAGATTCATAACCACGGTCATATATCTTATAATGTCTTTTAAACTCAGAACATTACAAGCTTTCATAAAAGACCCTTCGACATATTTTTATACACAATGTTGTATACAACCAGTGGACTTAATTGCTTAGTCTTTGGGGTTCAGACCTCCTGTTTTCCCTGTGTGGTGTCTGGGCCCTGAATGTCACAGTCCCCTTGTGAGTCTGATGCAGTAGTTTTGGCCACTGGTTATGATGTAAGCTTCACCTCTGCCCCCTCTTTTCTGGGCAGGGCATTGGCTACTTTGTTCTCCAATTGCTCAATGTGTTTATTACATCTGAAATGATCACTCTAAATACATACATTAATGGGCACCTTTCTTGATATCTACACCTCCTTTGGGCTTTCCCCAACCTTTACTGGGTAGCGTGGATTTGTCAGCACTTTTACCATGTAGAGTCTCTCATTCCACAGAAGCTCCAACACACGTCACTTGATGACTATGCCAAGTTTCCCTGTACCCAGCGGCATTCTGGCCAAAAGCATTTCCTAGCTATGCTAGTGTCTCACTTGCCAGCAGTCTTCCCTGCTCTTAGGGGTGTCCTGGCCACATCATTTCCTAGCTGTGCCTCAGTTTCCCTGCTCTCAGTGGAGCTCTGGGAGCTCCCAATATCTCCTAGTTGTACCAGAGTCTCACCACTCCCAGCAGTCTTCTGTACTCTCAGTGGAGTACTGGCCCACAGTATTTCCTCTTAACCACAGTCTGTACACATATCTTATAATGACCATCAAGTTCAGAACATTGCAAGCTTTTGTAAAAGACCTTACTCAACATATATTTATACACAATAACATTTTATACAACCAGTGGATTCAGTTGCTTATTCTTTGAGTTTCAGATTCACTGTCCTTCCCTTAGGAGTGTCTGGACCCTGATTGTCACACACATACCTTCCATCCCTCTACACATAAATAACACGTATTGTCTCTCGCTGATCCACATGTGGAAGGGCCAATGATATGAATAGGTATCAGAGGCAGCTTATCATACTGCCCTTCCCAGGCCGTATCATAGAAACAAGAAATTAAAAAAAAATTAAATTTGACACTTGGCTCTTGGCTTAATCTGCAATGCATAAGCCTTAAAGAAGCTAAAAGTAGACAGTGTGAACAGGGCAGACTTGGACTGCTGAACAAAAAGAGGTGCCATTATTCTAGTGCTGGTTTCTGTGGAGCTCATTTTAAGCACACTTCTCTGGCTGAAAAGGTGAAGTTTGCTGCACTGATTATTGCTATTGATCAAGTGGCATTTTTAAAAGCAGAAACGTGAGTCAATCAGTTGTTTTGACTTTTGCTCTCCACTGTTTACCAGTGATTGATCATTGACTGACCTCCTTCTGAAGTGTTACAAAAAACAAAAATAGATACAGAAAACAAGTTAACAAGTAATAAATGAGAGATTTAGTATCCCATAACTTTGACAACATATTGTGAGTAGCAATTCTCACACTTTCCCCCCAGACCACTTCATATAAGAGAGAGAGGGGTGGGGGAGATGGGGCAGGCAACCAGGCATCTTCTTGTCAACCATTTGCCATTCCAACTTCCCAGTTCCTGCCTGCTTTGGGGATTTCTCTGTCTGCCGTGATGGTCAACGGCTACAAAAGCCTCTGCTGTTCACAGGTGTAGTCTGAGACTATTATTTGAGAGCTACTGATCTAGAGCTCTCATTTTTCGTTTTCCTCTAGTGTCAAGTTCCATCTATGGACAGCCAAACCTCAGAAGGTTTTTGGAGCCTCTGTTCAGTTTTGACAAACATACAAATATTTCTAAAATTGGATTGGCTTCAAGCAAACTTCATTTGATCTAGAAATTGAGCTAGAAACCTCAAAGGAACATGCTTTCGCACTATATTTCTGAAATTTGAAATATTTCCATCATGGCCAGAATCAAAAATAGTTTCTCTTTCAGTCTTTTGATAAATGATCCTGATCCTGGCTGTAGTCAGGAACTACAGAGCCATTCAAAAATGAAAACAAAACATTCACTGAACATTAAAAAAAAGTTTGATTTTTGGGAATTTTTGTTTCAGCTTTTATAGTATCCAAACTGATTCTAAACTACTGGTATTAAAGATCGTGAACCAGGAGAGAATTCTAGATCTTTAAAGAGGCAAATTTGACATCGACAAGACAGATGTACTGAAAAATTAGCAGTGTTCTAAAAGGGATTCTATGCCTAAAATCAAGGTTTGATGGGCAAAGAAAAAAAAAAAAGATAATTTGATACCAATCTGCCTGTCAGAGTGGACGTTGCAGGATCAATTCATGGTTTACGGTTCTGTCAGTCAAAACTCATGTGAATGCCTTTTAGCTGTTCTAATTTGCCCTGTGAAGCAAACATGTCCCAGACTTCCCCCCAAGATCAGGGTGGGCAGAGAGTGGTCAGTCTCTGCCCAGTCCATTTCCCCTCTCCCCATGCTGTGTTGAGCAGAGCTTGGGTAGAACTGATGATTGAGCCCAAATTCTTAATCAGAAGTGAAAATGAGTTTGGTGAATTTGCCTTTGTCCATATTTTATACACACACACACACACACACACACACACACACAGAGTCTAGAACAATAACTAGTTTGAAAGAATTGGTATGAACAACAATTTCCACTCAAGAGCTGACTAAGATCGCAACAGGAAGGGTGCTGCAGGTCAGGAGTGAGATAGTGTGCTTGACTGTGTCAAGGAAACCCGATCATTCCCTCACTGTCATAAGCATTACAATTCTCTAATCCATCCTCCCCCTTAAACTTACTTGGAACATTGGCATATTTTGGTCACCCTTGCCATTCGACCAAGGATGAAAGACTGGTGAGCACTTTCATTTCAGTTCTTACTTTCTTTGAGTGTGGAATTCATAGACAGCAAGTTACTGAGCATCAAGGATAGCTGAGCCATAGCACTACGGCTATGATGAGAAATAAAAGTGAGTTTTCTCGGGAGCAGTCTACACTGTAATGGCTTTGCTGATAAACTGTTGCAGCTTATATAGACAAAAGGAGTTCTTTTGCTGGTATTTAAACCACCTTTTTGAACAACATAAGACATGCCAGCAAAATGACTCATTGATATAAGCTGTGACTATACAGGATGTCATAGTGTAGGCTGTCCTGGTGCCCCCTTGCAGTCAGGTGTGGCACTGTGGATGAGTCCTGTGTGGATTCCTGTTCACCTGGAGTATAAACAAGTCCAAGCAGGCCTTCAGGTATCTAAGAGAGCCCCCTTTTGAAGGTCTCAGTTAGTAGCAGAAAAGACCAACACAAAGCATAAGCAAAACATTTGTCTCAGCATATTAGAGGAGACACAGCATCAGTCTAAGTTTATCTGTACCACGAGTGGACTGCTCTCCTCTGCCCAGGCCTGTTACCAGCATACTTCATCTCGTATACAGACATCAGAGCTCAATGTCCAGGTTCCATAACCTCTGTATCAAGGACATTTAGGAATTGTAAACCTCCCTCCATATGTTGAGTTGGGCATTCTTCCACCACACAAGTTATTGTCTCTGACTCTGCCCAACAGTCAACCTGGAGAGGAAACCAGGCCAATCCAGTGTTTAGTTGTGGAACTCTGGACAAGCCAGAGAGTAACCTGTTGAGCCTTTCCAGAATCTACGATCAAGTGGACAAGCAGCCAGGCACAGTGATGGATTCCTGATTTTAATCAGAGCGATAGACACCCTTTCCTACCAACGTTTCCACTCTGTAAGAACGTAGTTTCCCACTCCTTGCAAGGCAAAGTACCAGCAGTGCTCTTGTCCAGGTATGCATGAGCTGCCTTATCAAAGAGGTGTCAAAAGATCAGCCAGGATGTCACATCCCAGTCTGTGGGAGTGGAATTTCTTCCCAGAATTTGAGCAGACCTTCATGTTGGTACTGTGTATTGTTTCCTGTCTGAAGACTGAGCATCAGTCATCTGGAGATGTAATAGATTGGTTTAATCTGTTCGGACTCTCCAGGCAGACTTAACAGTAATGGCATCACACTGAATTTCATGTGGAGCTATGTACGGTAACACATACAAACTGGAGGTTGGTATATAGTTCAAGCAGTCACTAATAATACAAGTGATCAAATTCAGCTCTGTGTTGACAAGCTGAGTGTAGTGACTGTGCCCCTAGACCTCAGAATTGTATTCAGTTGGAGCAAATGCCCAGGCCAGTACAGATATATGAAGGACTGAAGGGTCTGCTCCCCTTGAGGTTCCTGATAGTTTTTGAAAGAGCTCTCCATTTTCAGATATTCCAAGTGAGGCCAATGTGTCAGGCTATGGTTGAGTTTTACGCACAATTATATGACGACAATTGGTTGGAATGGCAGTAAGTAACCTTTCATATAAATCATTTCCAGTGTCAGCAATACAGATGTCATTAGCATACAACTTTCTTGAAACACAGGCCGAAAAGTATGTCTATATATATTGAACAAAAACTGACCCTTGTGGAAGGCCATTACAGAATGGTTTAAGGCAACTGATTTTCTCCCCATCTTACAGGATAAAGCTTCAGTTACTAATTATTTTTCGGATGAACTGCACTATTGGCCTACTGCAAATAACTTGCAACAGTTTGCCACACAGTGTTGTAGGCTGCCATAAGGCCAATAAGGACCACACCAACTTTCTTTCCTGGCCCTCAAATGCATTTTTTATGTCTTGCATCAGACAGAATACATGATTTTGGGTGCACTGTCCCCTTCTGAATCCAGCCTGAATGCAAGCCATCCAAGAATTTACTACCTCATTAATCCACATCAGAATGAGTCTCTCCATCAGCTTATAGATAACACACAACAGAGAAATTGGTCAGTAGCTCTTTGTGTCTTTCAATGGTTTCCATGGATTGGGATCAGCTGAGACCTGCACCAGAGTTTTGGGGTGCTTGAAGCAGCCAGATTTTTGGTGATTTGCCCAAAATGAGAGATGAACCCATAGTGGATATTATCTAGACCAGGAGCCTTGTTAAGTTGCAATTAATGGACAACCATGTTGAGCACTTGATCAGTAAAAGGAGCATAAAAGAGCATAAAGGAGCACACCTGCCATCTCTCAGCAACCACTATTTTCACTGCATAGCTGAAACTTTATCTTGGTTAGAAGCTCTGCCATTGGCCACCTGATGAGATGGAGTTTCTGTAATTCGGTATTCCCTCTTATTCAGACTAGAATTTCCACTCCGTCTTATAATAGTTTGCCAGGCTTTGTGACTAGAAGGCATGAAGTTCAATTTTCTTTACATTGCTCATGCCTGGTTCAATGTAGAAGGTAAAAAAGAACTCTACTTTTGTCAAACACCTCATGTTCATCCTTAGCATATTTAAATTCCTGATATACTGTGATTGTATCAGATGACCACCCAGGACTGAATTGCTGATGAAATCCCTGATATCTGTGCAGAGGCCAGAACTTTATTACAGAACTGCTAGTAGACAGCATTTATATTGTTCGAAATATCTGGTTCTGAGTCCCTACCCACAAGAAACTCCAACTTGGATTGGAACAGATCCCACCTTGCCTTCTGGAAATTCTACTGGGGTTTCTGGAGATTACATGTAGTTGGAATTTGCATGCCTGTTGCAACCAAGCATGGCTGATGCTGGGCTCAAGAAAACATATCAAGCAGTTTACACTCTCTGACCACCAGTGGGTGTTGTCCAGTTTTATAAACAGCAAGATCAGGAGAAGAGCCCAAGGTCCATCCTTTGCCATAGAAAGTGGGATGCTACTTAGGGTCACACAGAAGCTGCAGAATGCCAATGCTCATTCTTCTTGCCTTACTCCACCCATGCCATCATCAGGATATCCCCAGTGGGAGTGGTGTGAATTAAAACTGCTGTGGTAACCTAAAGGTCCCAAGAAGATAGATAAGTCAGGAGCTGGCTAGTTGGCAGGTGGAGGTTTGCAGACATTGATAAAAGTCAGGTCCCTCAGTTTTATAGGCATCATTTGATAACATATTTTGTACCTGATGATGACACTGAAATGCCTTCCCTGATGTAGGATGACATCCTATATTACCTGTGATGAGGGTAAAACACAACAGCAAAGCCAGGGATTGAAAGTTGAATGTCAATAGTAGCATGTGTTTCTTAAAGCAAGATGACGTGCTTTCTGTTCTATGGCCAGCTAGAAGAGCATCTCTCTCTTGGCTGCTGCAATGCCCTCTATATTAAGGCACAGCATCTTGAGAACTGACCCCAGAGCTAAGGTTTGTAATGCTGGCCATAACAGGGGCCTCATAAGACAATGACTTCTTCGCTTTTTACCAGAATTTGAGGTCTGATTTTGCATTTAATCTATGTTAGCTTTTCTTTTGCTGCTGATAGGCTGAAAGGAACATGCCACATGAAGGAAATAGACTTGTTTCTCTCGACTCAGTTCTCTCAGCTCAGGTCCTCCCTTTTCTGGAGTCTAAGGTCTTGACATCCCTTGGGGAGAATCTTTTCCTGGAACCAGGAGTCTCTGGAGATCTGTCAACTACAGCTCTTCTCTGGGGCAGGCCATAGATCCTAACAGGCTGGGCTTCTTACCACTGTTTGGGAGTGCTCTTCACTGGGACCAGGCCTTTCTGGTGGTCTGCCAACTTTAGCTTTCTCCTTCGGGATGTCCTCTCTTTGGGACTGTACCAGTTAAGCTCCATTCCCCAGTGAGATTTCCTAGAAGCTCTCTGTTCCTAGGAGAGCACTTTTTCACTGTGAGAGCCTTCTTTCTAGAGACTATGAGAATACCGAGCCTAATTAAACTCAGGTACCCTTTTTATTAGGTCCAGGTGCTCCTTTATCAATTACCCTTTAAGTAGCAGTCAGTTATCCTCAGTGAGCCTTCAGAAGGCAGTTACATACAAACTGGGCACTGATTCCCCTTAAAGGGCCAATTGCCCTGTGTTACAGAGGTTTTGCTGGCATGTGGTGGTTAGGAGTGTGATTTTTTAAAACATTCCTAACCAATACAACAATGCTGGCTAACCTCTGTAGCATAGACCTGGCCTCAGTCTCTCTCATGTTTACATTACTTCGCCCAGCGTTTAAAAAATAGTTCATCTTTCTTGTCCCTTATCAAAATATTGTGGAATAGACTTATCAATCTTCATTACCTTACACAATACACTGAAGAATATTCATTACTTGGTTCCTTTGCATTAATAATATCTTTAATATTTAATTAGCACTCCAAGATCTACAGTGTTACTTGGAGACTAATGAAGAGCACAGAGCAATCTTAAAACCCTGGAAATGTGAAACATATACTTTAATGGCTTCTATAGGATGAGGCTTTAAATCAGATTTGTAGTTAAGCTTCACATTTTAATGTGAAAACAGGTTGCTTCCTTGTTTTATTTTCTGGGAATATATCACAGGAGCATGAACATAGAATGTTAGCAGCATTGCTTGCAATGAAAGTCATCTCAGAGACCTCAAATGTAATTGCTTCGGTGATTTCAGCCCCTTGTAGATAATATAGTATGAATTTTATAATCACAAAGTAACAAATTTGGCTTTTTTTTTTAAGATTAGTTATAATTTGTCTTCAAGAGTGCTTCATGATCAAGTCAGGTTAGAAACAGAAATACTATCTACCATAAATGGAGTATGAAACCTTAGAAGGTCAGAATTGAGGTCATGAACAGTGTAATATGGACTTGAGCCCACAGAGCAGCTGCTCTGCACTGTATTTAGCCTGTGAATAAAGAAGGGGCTTTTGTGAATTATTATAAGACACTTCTCTTCCACCACCTATACTTAAACATACCATATATGTATCAGTCTACAGTGCAGAGATTTGCCTTATAGTCATCCCCTTTTCAGAGATCAAGCCTTATCAAATGCAAACAGCATACACATTTCAAATACTACATTTCTTTGGGGAAATTGTTTCTATTTATGGTTCATACATTAGCAAATACATTTACTTTCATGGCTTTAATCAACTTCAGTCATGTCGTATGTTGCCATGAAATTCTGGTATACAAAAAGGAGCCAGCGATAGACCAGATTCTGGAGAACTGGACAAGGACTCTAGGGAAACAAGCATGATTATTTAAGGAGCTAATTCAATAAGAAATCAATGAGCAGATGGGGAAAAAACACACCACACCACACCCAGTTTGAGTCAGCTATCCACAAGCTCTGCTACAATGAATCTCAGGGAGAAAATGGAAAAGATACATTCCCCAAATGAACATGGAGGACTGCACAGATTTAACCCATTAAACAGAACTATGAAAGAGATCTAATTCCATTATTTGGAGACCGTTGAGTGTATTTTACCTTAGGGAAATGTACTTCTACTCATTTCCAGTAACTCTATCGTCCATTTTAGCCTCTATGCTTGAAAATTAACAGCAGTTAACAGGACTATTGGCTGTACTTGTGGCACTGTCTGTTTAGGATTAGGCCATTAAATATTGATGGAGATAATTCTTCCTGCACTTGAACAGCAGAAAGATAGAACGGAAAGTAGTTTAACTGGCATTTGTCTTTATGCTTGGTAAACAGAGGGCTGGATTTGAAAGCACTGAACATCCAGTATTACCATCCACACAATTCACATTCCAAAGCATCATTGATCAGAAAATTCAGTTTGATAAAATGCTGTAGCAAATGCTAAATCATCAGTGATTCAAGTATATTGCAGCAATAATGTTTAATTCTAATAACCAAATGTAATTGTGCAATATACACATGAAAATAATATATTTAATTGCCCTTTTGATCATCATTTTTCCTGTTTAAAGTCTCATTGTTAACAAAGAACTAATTTTAATTTTTTTGTTCATGTGTTACTAATGACAACATAGGTGATTAAAATTGGAATAATTAAATCTAATTCTATTTTCATCATTGTTCACTATGTGGTTTATTTTCAAATTTCACTCAGCTTGAGTAAGATTTTCAAAGCAAGATAAACACTGAAGGAAAAAAATAGCTTTTGATTTGCCTTGCTTGTGTTTCATTCATTTGATTTTTTCATCCTATTTTGCATTTGGTTTTGGATCAGAAAATTCTTGAAGAACTCCATCCATACAATATACAACATCAAAGATAAATACTTAGCTAACATCCCATTACCAGGATTACCTCAGAGTCCTTCAGTTTAGAACTGAATCAATATATTCTGTTTCAGATATGAGGACACAATCCTAACCTATCTAGGTATTTCTATAGTCCCCACTACCAGTATCTGATAACCTACTTCACTGAATATTGTCTTGAAACCAATATCAGTTCATTCTATGTGCAGTCCTCACTTGGAGTAGTTGGGACATGCATGCTGAAGTGGATTCATTCATGAAAGAACTGCCTGTTCAACAGTTCAATACAACATGTCTCTTTAAGTGAAGTGTACAGCAGATTCTTGAGAGAAGGCTGTCCTAATTAGGTGACAGTCAAGGTGCATTAAGGAAATGAGGGGGCTGAATTTCTGTTTGCTGCAAGTGACTATACTTGACATTCTAAGTGGATTGTTCTTCTTAAATGGTGAGTAATGCATAAAAAACCCATTCTATTCATTAATCTAAACTACTTTTGGCTTGATAAATGACTTCTAACCATTGTGCACGACTCTTTGGCAGGACTATCCTTAACTGAACGTGAACAAAGTGTCTGGAAATCATATCAAATTAAAAAATGTGACAGGGTTGTTAATGCAAAGACTCATGCACCGGCTCTGAATCAGTGTCCATATATCAAAGACCTCTGTGACACCGTCTGCTACTTGATCTGGACACAGGAAATGGAGAATTCCAGGCAGATGAGATCTGAAATCGAAGCTCCAAAAACCTCACTTGTGCAAGTGATTAGGGGCAGCTGTTTCGCTTCACATTTTGTAGCACTTGAACTCTTCAATCTGCTACATTTTTACAGGACTGCTTATGCGGAGGGTTAAAAAAAGGTATTCTGCCCTGGCTAGACAGCAGATGTGGGGGTTAAGAAAATGTCTGCATTAAAAGAAAACTGAGAAAAGAATATTTCACAAATAGAGAGACAAAAGGAAGAAATTAAAGCTATATTGTCAGAATATGCCTGTTTATTTTTAATCAAATGAAAGGTTTATTTTTTACAGTGATTTACTGAATGTAATTACAGCAAAGATACACACTTAAAAATCATCTTCCCATTTTTTGACCTTGTCCCCCAGCGGCGCATATAGGTTTATACATCTCCAAGGCCAAATCTAGCATCTCAGTTGCAATTAGCACATGGCTGTAGTTTAAAAACTAAACACTGCACTGCATTTTTCAGTCAGTGTGAAAACCCTTTGGGCTCAGAAGTGCAGTATGTGAAAAACCTTGGATCGCCTAGATGTAACAATTAGAAAAAGGAGAAGGCATGGCTCCAACAATATTTTCACAAAACTCTCTCTGCTCTTTATTTTCTTAGCTTTGGGTCTGCATAGTACTAGGACCACAGAATGATGGGGTTTTGCTCAGAAAATCTCTCCCATAGACCAATGAAAGCATCTTATTTCACAATTTTACTCAGATGGGTGTTTAGTGCCTGATCCTGCATCACCGTAGCCAATGACTTTTTCCATTGCCTTTAATAAGAGCAGGATCAGGGTTTTAGGTGCTAACTTATTACTGACACTAAAAAGAAAATTGAGGCAGTTCAAGGTTGTTTTTTTGTTGAAAAGTATTAAAAGAGAGGGTGACAGATATAAAAGGTGGGTGGGCAGCAGATGTGAGGCAGCACAGACTATGAGTTACAAGAAGAATGCATATCACTAGAATTTTTTTTTTCTAATCAGTTCATCCAGCTTGGTTCACCTTTCCTAAACAGCTCAGCTGATCAATCTAACACCAGCAGCAAGTTACATAAATAAAAAACACCTTGATTTCTTTTCTTGACTTTTCATGGCTCATCAGTGCTGTTTTAGTAGAAACACAACACAAATCAATCAGCTAAGGAAAAACGTTCAGCTTATTACTGTTGTGAGATACAAAGAAAAATCTATGGTCTGATCAAGCTTAATAGCCTAAGCTTTTGGAGCCGCTCAAGGTGTGGGAAACTGTGGGTGCTGGCCCTGTGACAAGCAGAACTATTCAAGGGAAAGGTCAACTTTCCACAGCAAAAAAAAAAAAAAAGAAAATCTAGCTCTGTCAAAAAGAAATGTTCAACTGTCCAGAGGTTGGAAAAATTATTCAGCAAGTATTCTGCTGCCTTGGAAGGCACATTAGGAGTTAAAAATCTAACCTTTTGTCTTCACTGTCAAACAAAAAAAAAGTGTGTTTTTCCCCACTGGGTTAGCTATCCCACTGTGAAATCCTAGTGGAGACAAGGCACTGTGGTTTTTACCATGAGGTAGCTAGGTTAGGTGACCCATGAGCAAAGGCATAGTGCTTACTTCGTTTAGCTACCATGCAATAAAAGCTATGATAGCAAATGTGTGTGTTAGGTTTTCCAGCTGTAAACCTTCCTTCTCCCCACCCTACTTTTTTCCAGCCTAGGGTTCACTACATCAGGCAATAAAGCCAAATCTCTTACTTTTGGATTATTCCTAATAAAACATTTGCCTCTGCTCTGTGTTCCTAGACCCCTGTTTCCATCACAAGATGACATGGTGTCAGAACTGACTGAAACCCACTTCCAGAGATGAGAGACAACATAAAAGGAAAGGAATAAGAGTGTCTGAGTGAGTGAGAGAAGAAACTCCGGCCTTGTGAGGAAAAAAAAGAGGGTTTGTTTACCTAAACTCCAATCACGCTGGGAGCTCTGCTGCTGGAGCGTAACTGAGAAATGCAGGAGAAAGAACAGCTAAAGCTCTGAGTAGAATTGCCACAGCAGGAAGAGCCCCCACTTCAGGACAAGCAGTGTTGTCAATTATCATGATCGTATTGTGAATCTTGCAATATTTGGTGCTTTTTTGAAAGCTCCAGTTTCTGGAATCAATCATCACAGAATCTCAGCTCTCACTAAAAAAAATAAATAAGTGTCTAGCTATTATGGCTTCAGAGAAAAGCTTGCAAACGTGAACCCCTAAATGTTCTAATACTAGAAGGCAAATAAAAAGAACTGCAAATTTATTATATTTTTTTTAAATCTCATGAGTTTTAAGCCAATCTCCTGATTTTTGGGAGCCTAACATGATTTTTGAATGCATGGGGTTGGCAATACAGGAGTTGGAAAGGATAGGGCAGAGAAAAATAAACTTAATTAAGAGGCATCTCTCGAGGAAAACTGGGCTGTAAGCCAAAATCAAAGAAGCTGCAGTGAAGAGCTTCAGGTCCCATAAAAACAGAAAGGGAGGCCCATTGAGAGAAAGAAAGAAAGAAAGAAAGAAAGAAAGAAAGAAAGAAAGAAAGAAAGAAAGAAAGAAAGAAAGAAAGAAAGAAAGAAAGAAAGAAAGAAAGAAAAAGAATTCAAGCTGTTTTATAGGCTAAGAAACAAACAAACAATACCATAAAACTGAATTTGTAAAGAAAAACAAGTAGAGCCAGTTGGAAATTTTTCAGAATGCAGGTTTGTCGAACTTGAAATTTCTCAAGAAAGTGAGTTGGGTTCGTTGAACTTTCAACAAATCACAGACACAGTTCCAACAAAATACTGCCAGCTTGCCTGGTGGGCTGCTGGGTATTCCCATCATACATTCTACAGGACTCAAGCCTTATAGGGTTTGCGACTCCGGAGCAATTTCCTCTTGGAAACACCAAGTTTTTGAAACGTTATTTTTCTTTATTTATTTGTGGATCATGAGAAATTTGGAAAAATTTCATTCTGATTTGGAACAAACCAGATTTGTGTGGATTTGGCCTGCAATCTACCTACTGACTACCCTTGCTGTACACCATGGCAGATGAGGCATGTGCCAGATTGATGGCACGTGATCTAACTCGAGATGAGAAGGATATATATAAAACAATGGACACTGAGGAACCCACACAGAATAAAAAGGGATAATACAAGTATGCAGATTTCATCATAATGAGGTTAAAAAACTCAAAAGAGAATAGGCTGACCAGATAGCAAGTATCAAAAATCGGGACAGGAGGTGGGGGGTAATAGGTGCCTATGTGAGAAAAAGACCCCAAAATCAGGACTGTCCCTGTAAAATTGGGACATCTGGTCACCCTAAAAGAGAAAAACAAATCAGCAACTTAGAGCAACTCAATCAGAAGGTTTAAGGAACATGCAATACAGAATGGAAAACTATGTGTAGAGGACACGGTAAATCTTTTATTCTGTTAGCTTTTACCTGACATGCAGGAGAGAGAGCCTGCCCAATGGGTGGATGGGGGAGTTTGTGGAGGCAGAAGATTGACTCAGGTGGCATCGTTGGGTTTTGGGAAATTAAAACAAATAGAAAAAAGGTCCTGTTGAGTTTAGGGAGGCAGAAGTGGTATCACTGGGTTTTAGACAGTAGTGTTGTGAGAACTGGGGATGTAGAAGAGGCACATGCTGGCTCAGAGGGATAAAAAGGGGGGACGAGGAACTTGGGAATGCAACGTTTAGGGAAAACATTGGGTTTCTGGGTTTGTGTTTTGAGGTAGCAGAAAGTGGGGCCTGCTAGGTTGTAGGGGTAGGGAAGATGTGTGTGCGGCTAGGTCTACACCATGACTTAGAGGTGTGATTCCCCTGCTCGTGAATGCATCCTTGCAGTAACTTGAGGAGAGTTAGACCTCGCAGAAATAATAGCATAGTTGCAGTAACATTGGCAGTGGCAGCCGAGGCATGGCTGAGCCATGCAGGGTACATACCCACAATTTTCTGGTGGGTTTGTACTCGGCATGGCTCAACCATTCCTCTTCTGCTGCTGCCTCTGCACAGCTACACTGCTAATTATACTTGTGCTAGCTCCCCAGCTGCTGTGAGTAGTATGTGTATACAAGCAGGAAAAGAATCACTCCCCTACTTTGTAGTGTAGACAGGAGAACTGGGGAGGAAGAAGGAAGAGGCCACTGAATTGGGTGGGCAAGTCAGGGGAACTACTTGCTTGGGAGGACTGGTCTTGCTTGTGAAGAGTGGAACAGAGAGTCTGCTGTATTGGAAGTGCCAGAGGAGCAGAAGCTTTCTGGTCTGAATTAGGACTTAGTTGAGGTTGAAGGGCTGGTCCCTAGCAGTCAAGGTCTAGGTCGACTTTCTGCACTGCAAAATAGGCAGCAGAAGCTTAGGGAGCAGGTGTCTCTGTTGCTGGGTGGGGGTATTGTGGGAGAGCACCAGCTGTGGCTCAGCTTAGCCTAGCAGCACCAGGAGCCAGCAGCCCCACCCACTGTATGTTCTGGTACTGATCTAAAGTCAGCAAATACCCAGTTTTATCAAGCCTAAGACCTGAGAACGGGCTCCCAAAATTGGGAGAGTTCTGTTAAACTCACATGGTCTCTTCCAGAGCTTTTTAAAAGAGCTATAATGAGCTCTTTGGAGCTACTCAATGAATCTCATGATGGATCCAATAATACAGTAACAAATGGTCTGTCTGCTTTGGTCAAGGAAATACTAAATAGTGACTCATTGAACTTCTCATCGAACTTACAAAGAAGCCAGGAAGAGAATTGGATATTCAACACCGCTGTAGTCAATGTCAAGATTTGTTGGATAAAATCATGTTGAATTTTATTTTCCAGAGACGGTCTGTAACTCCTAATATTGACCAGGAAGTGTCATTTTAACACTGCTACTTGTTTTTGTTCCCAGCGAAATTTCACCAGACAGATTAATGAGAAAACACTAAAGGGCATTGTTATGGTGCATCCACCCAGGTTTCCTTCCTGGTCTCTCTGAGTGCACCCCCCTTCAGGTCTTTTGCCTTTCCCCTCTCCTCGAGTAGAATCACATGGTCCTCCTTCTCTTATACCAGGACCTAGGCTACAGCACCCTGTGTCCACCGTTCTTACCCTGCAGGTCCTACTGGGTTCAACACTTGCAGTTCTTCTCTTTGGGGCACTAAGACCAGTTGTATACAGTTATCAGGCAGCCTTCAAAAACCAAAGTTTTATTTATTCAGGGTTTTCAAACTTCATTGCACCATGACATGCACAAAAAATCCTGCGGCCCTGGGGGGAAGAGGGGAAGGGCAAAGTGCGGGAGGCTGTAACCTGAGACCTACCGCCCAGAGCTGAAGCTGAAGCCTGTGTCTCACCACCCAGGCCTGAAGCCCCAGGACTTTGGCTTCAGCCTCGGGGCCCAGCAAGTCTAACGCCAGCCCTGGCAACCCCATTAAAACAGGCTCACGACCCACTTTGGGGTCCCAACCACAGTTTGAGAACCGCTGGTTAATTTTAATAGTAGGAACAAAGCATTTAGAGAAAAGGATTTTAAAACAGTCTACACACATCTATCTTAACTGGAATTTTACCATTCCTGATTGTAAGCTAGGCAAGTCTACCTTCTTCAGACATCTGATTGGGTACATGTATTGCAGTCTGGTTCCTCCAAAAAACTCCCTCTTCTCCTGAGAGAGTAGTTTTATTTATTTATTTTTTAAAAAAGCAGGAATTTTCTGTGTTCCTGGGCTTTGGCCCTTGTGGTAAAAACTAGTCTCGTAGATTGGCTGGGGAGGAGGTAAAATCTTCAAAGCTAAGAGTTTGGACATTAATAATTTGGTCCTTAATGGTAAAAAAACAAAGGTATTTCAGTGCCTAACTCCTAGTAAAATCAATAGGAGTTAGATGCTTAAATAGCTTTTAAAATCTGGGCCTAAGTGTCTACCATGGAGTGGCTTTGTCTTGAACTACTCTTTGCCCTTCCTGCTTGTTTTTCCTTACAGCTCTTTTATTGAACCAATATATTCATACAATAAACATCCCAATAACCAGGTCAATATACAAAGTGGTTCCACTTTTATCACAGGCATACGAAACAACATCCTACATAAAACTATTTAAAGTTATCAGAGATTCATAAAGGGGGCTCCTTTGAAGCAGAAGACCCTACAGAGATATCAGGAGGCCAAATAGATTATTTAAGACAAAAATGAAGCTGCATGTCTGACCACAGAGGAGCTGATATGTCTCGAGAAGTTACCTTGTAGTATTTCAATTATTTGATACATAACTTTCTTTTCTAGGGAATTGAATGTAATGGTAAGAAAGAGGACTCATTTTTCCAAAGACCAGGAAGAAGATTGGTGTGAAAAGAGAGAAGAGAGAGACCACCTGAGGGAGAAAAGGAGGAAGAGATAAGAGGGAATAATCAGTCAATAAGAGGGAAAAGCCCACTGTTCTTCCCATTTAATTGTAATTCTTATCCCTCCCCTATCTTTTTCATCACATATCTTCTTCTTTTTTCCCTGCTTCCTTTCTTCCCCTTTCAATCCATCTGCCCTGTTCCTTTCTCATTTCATGTTTGTTCCCTCCTCCTTTGAATTACTTTTCTCCCTTTCTCCTGTTTGCTTCTCTCTCATTTTGTCATTTTACAAGTGTTTCTTCATCTCTCTCTTTAGTGCTCTCCTTGTTTCTGTTCCATCTTTACTTCCTTTGGCCTCCTTTATCTCTACTTTTCTCTAGGAGTGTAAAAAAACCCACATACATTTTCTCATTTCTTCCTTTATTCCTCCTTGCTTCTTCCCTCATCCTTTTTTCCCTCTCCTCTTCCCCCACCAAAACTTAGGCAGAAGATCAAACTCTTCAAACTCAGCAACACAAATTAAAGATTTGATGGAACTCAAATGTAACTAATAAAATACTTTTGGATTAGCCACAGTTACTAACAGTTTTTAATAGCTGACAATCGGCAGTTTCTAATAGGAGAACAAGAGATTTGGGGGCATAAGTGGACAAAGTGGGTGAAGCAATTAAACTGACAATTCCTTGTTACAAACCGGTCCAACCCACCACCCTTTTTCTGGATATTCTGAATTTATCCTGGTTTAAATGGTATGCAAAAGTTTAAAGAACTGGGCTAAACACATTTATTGTAAAATATGGTTCATCTGAGATGCAAATTACTTGAATTTGTATTTTTTCTCAATAAATATCCTCTCATTTCACTTTCAGTCACTGAAAGGTGGAAATGAGAACTACATTTAATGATTAGAGCATCAGTACTATTTCATAAAGCTTGTTTTCAAAGATGCAATCATCCAGATGTTGCTGCCTTCAGTAACATTGTAATACTATGCATGTTCACACTTTGGTGTGCACTAAAGCACAGTTTATAAATGTATGAGATGCATAACTATGTCCGCTTTGAAATATCATTCTAAAATATATTAATTATCTCCAATAATCACATTTTCTAACCTTTTAATTGACTGGTATTTAGTGTTTAGCTATTTAAGAAGTGATCATAGCTAATCATCCACTGAAGTTAATTATTTGTAGATAGAGCTGGTCAGTAAAAGTATGCCTTTTCTGTGTTCAGAACGTGGCACTGTTCCAATTTCGTAATGGGCTACATTTAGAATGGTAACTCTGGTAGAATATTGATACTTCTAGCATGTGTATTACAACAGAATGAGTCATATGACAACACCTCTGATTAGGGTATGTGATGAACTGACCTGACTAAGGGCTATATCCTGAGCTGGTGTAAATCAGCACAGCTCTATTGATGTCAGTATAGTTGCTCTGATTTATACCAGCTAAGCAGTGGGACCTAAGCAGGGCAAACAAAACAAACACTTACTGATTTGCAAATACTGGATCATTCAGGATGAATACTGTCACTATAAAACATGTTTTTTTAAAAACAAGTAATTTGGAGCAAATTCTCCTTTGAGTTACACTGGTATGTATCTGGAGTAACTTCTCTAAAGGTAATGGTGTTACACCAAATTTACTTTGGTGTAAGGCTCAGATCACAATTTGGTCCTTACATAGAATGACCAGTAGTCCAAAATGTCCTGAAAAGATAGTTTCATTAGTGTTATGTTGTAAGACTTTTTTAAAGAAAAAAAACCCCTTAAATTGGTTATCTCAAATAGTATCTCCAGTTACCACTAATGACATAACAGATTAGGAATTGCACTAGTACATAATTTCCTAAGTACTCTGCAGTGCATCTATATTTTTAATTTTTGTTTCCTATTGAGCACGTGCAGGCTATAAATGTCAGCCCTTTAATAATGTCTCATATACAGAGTAGAACACAAAATTTCAAGGCTAGCACACACACACACACAAAGCCAGCAGATGGAATCTGAGCACATAAGAATGACTAGGTCTCACAACAACCATTGGAGAAGAATATACACTGATTTTCTATACATTGAACAGCTACTAAATCCAGGATACAGCTCTGTAATGAAAATCTTTTTCAAGGCAGTTTTAGCCTATTGCTGTGAGATAAAAGTTGAGCAGGAGATAGCAGACGCCTCTGTGCAACTGATATTCTTTTCATGACCACCTGATGCCAAACTTTCATTCACCAGCTAGAACTGAGTAAAGTAATTCATAATTCCTTATTCAGTGGCCATACCAGAGCAATTTTTGAGTGATCCATCCCCTCTTATCTACTTCCAGCTTCTGGCAGTTAGAGTCTTGGCCAGGAATACAACCCCAGGCTATCTTGGCTAATAGCCATTTATGGACCTATCTTCAATGAACTTATGTAATTCCTTTTTGAACCCTGTTATAGTCTTGGCCTTCACAACATCCTCTGGCAAGGAGTTCCACAGGTTGACTGTGTGTTGTGTAAAAAAATACTTCCTTTTGTTTGTTTTAAATCTGCTGCCTATTAATTTCACTGAGTGATCTCTAGTTCTTGTGTAATGTGAAGGAGTAAATAACACTTCCTTATTTACTTTCTCCACACCACTCATGATTTTATAGACTTCTACCATATCCCCACCCTTAGTTATCTCTTTTCCAGGCTGAACAGTCCCAGTGTTTTCAATCTTGTCTCACATTAATTGCAGTGTAGACATATGTGAGTTCATCATTAACATCCCACGGACTCAAAGTTTCTCTCTCTTTTTTCACATACTTTCACCTCTTTACCACTATGAACTTACACTATAATTATTTGTTCACCATCTCGCTTGGTGCTGTGTTTACAAATGATGGCCCCAATCCTGCAAACTGATCTGCATGAGTGGATTCCTGGAAGTCCCACTGACTTCAGCAGGAGTCCACATAGATCTCCATCCATGCAGATCAGCACGCAGAATCAAGGAGTATATGGGAATATCTAATTCATTTCTTTATGGGCCTCAAATGCACCTAATAAAGCCAGCAAAAATTTGTGGTTCCCATAATCTACCACAAGAAACTAATATCTGCTGTCTTAGCGCAGCAGCAAAGGAAAAAAGAACTAGTGGTATATTAAACAATGCATAAATGCACAGAAATCAGGAAATTGGATTGTAAACTCTTTAGGGCATGGACTGCATTTTACTCTGTGTTTGTAGAGTGCCTAGAACAATGGGACACTGACCCTGAATGGAATATGTGAGCACAAGTAAAATATAAATGATAACAACAGCATCCAATTTATAATAAAACAAAATGGTCTTTGTATGTGAAAATGGATGCATTGGGGGTTGGACTAGATGACCTTCTGGGGTCCCTTCCAACCCTGATATTCTATGATTCTATGATGCACCTGAAAGTGGATGTACCTGAAAACTTTTACCATTACAATTATGAATTTGCACTATAATTTGTTTGTTTTTTATCATCTGTTAGACAGAGAATATCTGCCACTAAGTTGTTTTCTATTCAAATGAATTCCAATTTTCTGATTATTGGATCTTATCAGAATCTTTGAAAATCGAACTTTTGAGCATCTTCATATTATGCCTTGTTTTTTCTCCTGGTATATATTACACTTCCTATTGCCAATTACCAAGTACCTTGCAACACTTTAATGGATATTAATTTTTAGATAAATGATAGCTTTTCACCTATTGTACTGTTTTTGATATAGAAATAGATATCTGATAATCTTTTATTGTATGTATACACTGAACAGACTTCATTGTTTTTAAATCTCTATAATATAAATTTAAAGTAATTAAAACCATATTATAAAAATCTGATGAAGTATCCAACACCAATTCAGGAGAAGTAAATGATTTCTCCTCATTTGAGCAACTTTCCTGTCCAAAATTATATGAAAAACCACAAGACTGAGAAAATCAAAACTAACTTGGAAAGTTTCAGAGAGGAATATCGTATCTAACAGAAATTTCAGAGGAAATTTAGGTAGGCAGAATGTGATTATATACATTGAAATTTGTCTAAGAGACTACGGCTAAAGTGCTAACTATTTTGCATAGTGCCACAGCATCTTTAATCACCACATGTGGTCAGGACCTCAGTTTTAACTGAAGTGTTATCTTAAAATGAATCCTCAAGCAGCTTAGTGCCCACTAATGCAATGCTTGAGCTCCAGTCCAATACTCTGAGGGAAGAATCCCATCTAAGATCACCAGAACATCATTCAATATCACTTGTATTTTCCTTAGAAGTTCCTAGCCCTATCCAACTACTGACGAGGACCAACCTTGCTGAATATGTTATATCTATCAGGACCACAACCTAAGGTGCTTGATCTATGCAAGCAGATTAATGTCCAACTAACGGGGTATGGGAGGAGCCTCATATTTTGAAGTTCTCTGCATGTATTTTTGACTCAGGGATGTGAGTGCTACTGGGGCTTAATTGGTATTCTCCCATTGGAAATAATACGTTGAGGTCCTGATTACAGAAAATCCAAAGAGGGGTTCAGATGTACCTTTTAAAATGAACCAAAATATGGCCATTGGGAGATGACTTTGCAATTTATTCTTCTACCTATAAGCAAAGAACAAACATATACCACCCTTACTATTGTTAATTGGAGTTACCTATGTAAATTCTCTAATAATGAATGGACAAAGAGATCCCTTGTCCTCCTTCAAGGAATACGTCTCAGTGGGTATTTTACTCAGCTGACTATTCTGTCTTGGTAATATTCCATAGTTCATGCTTGGAGGAAACTACAGAAAACATTTCTAAGGAGCTGAAGTTTTAAGCTTTAAAAACAGTAGTCATGGCATTCAAGAAAGTTAATAGCAGGATATAATAATTAGGCTAGGCATATCTTCCACTGAATCTCATGTAGCAAGAGCACAGACTCAAGACATCAGGAGAGGCAAATAAAAAGCACATTGATATTAGCTTAAAAATTAAATAGTAGAATTTTATATGGACCGTTACTTTGTAGCTGAGATATTATTTTCAATTTACAGTGAAAAGTGGAGGCCAGATCCTGAAATCAGTGGTTTTGCCTGAGAAAGGACTGACGTGTCAGTTTGTAAAGTTATTATGGAATATGATTATTTCCAGTCTGTTCAGACTCGTAAAGTGAGGCTCTCTCCAGTTAGCTGATTCAACAGAAACAATCCAGTAAAGTATATGCTATATTAGTTAAAGGTTTACCAAGTGAGTTCCCATGGTTTCCTTTTCCCTCACTGAATGCATTCACATGGACTGGAAAGGAACTGTGAAGTGGAATGCATCCGGGGTTAGGCCTCAGGATGTATTATTTGAGGCATATCAGGTTGTCTGGTCTACTGCATTTACATGGGAAACTTTTAAAGTTCCTTTCCCTTGTGCCAATTCCAACGCAAAAGTTCACGTTAAATGAAATCATTTTTGGATTTGTATTAATTTTGGAAGCAATCTTAGTAGACTATAGCTGTGTTCACACAATGTGTGTTGGAGACGAAAGGGGACTCAGGATGGCAGACCTAGGTTTTTTAAATGTCATGTTTCAGATGGGATGTTTATTGTTTTCCCCCAGTGTGACTGCATTTCAACAGAATTATATCGTAAACACGTATAACCTTCCTGCCTAGTGTAAATATTGTACTCCTGCCTTCAATTCCAGATTTCTGGTAAATAAATGATATTATGGGGTGGCAATGCTACAACCAGAAAAATATAGTCAGATCTTCTGATCCGCAAAATGAAGCATTCAGAGAAGATGCTGGTGTTTTTCCTGGTACTGTTCCTTGGAAGTCTTGGTGATGAGGGTTATATTTCATTCAAAGAACTTCAAGGGCAGCTTTGTTGGTTTATTAAAACTGATGTGGTACCAGATCATAAAGGTAATTTGACTGATTTGGTAATGTTCTGATTAATGCACTAGCATGAACAGAAAACACAGATTAACCATAATATGAATTGTAACACAACTAATTCCTCACTGTAACTCTAACAGTTGAGTCACATGCCGTTTCAATTATTTTACATGTTTGGCAGCCATTCTTCCCCAATGGAACAATAAGCATTAACTCAATAATCTGAAAGAAGCTTATAAAAACATAGTTGACATAACTTATTCTCTATTAAGAAATATGTTTACAGTAAAATGCCAGTTTTGTTTTTAACCACACTTGCATGTACATTTGAAAAGAAAGATCCTGATCTGAATGCCTTGAAAATACCTTCCGATTTGTCATGCTCCTCTAATATGTCAAATCATTGCGAGCTCAATAAATTAATGTTATTGCAAAGTGAATGCATGAAACATAATGGGCAGTGGGAGTTAATGAGAAAGAACTGTGCTTGAATTAAATAGAGCTTTAAGTTAGAAACACTTAACAGCAGAACAACAAAAGTGCTTACAAGAATAATCAACTCCAAATAATGCTTTCAATCATAGATCTCAAAGCACTTTACAGAAAAAGGTAAGTAGCCTGATCCCCATTTTACTGATGGACAAACTAAGGCTGAGAAATTAAGTGATTTGACCAAATCCACAAAAGGAGTCAGTGTCAGAGACAGGATTAAAACTCAGAAATTCCTGACTCCCATTTCTGTGCTTAGACCCTAATTTTCATTCTGTTCCCTCTATGGAAGGTAAGAAAAAACTGGGGAGGTGGCATATTTTCATTAGTTTTCTGCATTCACATTTTAACCCAATTGCACTGAGAGATACCAAACTTGCTATACTATTGCACTCACCATGCTGAACACATTAAATCATCCCATGACAAGTTATTAAACGATAGACAAACCTAGAATCTGGACAATTAGTTCAATTCCATTACTCTGCCTGGATGAAAAAGTTGTATGATTACCAGAAACGTATTCAGGTTTTACAGTTAAAGGTGATTTCAGAAGGAGAAAGAGTTTTTGGGGGTGGCTCCCTGTGCTCAGCCTTCTTGTGAAGGAACTTTCTGTCATACAGTGGGATTGCAGCTTCTTGGAAAGGCTAGCCATTTATCACAATCCCAAATGAAAGCATTCCTTGGACACAAATGTCTTTTTCTTCCTTTGTGTAATTACTGAGGGGAAAAGTGAGAAGGAAATGTCAAAACAGTGAAACAGTGGTGTATAGAGAGCAGTCACTTTGGAGCTCAAGCAGCTTTTGTGAGGATCTGGGCGATTTGTCAAACGATTGTGGCATAAGTCAAGCCCTGGGGTTGAAAGGGCTTGACCTAAGGAGTGCTGAAATCAGACAGTATAAGCACGGGGAATGCTAGGAGTTTCAGCTGTAGTGGAGATGAACAATGATGAGTGCTGGACATCACAAAACCTCATCTGCATAATTCAGGTAAGTAATTTTATTGGAACTGACAAGTATGTGACAGGCAGAGAAAGAGAAGGGAACATGCTCTTGCTGGGAACCTTTAAAGCTCTTCAGTTAGGTATGTGAAAATAAATGACAGCCAATCTCTTTACTAAAAAACCCTGTAAACAATGCCATTTTACACAGGGCTCACCCATGACCCTTTCATAGATCAGGCTATCCACTTTCAGGCCAGGCCACAAAAGTATCACACACAATGAAGTGAATTCATATTATGCAATACGAACTTTACTTTCCATAATTACTTTGTATGTAGTTGCTACTCAGTTTGGCAGGTACACTGCCACAGACAGGTTAGAGCTTAGACAGGTCTAGTACAGAGCTTATTTATTAACCACAATGGTCTATGTGAAGGTATTTCACCAGACGGATTGCATTGTTTTTCCTTTACAGTTTTGGTTTGCATGGGTCATACTGAAACTACAAATCTCAAGCTAAAAGGTCATAAGGTGACTAGACAACTCAACTTCTTTAAGACCTGTTGATGCGATTGAAGTGACCAAGGCTTTCAAGATCCTTCATTGACCTATTTTTAAAAAAAAAATATATATTTTTTTATTTTATCCTCTTGCCTGCATTTTAAGTCTTCTTTAGGTAGTCAACAGTACATTTCAACAGTGCAGCTCTTAAGAAAAATATACAATAGAGGCTTTTGAAAAGAAGATGCTTAACAGTGGCTTCTGATGACAAAAAAGGAGTATGCCATTTTTCTGATTGAAAACTACTAGACAAATGTAACCTGGATACAAGTATAACTCTTACAAGGAGTAGTTGAAAAACAAATCTAGCATTTGTGTGAAATAGTTACAGCTATCCATCAAAAGAAATAGGCAATGGCCACTATATCAATCGGTAGTTTTCCTTTTTTGAATAATTGAATTTTTGAGAGTCATTCCTTAATCTAAGCACTGAATTTCCTATATAAAATAGCAGTTGATATCTATATAAAGAGGCTTTCTTGCCAGATCCAGACCTCTAAGCCTGACAACAAGATAATTTATTGTGCAGACGGCTGAAGGATAGGAAAAAAACCCTCAAAATATAGAATAGCACAGTCTGACTGTGATTTGCAAGAGAAAAAATACAACTATAAAGCTTTTCAAACAAGTACAAATATCAAAACCACTTTGTCAAACATGAGTCACAAAATCCCTAAGCATTTCTGTATTACAGATACACAGCGGTTCTGCTTTCTATCTGCAGTGTATGGAGCACATGCATATTTGGACCAAACTGGATGATTTTACCTAATGAGAAGCATTTAAGGGTTCTGGCTGGATCAAATGTGGATCTCAGTATTATAAACAGTCCAATGCATAATTCACAAGGCTTAATGAATATTCCAATTCATGACAGCCAACTGGCTCCATAGGTCACACCTCCCAGTCTCATATAAATAAAGAATGAGATACTGGAAAGCATACCAGCTGAACCCAACTGAGTGCCAAAAACATGCATATTAATGAGGCACAATAAAAGATATACTTGACTGTCAGGAAGTGCCTGTGTTGTTTTCTAGTGGAGAGAAAGTTTGCAGTGTACCATTAAGTATACCGTACCGAGGAGCAGAAATTGAATTATATTCATAACATTTTAAATCCCATCTCATCATAATCCAGCATCCATAATCACTCCCATCACAACAGCGAAACAGTCTGGAGACATTCACACCCTCTGCACCCATGTTCCTTTGCAAGTCCCAACTTGGTAACTAAGGAGAGGAAGTGCTTCAACAGTGCTGTTCTTTTATGTTTTCTGTTTAGACCTTGGAACAGGATGAATGGTAGCTTAGATGAATGTATTTGTGCCATTTTTCTTGGCCCCAGACTATGTTTCCTCACTACCATGACATCTGAACAGAAGGAGAAAACATCTCCCTTTTGTGGCAGGCTAATTTAATTTGTACCTTCCACCTAGGGGTAAATATGTTTGTCTGTCTGTCTAAGCTCTCTTTGCCCACTTTCTTTTCTCACGGGAAACCCTGCTGAGTCAAAAGCAGGATATTGCTTAGTGCTCTAACTTTATTTTAAAGTAATTTAATTTTAAGCATACTCACACCCACCCTAAAGTGAAGCAACTGTAGAAGCTCCCTTGGGAGAGCCTTAATGACTTTTGCATGTCTCTTGTGTCACAGACGTCAAGGGCTTGTTGTTAGGGAGGTATTTGTCTTTTGGAATAAATGGTTTAAAACAAGATCTCTCTTTTGCAGTATTCTTAGCGTAAGATGTGTGTTTCTTTTTTTCAAAAATCCCACAGCTTTGCACATTGACCTACCACCTTTAACCACCCAGCATTATAAACCATTGACCTTTGCTCTTAGTTGATCTGGTATTATTTGAGATTTGACCTTATTTTGTCTGGAAATTCAGTCAAAAGATTTAAAATAAACAACTAACATTTATGAAAAAAACAGAAGTGAAATATGCCTCCAACAGCCCAACATTCATATTGTTCATCTGATTTATGCACAGCTTTTTTAAAATCAGCAAATATATTAAACTTTAGGGCATTATTTGAGTTAATGAAAAAAAAACTCTCTCTCAATTAATAAGGAATTTAAGATGGGGGTGGAGGGGTGGGAATGAAACTTAAATCCAAATTAAACTCATTTACAACACTTTTTGTTTATGCTAACACCACAAGTGTTTCCAAATGGTCTTACCATTAGATATCAAGATTTAAATGGAAATCTAAACAGCTCATTCAAGAAGCTGCATAGTAAGCAATTTCTTGCACATTATTCTAGTTTTTTTTTAACTCTTTCAGTGTTATTCCCCAATAAATGTTTGCCTATCACAGTTTTGTAATACTCTCAAACGAAGATCATATAATACTTTTAAAATAATAAACTATAGTTCTAATAGCTGCAGTAGTAAGTATTGCGATTACTGTTTCTGTTCATGGTTATGAGTTATTCATTTTTGCAGAAACATTTCACGAACACTTATTCAAAATAATTCGCATCCTGCGTTCTGATAGCACATAGGCATTTATCTACAGATAATCAGAAAGTTAGACACACATGGGGAGGGAATTTTTAAGATTAATCATAATAATATTAATAATTATAATATTGTTGTTTTGCTGGGGAAACTTGTTTCATTTTGTTTCTCGCTCATGCTCATTATAAATGAACCATACGATTTAGAGAAAGGAGACTCCTCTCTGAGCCAAAAATATGACGTAAATGATGTTATGTCCGTAGCAACAATAACCAAAGATTCTTGGGTTGTGCTACAATGCTAGCAAAAGGAACAAATCCAGTTTCTTCCCTGCCCCCCACAGCTACACAAAACCATAAATACTTCAAAAATGTTTCCCTTCGACTACCTGGAGCACCAAGCAGTGGAGATCACATTCATGGGGATATCACACTTCTGTGGGCATTGCATAAGTATGTCAGGATTGGATAGTGGGAGTGTTGTAGCTGGATGTGGCACACTGGCCTGTATATAGCACAGATTTGAAAAGCCTCAAAGCTAAAGGGGGGAGCAGCACACTGCTATTCCTCCCCACATTCTGCACTAGACGTTCTAGGTCCTACTTGGGGGTGTTTGGTGGGGATGCTTCTGTTGTCTTCAATCTCCATGTACTTCCTGAATTGCCTTGTACTTGTGCTTTGCTCACCCATCCAGGACTTAGTCCTAAGTGACACTAATTGCCCAGGCTTGTACTTTCTACCAACTGTGAACTGCACAATGTCAACACAATAAATAATTATAATTATATGAGGCATTTATTTAAAAAGATAGATCTAAGTATGGTCAAACAACATATCCAAATTAAATCTGGCCTATGTACTATATTACAAAAAATATGTTCAGCTGTAGTGAGATAGGGGAGGAGGCAAAAAGAATCCCTGACATGTTTCTCAGTGTTCTAGCCATGGGCCTCTTGTAGTCACAGTGCTTCAAACAACTTCCCTCAAGATTTGAAACTTTCACTTTCAAATCGAAACTTAACTCTTAAGACATTGCCTTTGACAAGAGTGCAAAACCTAGTTAGTAGGATTCCTTATGGATTTGCTTTGCCGCCAGGTAAATTCACTGTCTTTCCAGGTCATAAAGTGGTCACAAAATGCATGGCAGCAAGGAGAGAGTTCTCTTTAGGCCTGTAAAAAGGTATTTCCAACATCATTGCTAAACTGTATAAATCAAGGCCATCCACCAGTCCATTAGAATCTAGGCTCTTAAGGCCTATATGGACAAAGGGCTTAGTTGTTTATGTAGCAACAACATCTGCTTACACTCAGCCTCATTGTCAAAGAGTGGTGGGTTAAAAGCACAGGATCTTTATTCTGTCCATTTCACGCTGTATTATGTTTCATGTGGGAATATCCAGTCTCTAAGGCTTGATCAGTGCTTTAATCTGGTGGACTTTAAAGACTTAGCTGCTTGTAGTGAGAATCAGATCATCACCACCATTGCAGTCAGGGGACCACAACCAGGCTAATTTTGCTGAACAGTTTGAAAAATTTCATTTGGTCTCCAGACACCTTTGTAAAGTATTAGCTTTCCTCTGTTGCTCTGAAGCTAAAGCTCCTGTGTAAACATTTCTCCAGTTCAGTTTAACATACAATATAGTGTTTGGACTGGAATTCCTCTAATATTACATGTGCACAACAAAAGTCTATTCATTCCAAACCGACAGCAAAAAATATAAAGAATCCAAGCTCTTCTTCAGATCTGATTTTTAATACTACACTAAAATAAAATGTTTCTGAGCTTTGCATACTGTCAGGAGATAGCTTTCTGCAGCCCACACTCATTAAGAGAGTCTGAAAAGACAAAGTCTTTTTTGCAGTCAGTTTTTAACCAGAAATGTTTCTAACAGAAAACATACAAAGGAAGTGAAAATTGTCCTGTAAATATGTAATTGTGCTGCTCTCTCCCATCTGTTCCTTCGCCCCCACCTCAAGAAACAAAAAGCTTTGATGCAGTATAAATTTAAACAGTCAAGACAAATTTCTCCTCTCTGATTCATGTTATGGAGCAGTTATTGGTAACCCAGTTCTCTGCTGCATATTCCATCATTGCTTTGCATGTACAAGCTCCATTGACGTTGATGGGAGTTACTTGTGTCGAATATGCCATAGAGATCTGTCCTGTTGATATAAGTGTGGATCAGAAAGAAGAAATTTGCCCTCAGGCTGTATGCTATTTTAATTGCACTATACCAATTAACTGTACATCACTTTACCACAATATCACATACCACATTATAGCAATATGGCTTGCTATACAATACTTTGATACCTGTGCTACTGAATGCAAGAGCTAACAACATTCAGTATCATGGGACAAAGGTGTAAGAACTCCCAGTTGATTTATAAAAAGGAGGACTTGTGGCACCTTAGAGACTAACCAATTTATTTGAGCATAAGCTTTCGTGTGGTTAGTCTCTAAGGTGCCACAAGTACTCCTTTTCTTTTTGCGAATACAGACTAACACGGCTGTTACTCTGAAACAGTTGATTTCTGTATTTTAAAATATACATGTGACAATGTATCCTCATCTCTTTAGGCACAATAAAAAAAACCACAACAGTAGTTAATAACACTTACCAGTAGCAAGCTGCTGACTGTTACAAAATGGCCACTGAAGGGCTACAGGTGCCTCCTCTGCCAAATTCAAAGGACCAGCCCTTAGAAAGGCATGCTGGGAAAAAGCCTATGACAGGGCAAGCCTATCTTATGGAGGGCTAGTAGGGAACCTATCATTCACAAATGAAGTTGCTCCAGGGGAGAGGAGTTGCTTCTGTGTGTTGTATACCACCACTGTATCACATAGAGATATCAGTTATCTGTCATTTATTTGTCAAATAGACTAATACTGCTTGAAGAGTGTGTAAAGAGAGATTGATAGACTCATAGATATTGGCACCTATACACTTATAGTTATTGACAGAGCTTAACTCTTTTCAAGAACCTTTTAACTAATATTGGCATTCTGTTTTACACATTGACACTCCACCTGATGTACTGGAGAAGGCTTTCATACTTCATGTGTTTAACCAAGGTTTATTGTCATCAGTGTTTAATGTAGTTTACTACAATCATGTTTTTATTTTAAGGCTGCTTGGTTATATATGAATCAACAATCTAATATCCCTTATGAGAATGTGTAATCACAGTGGAACGGTAATCGCATGTGAATGCTGATAAGAGAGTTATATTGTATGTTTTAATCATGTATATTAAGATCCATGGGGGTTCCCTTTCTGTCTTCAGTAAGAAAAACTTCTAACAAAGTCAACAAACCCAAAGTATAACCAAGTTATAACTATAACTAAGGCCACTTTAGAGAGTGGGGTTTTTAGTCACTTCCTTATTTTACACACACTACACCTGAATTTAGTATATGATGCTTTCCATGATAATTAAGTTCCTGAATTTTTAAAAGGTTGATAGAGTAGTAAAACAGAGTTGGCAAGGGGCACTACACAGTCCTTACCCAGGACAAGAACAAATCAGTCACTGGAAAGGCTGCCTCAGGGAAGGAAATTGAGATGCTTTGCATCATCAATCTCCACATGCCATTGGGATGAATGAGTAGCATTGTATCATCACCAGGGGCACCAGTGAGGAACAGAATACCGGGAAGCAAGATTAAAGGAAGAGTGGAACAAATGGACAAATTCATGAAAGGAATAATGGGTAGTGTTTCATTTGTAGAATATTAAGGAGTTACTGATAGAGTATTTGGAGTTATTTCTTCTCTTCACCTAGAGAGAATCCCAGTTCTAGCACAATCACTCAATGTCTTTATAGGAATGGATGACTTGCCTAATAAGAGGGTCATATTCACATTTGAAGGGTATGCAATATGGATGATATTCATACTTCTGAATCTGAATCCTAATCACATCTGTGCACCACTCATCTCATAGGCCTTCTCTCCTACTTCTTACTGCTCCTCAGTGTGGTTTTTCTGGTCCCTCCAGGGGACTGGACTGGATGTGTGGATCTGCATTCTCTTTTCCTTGAGGCTATGGGATGCAGCTGCTGGAGTAATTATTTCCCCTCCTCTTGTGTCTCCCTTCTCCAAATTTTTAACAAATAGAATTAAGCTAAGGAGAAAGGCAGGAGCATATAGCATCTTTGAGATTTGCTTCTCACTGGTCTACAAGGAATAATCATGTACACCCAACTTTTCTCCATTGAATCACTGTGCTCAATTCACCACAGTTGGTGGATAGCAGTGATGGAAAGTATCTCTCTTTACACAGGTAGGGGCTGCTGTGGCCCAGCAGATTCATTTATAGGCAATTGCAGGTGATGTATGCCCTGTCACCCTCCCTCAGGGTCTCTGCCAGGTGAAAGGACTATTAACTTAAAGACTAGACTGCATAGGTCTCTGCCAGGGGAAGCTGTTCAAGGCTGAACGTGTGCAAAATGACTGTACAACCCAGATTTGTAAATGGTCACTAACAGCAGAAATGTGCATTATATTTATTTGATGTAGTATTTAAGTCACAGTACTTCCAAGGCACCATTTCTGTCTCTCTCTGCTCCGTCCTCCTGGCCCCTCTTATTTATTCTTCCCAGCTTACATCTTTTAATGAGCCACAACTCTTGATCCTTCTGCTTCAAGACCCTTCTTTTTTTTCTCTGATAGCCAGTTTGGGACACAACTTTCCTTGGTTGTACCCCTCAGCTGTGCTTGGCCTTCTCTGTCTTTGAGTTCCCCCTCTTTATTATATGGCCCTCATTTCTTTTTTCCTCTGATGAACTGTTTCTCCCCCTAGTTTTCATAGCCAACTATGAAAATCATTTCCTCATAGGAACATGCTATGAGGAAATGATTTTGACAATGGTTTCAGGTGATACAGTTTTGCATGTCACTGCCAGCCAGTGTGAATGGAGTGCAACATTTTTAATGATAGTTTTTGGAAATAATTCTGGAGATTAGCTAACCATTGTCAGGATTAGTTTTTGAAAATGATTTCGTAACAGAACCCATTTGGTGGAGCAGACAGGACTCATTCTTCATTGCTCTCTCTCTCTCTGTATTCCAAAGCCTCTCAGCTGTCTCTGTCAGCATCTTGGATCATATGTATTTCCCTTTCAGTTCTGATCCTGTTGCCCTTTGCACTTTCCAGGGTCCCGCACCATACACACACACACCCCTGATTAAGTGGAAAAAGTGACATCCTCAGTTCTCCGTCTCTAATGGTAGTGGGCCATGGAAGTTACACTTAAGCTCCACTTATGATTTCATGGGCCATGCAGGTGGGACTCAGAGGCTACAAAACCAGGCCAGATGAAAGTAAGAAATCATCCCAGCCTGCATGGGGATTACAGACAAATGTGAGATGATGGCAAAGCAGAGATGTGCCCAGTGCCAGGTGGGAAAAAAGCTAGAAGTATTCTCCCAGGTGTTATTTTACATAGGGCCCAAAACACCCCAACCCCTGTATAATTTTCTTCTACTGGCACCAATATATTTTACTTGTAGCTGGAGGTATTTGAAGAACTAGTCAAGATGTTTTCTGACTATTTATCAAAGGTGTAATCTCACATACTGCATGGTGCTTAAAATTCACTGTGCTAGAGGCAAAACAGCAGATAAGGTGTTAACATACATGTCACTGCAAGCTGGAGTGCTTCAACTGCTTCAGCAACAAACAAGAAGCCTTTCAACTAGCAAGATGTATTAACCAGGGCTGTATGCTTTAGAGTGCATAGGGTATGGGAAAAAAATAGAGAACGCAGTCCAACCTTTTAGAACCAAGGTGTAGAACTGGCTCCTCAGAAGCCTCTCCTCTCACTACCAGGTAGTCATTATTATAGCATTCTTGTGCTTGCCTTTCGCTGCTGAATCCCGTGTTCAGTCTCCAGTCCCACTGCAGGCTGGTCTACTCCTAAAACTTAGGTCAACTTAGCAGGGGTGAAAGTAACTTAACGGACTTACTGGTATGCAGGGCAGCCGGGATCCTGGGCAAGGTGCGGGGGTGGCTCTGGGCCCCTGGAAAGGGTGGGGCCCCGGGCAGAAAGGGCGGAGCTGGTGCCAGACTCCCCCAGGGCTCTGGTGGCAATGTAAAGGTCCCAACCTCAGCCTGAACCCCAGGCTTGGTTCCTGGCCATGGCTCTGTTCCTCACCCCACTCCTGGCCTCAGACCCACCCCTAGCTGTGGCCCCAGCCTTGGCCCCCTTACCCGTGTCCACATCCCTCCTCCCCCGGGAGCCACGGTCCCACTCCTGGCCCCGGCTCCCAGGGGGGCACGACCATGAAAAGTTTGGGGACCACTGCGCTGCACTGGTTTACAGATATGCCTCTATTTGTTAAGAGCCATATTCAAAACCCATTCAAGGGAATGGTATGACTCTCAGTGATTTCTGTGGGATTTGGGTCAGGGCCCAAAGTGGGCACGATTTTGTTTCGCTCTCGGCTACATTGTTTTAGATTTCCAGTATGAAACACCCCATAATTTCATCTTCACCCACAGAAGTGACAGAGCTGACCTTGTTAGTGAAAACAGAGGCAAAAAAAGCATTGAGTACATTAGCTTTTTCCACATCCTCTGTCACTAGGTTGCCTCCCTCATTCAGTAAGGGGCACACACTTTCCTTGGCTTTCTTCTTGTTGCCAACATACCTGAAGAAACCCTTCTTGTTACTCTTGACATCTCTCGCTAGCTGCAGCTCCAGGTGCGATTTGGCCCTCCTGATATGATTCCTACATGCCCGAGCAATATTTTTATACTCTTCCCTGGTCATATGTCCAACCTTCCACTTCTTGTAAGCTTCTTTTTTATGTTTAAGATCCGCTAGGATTTCACCATTAAGCCAAGCTGATCGCCTGCCATATTTACTATTCTTTCGACTCATCAGGATGGTTTGTCCCTGTAACCTCAACAGGGATTCCTTGAAATACAGCCAGCTCTCCTGGACTCCTTTCCCCTTCAAGTTAGTCCCCCAGGGGATCCTGGCCATCTGTTCCCTGAGGGAGTCGAAGTCTGCTTTCCTGAAGTCCAGGGTCCGTATCCTGCTGCTTACCTTTCTTCCCTGCGTCAGGATCCTGAACTCAACCACAATTTCTGTGTCTCAAGATAAAGGGGCAAGACTACTCTGAATGAAAATGTGCACCTTTTAGCTACAGACTAGGGACCGAATGGCTAGGCAGCAGTTCTGCGGAAAAGGACCTAGGGGTGACAGTGGACAAGAAGCTGGATATGAGTCAGCAGTGTGCCCTTGTTGCCAAGAAGGCCAATGGCATTTTGGGATGTATAAGTAGGGGCATAGCGAGCAGATCGAGGGATGTGATCGTTCCCCTCTATTCGACATTGGTGAGGCCTCATCTGGAGTACTGTGTCCAGTTTTGGGCCCCACACTACAAGAAGGATGTGGATAAATTGGAGAGAGTCCAGCGAAGGGCAACAAAAATGATTAGGGGTCTAGAACACATGACTTATGAGGAGAGGCTGAGGGAGCTGGGATTGTTTAGCCTGCAGAAGAGAAGAATGAGGGGGGATTTGATAGCTGCTTTCAACTACCTGAAAGGGGGTTCCAAAGAGGATGGCTCTAGACTGTTCTCAATGGTAGCAGATGACAGAACGAGGAGTAATGGTCTCAAGTTGCAGTGGGGGAGGTTTAGATTGGATATTAGGAAAAACGTTTTCACTAAGAGGGTGGTGAAACACTGGAATGCGTTACCTAGGGAGGTGGTAGAATCTCCTTCCTTAGAGGTTTTTAAGGTCAGGCTTGACAAAGCCCTGGCTGGGATGATTTAACTGGGAATTGGTCCTGCTTCGAGCAGGGGGTTGGACTAGATGACCTTCTGGGGTCCCTTCCAACCCTGATATTCTATGACAGCAGCCAAATCATACTCCAAGTGAGATGAGAAGCAGTAATAATTTTGTGAGCAAGTCACCATCAAAATCTTGCATATATTTTAGTGTTAACATATGGCTGTTCGTTTCCTTTCTGAACTGTATGACAGCGTTGTTTGTTTTGTGCATGGTAAATATTGTATATAGCACAAATCACAATGAAATTACTGTGAAGTCACTTGCTCATTTAATTATAGTTACATAATAACTCCATGGCTATTTAAGCCCTTCAGATTGCATTAATTATACTTGGAGTTAATTATTCCCATCCACTGTCATGGATGTATGTCATACAGTTTGGTAAAAACAAGATATATTTTTTAGAAACTTGCAGTGACTGAAGTGAGAGGTTTGAAAATGGCATGGCCATTTCAGCCTTAATTATATCATTTGGCACTGTGAATGCTATAATTTATTTAGCCTAATGTAACATAATGCAGTTATGTTATTCTCAATGAAGCGGTCATGCATTGCAATTTGTAGTTTACGTATACATATAGGTATGGATGAGAATTTAATTTTCAAATACATAAATATCAATTCCATAAAAATGCAGTCACAATACAGAGTCACCGTACAACACCATTCTTAGTGTTCAAAAACTAAACTTCAATATCTATCTGGTCACCAGGAGCTGTTTCTTGAGTTTCTGAGGTCCAAATCCTTTCTCTGTGCTCAGGCTTTGCATAGGATTCTCCATGAGAAATTAGGGGCCAGGTACTTAGATATTTTCCGACACAGATAGAACATGTAGAGTTATTCACAGAGGAAGGATGGGCTTCCATTTAAATGTATTTCTGAGATCTAGGTTAATTTCCAGCTGTATCACAGGCTTCCTGTGCCACAAACTTCTTGGTTTTCACCTCTATGTGCTACTATGATACAAATAAAAAAACCCCCACAATTCTGGTTTCTCTTCAGCCCAGAATGCCACACACTAGTGTGTGAACATCTGGGTCTTTTAGAAGTAGCCAAGTTTAAATTTGGTTGTCTTTGAAATAAGTCTTCCATTTGCAGATCTTATGTTCGATTATCGTTTAATTACAGTTTAAAAACACATAAAGAGGTGTGGCAAATTGCCAGCACGATTATGATGGGTCCCACGCTTCCTCTTCTTGTGTGTGGGGGGAGGGGGGACTTCAGGGCACAGTTTCCTGCCCCTGAACTAGGGTATCTACGGTCCCACTAGAAACCCAGAGAAGAGTAGTGGAGAGGGAGGGACCCAGGCCTGCCCTCTACTCTGGGTCCAAGCCCAGGGGCCCTAGGGATAGTGGCAAATCACTTGAACTAGTGCTTCCTTCCCCTGGGCTACTTCCCTCTCCTGCTCTTCAGCTTGTGGGGCTTCCTGCCCTCTCTCTGCACAAGCCGGGTGTCTCTTTACCTAGGGTCTTGGTCTTCTAGCCAGCCACGGCACTTCTCCAAACTCTCCCCTACTTCTACTTCTACTTCTCCAAGCTGCTCTCTGTTCTAACTCCTTTTCCTAGCTGATTGAAGTAGGGGGTTTTTATCAGGTGACTGGCTTCAGGTGGTCTAATTGGCTTCAGGTACTTTTAATTAATCTATAGCAATCTTTCTTTCCCTCTACAGGGAATAAGGCTTCTTCCTCCTGGGGCTTACATATCTCTCCTATATCACTCTCCTGCTGCCTTCTGGCCATGCTGTATCACAGAGGTATAGCACTAAGTTCTGCATTGACATGCTTCCGAAGCAACTTCATTATTTTCAGTGGAACTGCATGGGGGATCACTCAGAGCAGAATTTAGCCAATAACGTGTAGTACATTGAAATATATTCAAAGCCTAATATCCTATGTGGTGGATTAAACTGAAAATATGCAGCAGGAACACCACTCACAGGTATTATTTTCCCCCTCCATCCTGTCCTGCGCGGTGCAATTGGTATTGTATTTATTCTGGAATTAAATCCAATGTATTTTATGCTGTGACCATATTCTCATGTTATGGCAGCTGGATAGGAGAAAGCTGCTGCTTTTCTCACCCAGGAAGGCATGTTGAGTTTCCATGTGTTTTGGTGTCTAGGAAACAGTAGAGGCTTTTATATAGGGGCATAAGAATATAAGAATGGCCATAATGGGTCAGACCAAAGGTCCATCCAGCCCAGTATCCTGTCTGCCAACAGTGGCCAATGCCAGGTGCCCCAGAGGGAGTGAACCTAACAGGTAATGATCAAGTGATCTCTCTCCTGCCATCCATCTCCACCCTCTGACAAACAGAGGCTAGGGACACCATTCCTTACCCATCCTGGCTAATAGCCATTAATGGACTTAACCTCCATGAATTTATCTAGTTCTTTTAAACCCTGTTATAGTCCTAGCCTTCACAACCTCCTCAGCCAAGGAGTTCCACAGGTTGACTGGGTGCTGTGTGAAGAACTTCCTTTTATTTGTTTTAAACCTGCTGCCCATTAATTTCATTTGGTGAGCCCTAGTTCTTATATTATAGGAACAAGTACATAACTTTTCCTTATTCACTTTCTCCACACCACTCATGATTTTATATACCTCTATCATATCCCCCCTTAGTCTCCTCGTTTTCCAAGATAAAGTCCTAGCCTCTTTAATCTCTCCTCATATGGGACCGATTCCAAACCCCTAATCATTTTAGTTGTCCTTCGCTGAACCTTTTCTAATATCTTTTTTGAGATGAGGAGATGCATCTTCTTTTTTTCTCCCCTTTTAGGATAGAGGCTAGAAATTATTTTAAATTTGGAGGTGAGAAAGAGATTGAATATCTCATTCCCTTCTGCAGCAAACCTTGACAGCAACTAACTCCCCTTGACATGTAACCCTATTCAATATCTTCCACTGCATTCAATAAAAATGTAGAAGTGCTTTCACTTGAATTTTCTGGTAAATCAGTTGCAGTGAAAACGTTACAAGTGCTGACTTTTAAACTACCATTGTTAGGCTTCAGAGTGAACACACACTAGAGACAAATAAGGCAACTTCCATTCATTAGTCATGGGAATGTTTGGCATATTGGCATGGTCATGGATTCACTGGCCCCACACCTCCTGACTTTCACACCAAACCAATGCCCAATAAGGACCCTCACCCTGACCTTTCCCTTCAGGAGTTGCACACTCCCTGTCTTCTCTTGCAACAGTTTGACTGTGGCCAGGCTCTCCCATGCCCATGGGGCTGGGGACAGGATTGGCTCCTTAATGAAAAGCAGTGATATAAGAAATTTCAATAATTTGTTTTTTTTAAAGTCTTCAAGTATCTATTTAACCATTTCCTGAATTTAGCCTCAAGGAGTCCTAAGAACAGTATTGTTTCAGCTGTAATATTGCTACAAAATGATTTTCTTGAGAAATAATAGCCCTGTTCATTCTTGATACGCTGGGAAATTCAGTTTCCAAGTGTTGTGTTCAGCTGCCTGACTACATTTAAGGAGACATACCACACTTCTGGTGTTCTGAACATTATGCCAAACATAACTGTCAATATCGGTAAGGGTAATGGTAAAGGCGTTTGTTTCTGGAACGCTGGCTGCTTTCTCTCAGTACATTTTGTCTGTGAATTGCCTTCCCAATTAGGTATGCCACTATCATTTAGGATGTTTCCTGACTACTTACTATTAGTTTTCTCAAGAAGCAGTATTTTAGAACAGAAAACTCAATAGGTCTTTCCCATGAAGTCAAAGAAACCAAACTAATTAATGAGCGAAGTTGTTACATGTTGTGTCCCTGCTTACTGGGATCTTTTTGAATCAAAGCATTAAGAATTGATACTGAGGTACACGACTAACAGCTTTACTGAACGTGTCTCCACTGCACAAGTATCTGTATAGCACTGATTAAACCCCCAAACTGCTGTGCCAGCATGCCCTGCGCTCAATGTAAAACCAAAAGTGGTTTTTTTGGGGTTGCATTTTCAGGTGTTCCAAATTCCTACTCTGGAATCTGGAAGATAAATTCCCAGAACATGATTCTTATAGGTTTACAAAGGGCAATGCCAAAAGGCACAATTGTGATCATCTAATCTTACCTCCTGTAGAACACAGGACATAGAACTTCCTCAAAATAATTCCTAGAGCTGATCTCTTAGAAAAACAGCCAATCTTGATTTAATAATTGCTTGTGATGGAGAATTCACCATGACCTTTGGTAAACTTTTCCATTTGTCAGTTACCCTCAATGTTAAAAATTCACACTTTATTTCCAGTCTGATTTTGGCTAGCATCAACTTCCAGCCATCGGATCATGTTATACCTTTCTCTCTAGATTAAGAGCCCATTATCAAATACTTGTTCCCCATGTAGATACTTTCAGATTATAATCAAGTCACCCATTAACTGTCTCTTTGGTATACTAAATAGATTCAGTTCCTTGAATCTATCACTATAAGGCATGTTTTCTAATCCTTTCTTCATTTTCAGGGCTCTTCTCTGAACCCTCTCCAATTTATGAACATCATTCTGGACACCAGACCCAGATGCAGTATTCCATCAACATTAGCACCAGTGCCAAATACAGAGATAAAATAACATCTGTACTCCTACTAGAGATTCCCCTGTTTATGTGTACAGGGATCACATTACCCTTTTGACCAGTGTCATATTAGGAACTTATGTTCAGCTTATTATCCATCATGGTCCCCAAATCTTTTTGAGTCACTACTTTCCAGGATACAGTCCTCCATCCTTTAAGTATGGCCTATATTCTTTGTTCCTAGATGTATACATTTATAGTTAGCCATATTAAAATAGTTTATCAAGTGATCCGTTCCGTAACAGTGACCTGTTCTCTTCATTATTTACCACTCCCCAATTTTTAGGTCAGCTGCAAAGTTTATTGGTAAAGAATTTGTTTTCTACCAGGTCATTAATAAAAATGATAAATAGTGCAGGGCCAAGAGCCACCCTCTTCAGGACCTCACCCAATTGATGATGATTCCTGGTACACAATTACATTTTGAGACCTATCCGTTAACCAGCTTTTAATACATTTAATGTGTGCCATGTTAATTTTATATCATTTTAATCAAAATGGCATGCGGTAACAAGTCGAACACCTTCCCAGAAATTATATCAAATCAATACTATTACCTTTATCAGCCAAACTTGTAATCTCATTAAAAAAAAAAGATAAAAGTTAGTTTGACAGGATCTAGTTTCCATAAACCCATGCTGATTGGCATTAATTATATTACCCTCCTTTAATTTTTTATTTATTGAGTCCTGTATCAGCTACTCCATTATCTTGCCAGGGATCCATGTCAGACTGACAGGCCTGTAATTTGCTGGGTCATCCAGTTTACCCTTTTTAAATAGTGGCACAGCATTAGATTTCTTCAAGTCTTCTGGAACTTCCCCAGTGCTCCAGGACTTATTACAAATCAACATTAATGGTCCAGCCAGCTCCTTTAAAACCCTTGGGTTCAAGTTATCTGGGCTAGCTGATTTTAAAATGTATAATTTTAGCAGCTACTATTTAATATTCTTTTGAGATACTAATGAAATGGGAAGAATAATCATTATTATATGGCTACATCATCTGTTTTTCCCCCCAAATACAGAGCACAAATATTCATTGAACACTGCCTTCTCTACATTATTATTGATAATTCTACCATTTTCATCTTGTAATGGACCAGTACCATTGTTAGGATTCTTTTTGTTCGTAATATACTTAAAAATATTTTTAAAACCTTTCTTCTTATCCTTAACTCTGTTGGCCACATATTTCTCCTTGCATCCTTTTCTCCCCTTATCAAATTTCTACAGTTCCTAACTTCTGATTTATATTCATTACTATCAACTTCTCCTTTCTTCCATTTATTACATTTATTTTTTATAGCTGCCTTCAGTTCCTCTCTAAACCAGGCAAGTTTTTTAACCAGTAGGTCCCTCTTCCTTGATTGTGGTGTTGCGCCTTTTTGTGCATCTAGTAAAGTGTTCTTAAACAATTCCCAATTATCATTCACAATTTTTTGACTAAATTCTACCTCCCAACTGATTTGGCTCACAATTTAATTGCTTTCTGCTTTGGCCCTTTCAAAGTACCAAGAACATATATTACTAGCCTGGACATTATTCTGTTTGTACATTATAAATGTGATCAAATCATGATCACTTGTACCTAAGCTACCATTAATGTTAAGGTCTCTGAGCAGTTCCTTTTTATCTGTCAATATGAGGTCTAATATAGAATTCTCCCATATTGGAAGCAACATTTTTGAGTTAAGAAATTGTCATGTAAACAATTTAGAAATTCCAAGGATGTTTTAGTGCTGGCAGCATCTATCACTCAAATTGAAGTCTCCATGATCACAGAGCTCTTTTTGTTACCCATTAAACATAGGTGCATAAAGAGTTGGTCATCCTGTTCCCCAGTGTGATTAAATGGTCTGCAGCAGACATCAATTAATACCCCAATCTTGTTCTTTATCTGTTAGGATATTGATCCATAAGCATTCAAGATCACTTTCTTCTGAGTTATCAGTAACTTGGAAACAGGTAATGCCATTTTTGACATACAGTGCCACTCCCCTCCCCTTTTGCCCACTTAATTCTTCCTAAATTTGTTACAACCGATGATTTTAATATTCCAGTCAGGCAAATCATCTTTCAGTCATAACAACTGGATCAAATGTGTAGTACTAAATTAGCAATTCTAGTTCCTTTTATTTGTTACCCAGGCTCCTAGCATTGGCAATTAAAGAATTTGTTTGCTTCATGTCCTTTAGTTCCTGGATTAATCGTGTTCTTACCTTTTCAATTTTGTGTTAAGTGAGTGCTCATATTGTCCATCTCTTTATCCTCTCATTTTTAGTTATTAGTTTAATACCCTTCTGACTACTTTAGCCAGCCTGTCCCTGAGGAGATTGGCTCTCCTTTTAATGAGGTGGATGCCATCCAAACTATACAGACCCCTCTCCCCGTAGAAGGTGGACCAATATTCTACAGAACCAAAACAGTCTGCCCTACACCACATACCTAGCCAGTGGTTCACTTCCAGAATCTTAGGCCTTCCTTCACCCATGGACAGGAAGAATCTCTGAGAAGATCACTTGGATGTTCTTTTCCTCATCACACTTTCTCTTGTTTGCAACATATCCTGTGATGCAGTGTCTTTACTACAGATATGACCCATCGCCAATGGATTTTTGTCCGTCAACTTCAGAAGCCTACCCAATCTCAGAATAATGTCTTGTGTGTTGGCTCCAGGAAGGCAGCACACCATCCTGTTCTCCCTTGCAGAATATTCTTTTGATTCTTCGGATTCCTGAAACCCCAACAAAGATCATCTGTCTTTCTTGGATGGTTGGAGAACTATTTGTGGACAAGCTTTATTTTCTTACAGGTTCGGCCAAGCAGCCATCTATGGGTTTGTCTAAAGTACTTTGCTCTACTTTGTCAAAAGCTTTTGAGATTATTTTCTCTCCCACTGATAGAAGCCATTAACAAGAATAAGTAGCATCAAGTTGTCATGAGACAGAAAACAGAATACACACACTTGGCGCTTTCATTTAGCAGTTTGTAAACAGAGATTAAATTAACAGTGTGTTGTCTACACCTATAAACATTGTTTTAGGCTGTAAGTGGCTTGAAATACATTCTGTGTTTAATGGAAGGTGGAAATGATATTTTTAAAATGTTGTATAGATTAACATATATATTGAGAAGAAAATCAACAAATGTAATTGCTATAAAATTGAATTCATTAGTCATTTAATATTGTAGAAGTCACTTCGTGCTTTTCACCATAATGAAAAAATAAGGTATAGACTGTATTTAGAATTAAATGGAGTCAAATAACTTTTTATGTATTTAAAGAATACATTTTATTTTAGTTTGGCTTTGTTAAAAAATTAGCTGTGAAAAAATTAGGTTCACCTCACACAATATTAAACTTATTCTGTATTTTTCAGAAAAGTAGAGGAAACAGGAAATCAACAGTTAGCAACTCATCAAAGTCTGGCAAAAAATATCAGCCTCTGCATAACACAACTTCAGAAATAAATCAGGAATGTTGAGTACCACTACTTTTAAAGAGAATAGCTACCTCTCAAAGATTGAAGTACTGGTGTGTGTGTATATTGAGAGGCATGGGTGTTGGAGCTTCCTAATAGTGGGGGGGCCAAGCCCCCCCCCCGAGGCCCTGACCCCCATGACCACACCCCTGGCTAAGCCAGAAGCCAGAGTGGGGCCAGGGATCCCCCGCACCCCCCGCCAGGGGTTGGTGTGTGGCAGGGGAGGGGCGGCAAAAGCAGAACCTTGCCCATGTCCCTGCCCCCAGGGCTCCCTGCCTGGTCCAGGGCAGGTGAGATGGAGGGTCTGCCATGGCTCCCCGCAGCTTCCCTTACAGCTCAACCCGACTCCAGTCAGGGGGCGGAGGGGGGCTTGGATCTGCAGCCTGGCCATGGTAAAAGCCATGCTGGCAGCTGTGGGGAGCCACAGTGGACCCTTCACCTGCCCGTGGCGCAGGAGGCCCAAGGAGAGCTGCCCCCAGCCAGTTTCCCTGCCCCCTGGGCACCCTGCTCAGGACAGGTGGAGGCTCCATGGCTCCCCACAGCTGCCTGTGTGGCTCTTACCATGACCAGGCTGCAGCTCTGATGCCCCCCTGGCTGGAGCCAGGTTGGGGACAGAGCCATGTGGGCAGCTGTGGGGAGCTGGCACAGAGTCACAGACCTTCCTCCTCTATTGCCCTGGGCAGGGTGGGGAGTCCAAGGGGCAAGGATATGGGCTGGGGGCTGCTCTTGGGCCCCCCGCACTGTGTGTAGCTGGAGAGTCCACACACATTGCTCCCATAACTGCCTGGGCTCCTGTCCCCAGCTGGGTTTAACGCTGGCCTGGCCAGGGAGGTGGGGTCTCGGGGGGAAGAGGCAGGGAAGGGGGCAGGGTCCACTGGCCCCCCCGTTCCAGAGCCACTGTTGAGAAGCTTATACAGTACCTTGTTTATCTGATGTTTGCATATTCCTTTGGCTTTATGTAAATAGATGCCATCCATTTTTAGTTTTACCAACTGAGTAACTGTCTCAGGTCCCAACATTTAATTTGTGTGTGTGTGTTTGGGTCAGATTCTCAACTGATGTGAATGAGCATAGTTCCATTGACATGATATATATACACACAAACACAATGAGGAAGGGAACAGCCTTAGCATCAAAACATATTCTGCACCATCCATCAATTATAAGGAACAACAACTGAACAGGAGAGAAAAGATAACATAGAATATTGTGTATTACTTAAAACGATTGAAGAGGAAGGATACAATAAACTGTGTGTTAGGTGCAAAAATGTCAGTGAGCAAATATCTGATACAAATATTGCTTTATAAACATATGCTTTGAAAATATGCAACTGTAGAAAACAGACATTAACATTACTGCTATTTGCAAGTTATAAAGTTACCTAGTTTTGGAGGTACAGAAGTTTTCATATAACCCCTATTGCCAAAGTAGCTCTTAGGGACATGAAAATGATTAGATTTCTTCTAGAAATTCACTAAATACGGATTCACTTCAAAAATCAAGAATTAAATGGTGCTGATTTGTTGGCAACACTATAGGTATGGTACTGCCAAATCACATACTGTACAGTGAGAGGCTGAACCAAAAGATATAAAGAACAAACTAACAACGCTAGTCACATGCAGCATTTAGCTATGGTAACAGAATTGTTTTTAAACCAGGATTTAGACTTCATTTAAATAAAACTCTCCTCAAATTTACACGTTACAATGCATTCAGCCTGAAATGAAAGTACTTAGTGTGCTGAGTCTCAGTGATTAGACTTTAATTTCAGGCCAGCTTGGAAGGGTTGGAATTTGGGGATAGGAAATGTTCCTTGCTCGCAGAAAACATTTTAATTCTTTAGATAAATAAAGATTCACCCCTATAGCCTCCACCAAAGAATTATTCAATCATTTCTGAAAATGCTCCGTTGTTAAACAGTTCTCTTTAGTCTTAAGCTGAAAACCAGTGTACCTTGATTAAGAAGTGATTAATATTACTTGGTGAGAAGCTAAGCTGTCATATAATAGTCTGGAGGATCCGCCAAAAAGTCAGAAAGATATTACAACACAGCATGAGCTACTCTCTGATCTTCTAAATACCTGGACTGTATTTGCTTCTACAATTTCTGTCTTATCTAACCTTCTTTATATTCACCTGTACGTTTATATTAAAGCCCCAATCAGTAGTATGGCTTCTAACTGGGGATTTCACAGTGTACAGAAATTAACCATACAAAATTTGCACTTTAAAATCCTTCCTGCCAGTGCACTGTATTTCCAAGATAGTAAAGTCCAGAAAAAAATACAAATGCAAAAGCAGCTCTATATTATAACACACACACACACACATATATACACACACATCCCTCTAAATGTCACTGCATGACAGTGATTAATGGACACTGTTAGCAATTATTTATATTACAGTAGCACTTATTGGCCCTGCTGAAATAGAGCATTATTGTGCTAGGCACTGTACAAACATATTTAAATGCCATTTACTGCAACAAGCTATAACAATGTAAAAAACCTTGATACCAAAACAACTGCAGCCTGATTTGGAAGGTGCCCTGATTGAACTAAATCATTTTAAAAAACTTAATTTAGTTAAAGTGGTGCAAAAACTGCAGATAGAGAAGCCCTTAATGGAAGACTGTCCCTTCTAATGAAGTGCTTACACTCTAAATAGACAAGACAGTCACAAGGTGAGCAAGGAAACAGAGGTGAAGTTACTTGCCTGAGGGCATATAGGAGGTCAGTGGCAAAATCAGAAATAGAATCCAAGTTTCCTAACTCCCAGGCCTAATCCACTAAACAATACCGTCTTTCATGATTAAGGAGACTAATTATCAATTTAAATTTGGGCATGAATCAGCCTAATTTGTTTTTATTTCAGATCAGATAATCTCTAGTGGAACTGGTGACTACATTCACTGGGATGCATCAAGTATGTTAACACCAAGCCAGCTTGTCAGTAGACATAATGCAGACGTGTGGAGTTGGGCTGGTGTGGTTGTGCTCTCTACAAGGCTAAGGACAATTGCACTCTCTGCATCTGGAGTCAGGGACTGCTCCCTCCATATATTCCTAGGGGCTCAAAGGGGCCAGGAAAAATGCAGGCCCATGACCCCAGCAGTACCTCACAGAATAGGCTGGCTGTGGCCAAAGCATGGTGCACCACACAAGTTCCCACTCATGCTCGTGAACAGGGAAGGGATCGTGGCTTCTGAGCCACAATCTTTCCTGGAGCGTCTTCTGGATCTGTGCAGCTTCTCATCTCCCCAATATAATTTATAAAATATGGCCGCTAAAAATAGTTACTGGGAGTAAACTCCTTATATTGCTGGTCCTGAAAAAATGCATCCTCAGACTTGCTACTGTCTTTCAATAAGAGGTAAGCTCTGTGCTGATCAAATGAAGTACAGGCTTTTCTGTTGAATCTGCCTAAAACATTTGTCTTCTATCCCAGCTGCTAAAGCACACGGTCAATGATCTTGGGAGATGAAGAACATATGCCAGTAACACTTCATTTCAACAAGCTTACTTAGTGTTTCTTACTTTGATCTTTCACTGTACACTTCCTGGAACTGGAGTTAGTTACAAGCTAAAACAAGACCCAGAGCTCCCAAAGATTTAAGGTTTTTTTTTAAAAAAATGTTCCATTTGTACCAGATCCCATTACCAGGTATGTCAAATAAACCAGCTGGCCCTCAGTGGGTCTGCTGAAAGTTGAAACAGTTCCAATTCTATTTCACTATGTAGGTTCTTGTGTGGACCTCATCACCATCGTATTGAAGCACCTCACAATTGTTCATTGATTTTATCCTCACACTTCTGTAAGGTAGGGAAGTACTATCTTCATTTTATAGATAAGGAACAAAGGCACTTTGGATAGATTGAGTGACTCACTCAAGGTCACAGCAGAAGTCTGTGTCTGTGACAGGAACTGAACCAGGTCCCATGCCCTATTCACTAAACCATTCTTCCTCTCCATCCTTCATAAAACACATGGAATATTTATCAGCCTTTATGCTGTATTTATAGCTATGTTCAGTGTCAAAATTTCAGGTAGAGCCAAATTCTCTGTCACCCTCTGTGGATATGCAAGGTCCAAAGTGGAGCACAAATATTACATTTACATTACAGAGGGGATCCTGAAAGTGGAACACACCACAGGAAAAATCCACAACTCCAAGCAAAATTTGAAGTTCTGAAACTTTCTCTGAAGGAATGGTTGGAGTGTAGTAGGTAAGTTAGGGCAGCACAGGGAGTGGTGGCCAATGGGTACATGCCCAGTATAGACCCATTGGTTCATAATCCTGTTGGGAGGAGCATTCCCTGAAAACATTTCCTTACCATACACAGTCATTCAGTTATTTCTCAGTGACCATCACCACAGCAGAATAATGACATAAAAATAAAGGATCAACATTGCAGGGTTGTCAGATTGCATGCTCCTTACAACATAGTGCTGCTCTGTCTTGCTAACAAAAGTATTCTTATTCCAAAAAAGCATTGTTAAAATAGAATTAAGGTTCAGATACATATAAATAATTTAAGGGAATAAAACCTTAGTAGAATGCTATCGGGTTTTTTTAGTAAGTTTGTAAAGTGCTGGATGAGTACAAAGTATCAGTAAGGCATGTCAGTGTTAGAAATAGGATTAGAATTCCGTTGTTCTGGGTTCCCAGTCCAGTGGTCATTCCTTGATGATATGAAATTGCTAAGAAAGTGGCATCTTGTCCTCTTCACATTTTCAACTGTCTCAGAGTTCCAAATGTATTTGGTGTCTTGATGCTTATAGTCCTTGGAAGTTGAAACGAGTGCTAAACTGTTTTATAACATCTTCAGCATTCTCTAAAATGAACAAACAAAACAAACACATAGTGAATTCTTCTACATATGGTATCCTAAACGTTATTATTGCTATTATTATTTATGTTGTAGTAAAACCTAGAAGTTCCAACCAGATCAGTGAATTCCCCAGTTTACCATTAAGACAAGACATCTGAGAGAGAATTCCACAGTGTGAGAAACATCTGTCATGCTCATAGTTTAAGAACTACCAAGCCAATTTCTTTCAAACTTGACTTGTTCCTTAGATCATTTCTGATCTACAAGCCAATTTCTAAGTAAAAGCTTTTCAACAGTTTGACTTGCACATGTTCAAACTTTGTGACTGGAACATTAAAATAATGCATGTTTATCTTTTTTCCCCACCTTTCATCCATCACTTTTTTTTGACTGTGAGCTCAGTGGGATAGGATTCTGAGCCAGATCTTCAAAGGTATTTTGGTGCCTAAAGACGCAGCTAGGCTAGGCACCCTGTGGAATTTTCAAAAGTGCCATGGTGCCTAACACCCTTTAATCTCAATTTATTTAACGGAAGTTATATGCAACTACAAAAGGAGGGACTGAGGAGGAAGAGGCTACAACAGAAGCCACTCCCACTTTTCAAAGGCTATGTATGGAGTAGGTATGTATATTGATAATGATATTGGCTTACATTTTCAAAAGTGAATAGTGGTTTTCGGCAGAGATGATTGATGCCTGCCGATAGGGAGGGGGCATAGTGAGGGCAGCTGGCTTCGGCAGTGTTACTGAGCATGCTCAATACAAGCCAAGCAGCAAATCTAGGAGAGGAAGTACATGATCCTGCATGCTCTCTGCTCCCCACCCATGCAGTCCTGGGTTTACAGTGGCTCCAGTGGCTTCATGGAGCTGGACCCATACTTAGAAGAGGCCCCGGCCTGCTCTGCTTGCACTGGACCCCGAGACCCCTCTGGGTCCCCCAACCCACCACTTGCTACTCTTGGCCTGCTGCCTCCTCGGCCCCACTACCCTGCTCCTCTCTGCCCCCTAGACGGACCCCAATGAACTTCCAGCTCTGGGCAGTCTCTGCTTCCCACCACCTGAGGGGCCCCACCTGTCTCCCCGGAGCTGAGCCGCCTGCGACTGGTGCAGAAGCCCGGCCAGTCTCAGAGCCATGCTCCATTGCTCCCATGGGGGCCCACAGATAAGTTTGGTGCCGGGTTCACAAAAGGCTAATCCGGCCCTGCACCCATGTTGCCTCTGGTTTTGGGACACAACTGGAGACACGGTAAGGGGCCTGATGCACAGAAAGCATCTGCCCTCTGAAAATCATGCCCTTTGAGGTATCTTCAATTGGGCACCCAAAATCACTAATCACTTTTGAAAATGTTGACCATAAACTAGAATTAAAATGCATAAGGGATATTACTCACAATTCTTCGGGACATAAACCAACCACCACCTGCTTGGGTGTATGAAGAAATTTCTGGCAATGGCATGTCATTGCATCATTGTTCATTCTGAGAAGGTCTTCAAACCTTTGTCTGAAGAATGTGGTACTGACTACTGTGGGAGAAAGATTAATGGACCATTGATCTGATGCAGAACAGTAAACCCTATATGTTTATATTCACAAACACACAAATATTCATATATTTTCTGCCTTATCAGAGAACAAGCTCAGAATGTTGCGTAACTGTTTCAAGGAATCAGAGCAAACTTACAGATAAACATTCTGCATCATTTTCTCAATTACATGAAGTTAAGAAACAGCGTTTGACTACCCAGAGTTCCACATACTCCATACATAGAGGTCTCTGTCAGACTTCCTGCTATTGCAACAGTAGTCTTATATGCCCAGATCAAGGAAATTAATGGAAGTTAGGAGCCTAAGTACCTCTGAAGATCTGGACCATAGACCTTCCTAATGTACAAGTTAGTTTCTGATCAATCTGTGTTGAGTAGTGGGTTTTAAGTCATTCTAACTTATTAGGTATGTTTCTTTAAAGATTTTTCAGGGCTTCTTCTTTCACCTAATTTTTCATTGTCTATTTTTAATATCTCCCTCATCATCTTTATACTTTTATTGTCCTCACTAGATTTTCTTCTCAATTAGGCTTTTACATACAGGATGGAGATCTGCCTTACTATAGGCTGGATCATCCTTCACCCATGACCCATGCACAGAAGAGACAGTCCATACGTGTTTTTCCTTCCCCTTGTTTGGAAGTAGTGGTGACAGTCACCTTTGCAGTAGCATTCTCCTTCTTCCAGACCCCATGGATGATGCTCCATGGGTCCACACTGGAGAAGATTGCAGACACATGAGGCCTGGGGAAGGAACAGGAAACCTAGGTTGGGGTTGGGACACATATCATCCTCATCCAACCCTTTGGCAAGTCCTCAAAAATAATAATTCAGTCTAGAGCTGTGCTATCTTATTCACAGAGCCTGATACCCACCCTCTATCTAAGAGGGTTGAGGATGACCAGCTATGACCAGAGGGAAGAAACTGGTAAAAGGCTCCAGTGAAGGTGTGACACTAAGTATCATGTGGATTTGAGTGAGGATGTGGAGGTGGAAACACTATTAGCCTGAGCTAATGGAGAGGCACAAGTCCTCCCATGGATCCCCGGAGATCCACTAGGCTTGGGTTGGGACCTGTGGTCTAGTCCTTGAGAGAGAGCAAACATTGCCCTTCCCTGCTGGAATAATAGGGGAAGAACTCCTAGAGAAAGCCTTCTTTACTGCTACACACCCATGATTTTAAAGGGCTCACGATTTTTTAATACTTCATCAATATCATGTTCCTGCAGTAAAACATCGTTAAAAAACTATTGCTCAACAATTAAACATTTCTGTCTTCCTTAAACTCTGAATTTGAAATCCTGCCACAATACCCTTTGCAACTGTTTATATTGGTTCAGTTCCCTTCCTGTTATCCATTATTTTATTTGTTCTCTGCTTGTTAGCATTTTAGGCAGTACTTTGCGCTAGTTCTAATTTCCTCTTCCTATCTAATCTATGCAGTTGACTCAGTTCATCTGTCAGATTCCTCCTTTTGTCTGTGTGTGTTCCATTTTTTTCACTTTTTTTCCATCACAAGGTTCATGTATTCTTTTACAGACTCTTATTTACAAAGCCATATATCTCTGAATGTTAAATGCCAGCAACATACTTTGCTTTTTAAAAGCATTTTGCCTGAAAAACAAAGCATAGTTTTTATTCTCCGATTAATGCATGAAGGTGCTTTGGGAGTGTAATTCCCATTAGCACTAGTAGTAGTTATACATGTAAATCCCCATCCAACAATCGACACCCACCCACACCACCATTTGTTTATTGTGTCCGTCCTCTAATAACAGTAATCCAACTAAACATCCAATGCAGAGTTTACTAATAAGAGATAGAACAGTAGAACCCCGCAGTAAGTAGATCTAAGCTACGTCGACTTGAGTTACGCTATTAACGTAACTCAAATTCCATAGCTTAAATTGACCAAAAGCTGTAGTGAAGACAAGCCCTTTGAGCCAAACACAAGCACAGAACTAGTTAAAGTCCACAGGTGTGCCAAACATATTTTCAGACTTAATGGAAGGAGCAACGAAGCCCTTTAGTCCTGTGGAGACAGGTACAAACAATGGATGGACTGCCCGAAGCACATGGCAGATCAAAGCTATGCCAGGTGGGTCAAGGAGTTTCCCGGATTATGAATGCAGGGGTGGGGTAAGATATTGATTTTGCAGCCTGTTTGTTAGAGGAGAAAGTCAGCAGGAAACCTGGAGAAGCAGTTGCGAGCATGACTTTGAGATACCACATTATCCATTTCTCCTGTTATTGGAAACAACCCTGCAAGTTCCCAAATACTGGCTAACCACTCTGGCCAAAGAGACAATACTGTAAACTTCATGAACCAAGACAAGTCAGAATCTATTTCTGGAATAGATGTAAATTGTTTAGGAAATTGGAATGTACAGCTGATGGATGACCTCTCTGATATTTTTGGTGAGTTATCTGAGTAACTTAGGTTTCACAGGGTGGTATGTTTAATTCATTTTTCTATGTACAACTGGAAATCAAACAAGAATATTAAGCTGTCCTCCTTGTATAGATACATTATTATTAATTATTATTATTAATTATTTGTATTATGGTAGCAGCTAAGGCCCCTGGTCATGGATCAGTGCTCCATTGTGGTAGGCACTATACAAACAGATAAAGAGATGGTCCCTGCCCCACAGAGCTTACATCTCAGTGTTATATGTGTACAGTGTAAGAGCTAAATGTGGGATTCTATGGTCTTCATTGGCATTGGGGACATATGAATATCAGGAGCTCTGTAGGACTGAAATACTGTACTTCTGATCACATAAAAAGTTGACCACTTAAAAATCATTTATTTTCCATGGAAGGGTGGCATGTATTTGAATTTTACCTCTAGAAAGACAAAGGTGGATTGATCATAAGGACTAACTGGCACAGATCTTTCACTTTTGAAATTTTTAATGAATCACTGGTATTTCTATCCTTTAACACTGATGAATGAGGAATAATTCTAATAACAACCAATTTTATTTATTTAAGGAAAGCCATTATAAATGTAAACAATAGCACAGTTCAACAGTTATGAAGTCCTTCTTTTCTCTTCCTAAAGAATTTAATAGTCCTCACTAAAGCTATTCATTATCTATCTTCTTTAGAATTTTAATGAACAGATATGTGAAAATTGTTTAAAATGTTGAAATGCCAAAAAAATCTCATTGATTGAATCAAGACTGAGTTCAAATCCATAAGTGAAAATGAGTTTGGTGGTCTACATTTAGAGACATAGTTTGGCAGAATTCTTCACAGCTGGCAGAGGCCTATGTCTTGAATAATATTATCAGTATTGAAACTGACTAACTATTGATAGGCAAACTAGTTCAAATAATCATAGAATCACAGAAATGTAGGGTGGGAAGAGATTTCAAGATGTCATCAAGTCCAGCCCCAGTGCTGAAGCAGGACCAAGTAAACTTAGTTCATCCTTACAGGTGTTTGTCCAGCCTGTTCTTAAAAACTTCCTATTATGGGGATTCCATAACCTCCCTTGGAAATCTATTTCAGAGTTTAACTACTCTTATAGTTAGTAAGTTTTTTCTAATATCTAACTTAAATTTACTTTGCTGCAGATTAAACCCACCTTGTCCAAACCTCAGTGGACACAGAGAATATAGAATCATAGAATATCAGGGTTGGAAAGGACCTCAGGAGGTCATCTAGTCCAACCCCCTGCTCAAAGCAGGACCAATCCCCAATTTTTGCCCCAGATCCCTAAATGGCCCCCTCAAGGATTGAACTAACAACCCTGGGTTTAGCAGGCCAGTGCTCAAACCACTGAGCTATCACTCCCCCCAACTGCTCACTGTGATTTTTATAACAGTCTTAACATATTTGAAGACTTATCAGGTGCTCCTTCAGTCTTCTTTTCTCAAGACTGAACATGCCCAGTTTTATTTAACCTTTCCTTTCCTTTAAGAGCAGGTTTAATAAACCTTTTATATTTTGTGTTGCTTTCCTTTGGATTCTCTCCAATTTGTCCACATCTTTCCTAAAGTATGGCACCCAAATTGGACACAGTACTCCAGATGAGGCTTCACTAGTGTTGAGTAGAGTGGGACAATTACCTCCAGTGTCTTACATACAATATTCCTGTTAATATACCCCAGAATATTAGCTTTTTTCACAAGTGCATCACATTTTTGACTCATTCAATTTTTGATGCACTCTAACCCCCATATCCTTTTCAGCAGTACTACCACCTAGCCAGTTATTTTCCATTTTGTGTTTGTGCATTTGATTTTCCCCTCCCAAATGTAATACTTTGCATTTGTCGTTATTGAATTTTATCTTGTTGATTTCAGACCACTTCTTTAACTTGCCAAGTTTGTTTTGAATTTTAATCCTGTCCTCCGAAGTGCTTGCAACCCCTTCCAGCTTGGTGTCATCCACAAATTTTATAAGCATGTTCTCCATGCCACTATTCAAATCACTAATGAAAATAATGAATAGTACCGGATCAAGGACTGACCCCTGTGGGACCCCACTAGGTATGTTCTCAAAGTTTGACTATGAACCAATGATAACTTCTCTTTCAGGATGCTCTTTCAACCAGTTGTGCACCCACCTTATAGTAATTTCATCTAGACCGCATTTCCCTAGTTTGCTTATGGGAATGCCATGTGGGATGGTATCAAAAACCTTACTAAAATCAAGATACACCACTGCTACTGGTTCCTCCCTATCCAGTAGGCCAGTAATCCTGTCAAAGAAGGAAATTAGGTTGTTTTGGCATGATTTGTTCTTGACAAATCTACGCTGGCTATTTCTTTTAATCCTATTATCCTCTAGGTATTTACAAATTGATTAATAATTTGTTCCAGTATGTTTCCAGGTAGGCTGACTGGTTTATCACTTCCCAAGTTATCTTTGTTGCCCCTTTTAAAGATAATAAGCTTTCGTGAGCTACAGCTTACTTCATCGGATGCATACTGTGGAAACTGTAGAAGATCTTTTTATACACACAAAGCATGAAAAAATACTCCCCCCACCCCACTCTCCTGCTGGTAATAGCTTATCTAAAGTGATCACTCTCCTTACAATGTGTATGATAATCAAGGTGGGCCATTTCCAGAACAAATCCAGGGTTTAACAAGAACGTCTGAGGGCGGGGGGTAGGAAAAAACAAGGGGAAATAGGTTACCTTGCATAATGACTTAGCCACTCCCAGTCTCATCATGTGCCAGCAATGCCCCTCTGCCATGTACATTGGTCAAACTGGACAGTTTCTACGTAAAAGAATAAATGGACACAAATCAGATGTCAAGAATTATAACATTCATAAACCAGTCGGAGAACACTTCAGTCTCTCTGGTCACGCGATTACAGACATGAAAGTTGCGATATTACAACAAAAAAACTTCAAATCCAGACTCCAGCGAGAGACTGTTGAATTGGAATTCATTTGCAAATTGGATACAATTAACTTAGGCTTGAATAGAGACTGGGAGTGGCTAAGTCATTATGCAAGGTAACCTATTTCCCCTTGTTTTTTCCTACCCCCCCGCCCCCCCTCCTCAGACGTTCTTGTTAAACCCTGGATTTGTGCTGGAAATGGCCCACCTTGATTATCATACACATTGTAAGGAGAGTGGTCACTTTAGATAAGCTTTTACCAGCAGGAGAGTGGGTTTGTGTGTGTGTGGGGGGGGAAACCTGGATTTGTGTTGGAAATGGCCCAACTTGATTATCATACACATTGTAAGGAGAGTGATCACTTTAGATAAGCTATTACCAGCAGGAGAGTGGGGTGCGGGGAGATATTTTTTCATGCTTTGTGTGTATAAAAAGATCTTCTACACTTTTCACAGTATGCATCCAATGAAGTGAGCTGTAGCTCACGAAAGCTTATGCTCAAATAAATTGGTTAGTCTCTAAGGTGCCACACGTACTCCTTTTCTTTTTGTGAATATAGACTAACACGGCTGTTACTCTGAAACCTTTTAAAGATAGTTACTGTACTATGTTTGCCCTTCTCTAGTCCTCTGGGATCTCACCAGCCTCCAGGAGCTCTCAAAGGTAATTGCTAACAATACCAAGATTGCTTCAGCTAGATTCTGAAGTACTCTATGCTTTATTCAAATCAGCAGGCCTGATGAAATTCATCTCACTTAGCTAAATGTTCTTTAACATATTATTTCTCTATTTGGGTTTGTGCTCCTTTCCCATTGTTGTTAATGTAAGAAATTACCTGAACCTTCACCTAAAACTCAATTCAAAACTGAATTGAACTGAAAATATTCAAAAAACTTATTTTTATACTTTTCTTTGACTCTTTACTTTGTAGTTTTACTGAGGACTTATCATGGAAGTATAGAAATACCTGAAAAAGTCTTATTTATGATGTAGTCGGAACTGGGCGTTACTGGGAAGGATCTTGAGAGAAACTCTGTTCTCATGAGATATTGTTCCAGATTTCTAGACTGAAAAAGATCAGATAAGCTTTGGAGGTGCAAACAATTGGCTGGTTTCCCATCACTAGAACTGGCAGAACATGGTGAGGAAATTATACCATGCTTGGCTTCAGTAAGTGGTTTCACTGTGTCACTAAAATAAAACAAATTTGATTTTTGGTTTTCAAAAAACACTTTAAAATAGAGTCTAATACAGAAATCATTGAGTGTTTTGCCTATGTCAGGATTGGGCCTGTAGGTAGTAAACATTGATTTTATTCCATAAATCACTTTATAGTTGATATTTTTTTTAAAAGCAGCATCATCTTTCAGTAACTGTAGATCACTGAATACCTTTTTATATAATCTTCTGTACAAGTATTCTTACAACTTCCCATAGTGTCTATAAGTCACTTTTTTTTAAAAAAAGTACAGGACGGAACTGGAGCAGACAAATTAAAGGACACAGTTCATACTCAGTCATGGCTCTTGCCAGAAAAGCCATCTATCAGGAGATGACTAAGGAGTTTCATATGTGTGAATTTGCCAATGGGACCTGATGATGTGCCAAAAAAGAGTCATAACATTAGGAGTGAAGAGAAAAACTCAGATTCTTCAGCAATGCTCATTGCCGATAGAAGAGGAGTTAGCCTTCACAAAGAAGAGAAGGAATTATCTTCTTCCCCTTTGACAGGAGAATTCAGGAAGAGTTGGAAGCAGCCAGTGAAGCAGAGTTCCCCCAACATTACAAAGTGCAAGGCCCAGGTTAGACAATATTCAGTTCTGAACTCATTGACAGTAAGTCTTTGGCAGAGTTGGCAGTGGGCAGCTCAGGAGAGTCATGGATTTTAAGACTGGAGAGGACCACTATGATCATTTAATCTGACCTCCTGCATAACACAAACCATAGAATTTCACCCAGAAAGTCCTGCAATATACCCAATTAGCCTCAAGATTTGCCACAGACTGCCTGCATGACTGTAGAAAGTCACTTGTTCTTGTTGTGCCTCTGTTTCCCAATTTGAAAAATGAGGAAAATCACCCCTTCTCACTTGAGTGGTATGAGGATAAATTCATTAATGTTTGTGAGGTTCTAATATAATAAAGTGATGGGGACTTACAAGTGGACAGAAGGCATATTCATAATTTGCTCATCAAAGAAGGTGCTGATTATTATTTTTTCTATATTGCTGTCCACTCCTATGTTCAAGAATAATTTGTTTGTCAGTGTAGATTTGAAAACAATTTGTCTGTTTACAAACCTGAACCCAGCATTTTATTTGGTAGTGGTGGTTTGATTGAAAAATAGGCTACATACAGTACAAATCATTGGCTAGGCAATTTATTAAAGTCAAATGATTCATTTGAAGGAATACATTAACTGGGCCAAATTGTGAGCTAACATTCACCTTATGGAACACTGTTGAAGAATGGACAGGATATATAATAGAAATAGAATGTTGCAACACTTTTCAGCCATGGAGATTACAGATCTTGATTAGCCCATCAAATTGCTATGCTACTTTTTTCACTTAGGTAGAGGAATGTCTATTTTCATCACATGTAGAATAATGGTGGCATGTGGCTTTGGTCTTTACCCAACTGCAGCATGTTCTGGTATCAAGATTCATTAATTAAAAGACTATTCAGTGACAAGCAAACTAGCAGCACTTCACATTAAGCTGAATTACAATACCCAAACACTTTATTGTATTTCTGCCAGTTCCAGTAACTATATAATTGCATCCCCATTCTGACATCCTTCTATTGATATCATAGATCCATTGTGGCATCTGATTCCAAAATCTACTCAACAGTTTGCTATGCTGAAAACAAAAGGGTACCAAGTGGAGAAAACATTGGCTGTAAATGTAGAATAAATATTACTCAGGAAAGTATCACTAAACAATAGAACACATGCAGCTGTCACTGCCACACAAAAAATTAGCACATGAGATGTGAGATCTGCACAGGCAAGAAAACTATGTCCGTGGTTCTCCACCTATTTCATAATGTCTTCACATCACAAACCAACAATTTACAACATTCTCCCATCCAGCCAACCATCCTTTGCCAAAAGTCATGCCTCCAGGCCTTCTCTTCCTCTCTCTTTCACACCACATGCCTTCAACCCAATTTTTTTTTACCAAACTGCAATTGCCCATTTTAGATAGCCATAGGGTGTTGCTGTTGTCCTGCATTTTAGTCCAGATCCTGTTGTCCTGGCTGTTTTTGCTGGCACAAGGTGTTGTAAAAGTCTGTGCAGGTGTACTAGCTGCATGAGAGGAAAAGCAAATGACAGCAAAGGACCTATTTTCAGAGATGCCCGACTGAGATGCCCAAAGACGAAAAAGATGTGTATACAACACTTTTCTTTAGCTGCTGCCTGCTTTAGCTGCTACTTGCCCACATCTTAGAACATAAGAGTGACCATACTCGGACAGACCAACGGTCCATCTAGCCCAATACCGTCTCTTCCGACAGTGGCCAATGCCAAGTGCCCCAGAGGGAATGAACAGAACAGGTAATCATCAAGTGATCCATTCCCTGTCACCCATTCCCAGCTTCTGCAAACAGAGGTGAGGGACACCATCTTGTTAACTTCACTTTTGATTTGTCCTCTAAAGTGGTTTTGCTTGTTACAAATCAACAGTTCTGAGGACAGCATAGGAAAAAGTAAAGACGGCATCCGGCAACTCAGGAGAAAAATGGGAAAGAGGGTTCAGAGGTGGGAAAATGAGTGTGCAAGGCCTCAGAAAAATATTGGTGTGCACCTTCTGCATGTTACCTGCAGGCCGCAAATTACAGAGCAATTTCTTCTAGAGAATGGAATGACAGCTATACACAAAGAACTTCTGTAACAGTCACAAGCCCCCATAAGAGTCCTATTGCAAGAAAAGGCCACCACTCTTTTGCCCAGGGCAATCCAGAATGAGGTGGGAGCTAGCAAGATGACTTCTTCTGTTTTTGCTGCTCACTAGCTCAGCCTCATAAATGCCGAAACTCATATACAAAAATGTTAATGCTTTCCAATTGCTATTCTGAATTTATATTTATTGCAATACAACGTATCCATTAGTGCATCTATCACTGGTAAATTTGTTACTGCTTCAAATGTACAATACATAATGTTGCAGCAATTTCATTTTACAAGCTAATAATGTACTGTAATGTAGCTTACAATATCATGTAGATGTATTTGATTAGGGAGGTTCTACAGTCAGTCAGGCTGAATAGTGGATTACATGAGATTCAAGTTTTTAACTTATTTACTGTTCAAATGAACAGCCTTGGTGCACAATAAATGTGTTAATTTAACAGGTGTATCATTTTCTCTTTTCAGATATTCACTGAAGAGGAACAAATGTTAAGCAGTCTATTTTGACTCAAATTGAAGTACAGCAGACTTACAATGTTTTTGACACTTGACATGTTTGTTCTTTTAAAAAGAGCCGTAATCACATTTAACTGTTTTGTGAATTTCACTTAACTGCTTTATTTCATTGAGAACACTAACTTATCAAGCGCAGAAGATGTGACAATAATATGGTTTTCTGAAATGTAGTAAATAAAAATTACAGCTCTCTTGCAGGAAAGCTTTAAAAAAAATCTTGCTTGGAGAACTATTTTTCAAAAGTTTCAAACTTTTCCATGAAAAAAAAACAACCAACCAAACACGGTGTTTGTAGCACAGCATTACCCAGTGCTTTATTTGTGATTAAGGAGGTACTGGGCCTCAAACAAATAGGTGCTGGGACTCAAGCAAATTTTTTACTTTCATAACTGATGCAGCGAGTGCGGAGGTGCCGGGGCTCTGAATGGCCATCCCTAGGCCATGCTGGGGCTCAGCCCTGGCACAACTTAAGCACTGGCATTGCCAATAGTTAATGTTGTGTATCATTGCAGAGGGAGGAACGGCACTTGTGTATTGCCAGATGTGAAATAAGAGTGAGGCAAGGGTGTGTGGAAGAGACAATGATTAGGAGAGAGATTTTAACTATAACAAGGCTTAATCTTTCTGCTGGTTTTCAGGGCCTATCACCGGCCTTACACTGAGAGGAGGGATGGTTCTAGTAGTTACAGTGCTAGCTTGGGACTTGGGTTTGATTCCCTGCTTCACCGCACACTTCATATGTGACCTTGAAATATTTGGTAGTTAGCCACCTAGGTCTTGGAAAACTCTCGCTGAGCGCACATCTGCATCTTTAGGCACCTAAATACCTGTAAAAATCTGACACTTCAGCCTGGTCCACGCTTAACATTTAGATCAATGTAGCTCTGTTTGAGCACTGCAGCTATGCTGACCTAACCCTTGGTGTAGAATCAGCTAAATCGATGGAAGAATGCTTCTGTTGCTCTAGCTACTGCTGCTCAAGGAGGTGGATTACCTTCAGTGATAGAAATAACCTTTTTGTCATTGTAGGAAGGGTAGACACTGTGGTGCTACAGTGGCATAACTACAGCATCATAACTGTGATGCTGTAGCACCTGTAGTGTAGACATGGCCTCAGCCTCTGTACCTCAGTTCCCCATCTGTAAAATGGGGGTAATAGCACTTTCTTACCTCACAAAGGGTGGTATGGGAATAAATGCATCGAAGATTGAGAGGAGTTGAGATACTATGGTAAAGGGGCCAGATATGAACCTAATATTGGCTTGTCATTGATGAGACAACAATGATTGCATTTACTCCCAATTTACACCAGCATCAGACTTATCAGAGTCAGAATTTTGTATGTGGAGCAAAAATAAATAATGTGAACTAGCCTCTTGTTTTTATATTCTACATACAAAAGGATTCAGCTAAAGGAGTATGGCCATTAATGGTTTCAGAGGTTAGTAATTTTCTCCTTTCCAATGACATTGCCCATGGAGTGTATGCATATTAAACTATAGTGTTGAATTAACTCAGTTCAATTATTTAATTGAGATGCTAATAGGCCAAATTTATCATTTTATTCATTGGTAAAACTCCATGCTCATCATAATATTTATGTGGCATTAAAAAAAGAAAAGAAAAAGAAAGTAATTTAGATCCCTAATCTGGCTGTGTTCTTTGTAATACATTCCAACTGAGAAATGGGACACAACAGGAAATAGTTTAAAATTTCTTATGTAAAAGGGGACTATAACTGTCACTTCTGTGTAGTTTATAGTTTCCCAAGTTTTGCCAGTCTTTTATCCCATTCGGATGGCTAGTTTTTAATTTAACTCTATCATGTGCAAATTACCCGCATGAGCACTGGGGGAGGGGAAACATTCCATGAATAGCTTTGAAAATCCAAACCCTCTGCACATTATTATGAAAAGTAATATTACACCATTTTCTTACTCATCCTTAGTGCAGGGGATCAAATGGGAACATTTCTCCTACACTCCATAAGAAAGGGGCATGGCACACACAGCAGAGTTATTGGAAAAGGAAGCTAAAATATATGGTGTTAATGAAGTGAAATATTTTTCTCTTTGAGGTAAATTGAAATGACATGTGAAAACCCTTCTTTTTATTCCACTGGGGGAAAAAACCCGTCTTTTCAGATCCAAAGCCCAGTGACATCAATGGGAGTGCTTCAGCTGACATCAGTAGGCTTTGGATCAGGTGGTCCAAAAAACCCATATAGACTGAAAGGTCGAAGACCAACTAATCTTATGGCACAAAATGTCTGTGGTGGTAATGCACAGTTTGCATAGATAATCTCACCTGTATTGCAAGCAATGCTTTCACTCCACGGCATATATCCAAAGCAAAAAATTGGGCTTACTTTTTTTTTATTTCACGATCCAATAGGCAACTGTGAATTAGCTCTTTTCTAATGTGATGCGGGGGCCTATATTACATCCTGTCTGTACTCTACTAACACCACTGGCTTCCAATTCATGTGACATTTGTCTCTACAGTATGCAAAGTGGTTGGGGGAGGAGGATAGAAAAACACCCAAAACCTGACAGCATTTTTCATACATTCTGATCCGTTATAACAAAGTGAGGATTAATTGGTATGTGCTGCTTTTCAGGATACAAATCTATCTTGGAATGTATTAAATTATTTTGAATAATAAAAAAAGAAATAGATAATTTTCAATTCATGTTGGAAAATATGCTATGAATATGATCTGATATTTATGCATGCATATCAAAGGAATACACTAAAATGTTAGAGAAAAGGCCACAGGGCCTGCCGTGCTGTATTTTTTTCTCTTCTCGGGTTCTTTTGCCTATTTACTCCAGATTCCTTTCCACCCTCTATTTACTTTAGCAAAGTACTTTCATAGTGAGGTAAAACAAGTACAGCTGAAACATAGTATGAAGTAGAGCCATGAAGTGGGACTGAACTTCTGCAGGTCTCACTGCCATAATAGCGGGAGTGGGTAAAATGTACTTTGTTGCGCATGAAATTGGAAGGGCAAAAACAATAAACTGTGGTAATTTGCGGGGAAACACGAAATCTCTCGAAATTCAGCAGTGGAAAGCAAGTTTTTATTTAGGTTTAAATACTTAAATTTAAGAGAGGGATAGAAAGAAATTTGATGTCTCTTATAACAAGTGTTAAAGTATTTTTTTTACATGATTTAAGCAAGATTTCTTTTATTGGCAAAAATTGTGTCTGAATTCCGTTTATATATAGATAATATAGTAACAAAGGGGCAATCTTTCTCCTCCAGAATTTGTGGAATCTAAGGCTTTTATGGTGGGAGTGGGATAAAAAAAAATAGTCCCGTGCAGGGCTCTTGTATGCAACTCTGTGTAACTAAACAGCATGCAATCTTATCCTCTATGCTACTGCCCCCACCCACACAGCAGCATGTGTATTTTCCGCCCCCAATGCAATACCAGATTTTAAGTGAAAACTGCCTAAGGCTCTTTCAGATCTTGCTGATGTGATTGGATGAAGGATATTTTTACCTGACAGTCTCCTATCCTGTTATACTTATCTTCTCCATTGGAAAAAAAAATAAAAAAAGGACAATTACAACAGATTATTTTGACATTTTAAAGAGAAACAGTCTGCTTCTACCTATCCGGCTGAATGGTAATTATAAGGAATCTAAATTGTGAAAGGAAAACAATATCCTCTGGAAGCCTTAAGCACCTAAAGAATTCTCAGACCATAAATCTCTGATCATAAGTGTTTTCTTCATACCCCGCTAATATGAAAACACCACTCTATGACTTCCATCTTGCCATCAACTAGTTCAGGCTAGTGGAACCCCAATTTATAGTGCAAAAATTATATTTCATGTGTCAGTGTCACAAACATAAGCCTATTGTGTCATAAACCCCCTAAAACTTTTTAGGTTTATCTTATCAAAGCACAATAAATCTACTTCTAAAATAAGCTACCCCCTGAACACACAGTCATAGTTCCAGGCAAGAAAGTAAACACTAAATTCAATTTTATGCCAGATTATTTATAATGTAAGGATGCCACCAAAGCATTAGGTTCTCAAGTTGGTTGTTTGCAGCAACTCTTTTCGAACTCAAGCTGCAATCAACCATGCTATAAACAACACTGTTTGTGCTGTTTCTGATCCCTTGTAAATCAATAAAATAAAATAAAATTCCTTTGCCAGTAAAAAGAAAAGCAGATCCTCTAGTTTGATGCAAGAGATAAAACAATTCATCTAATTAGAACTGAGAAGAAAATCTTCAAAACAAGTCCAAAGGACAAAGCACACAAAACAAAGACTTCAAGTGATTGTAACTGAGACATCACTTTCTCTCTTCTCTGTGTATGTTTTGCTTACTTTTTATTAAAAAACAAAAACAAATGATGAACTCTGTACATACTCTTCTCTGTAAAAAACCCACGAGTCTCAATTCTCTCCAATGCTGCCTTTGAAATGAAAGGGGCACTACAGAGTGTCTTAATCCAAACAAGTACTATGTTGCACCTTAATACAGTGAGCAGAGAGAGGCTGAGAAAATATACAGAATACAACACAACATACAGTGGAGTAAAATACACATAAGTATGGCGACAGCTGTAACTGAATGGTAAGTGACTCGACTTAAAGAAACTAAACCTCTACAATTCTCGAGTGTGCACGCACAAGCATACACACACAGGATTTATTTATGAAACTGTGTCTTCTAAACACAGAATCTTGCACAGCAGAAAAGGCAATTAAACAGAACAGCAGGAAGCTGTCAATCACTCCAGCAACCAACCAAAGCATCTACTATCAAAGCAAATAACGTAAAAGTACAAAAAGATGGCTTCTATCAAAGCAAATAATGTAAACATGCAAGGGAAAATAAGGTTGTGTCATAAAAATGAAGAAAAAATTGTAACACTGCCTCCCACTATATATTTTTGTTTGTGTTTTCATTTGGCTAGACTAATTTTTCCACATATTTAACCTGGAAGGTATAACATTCATGAGCTTTTCTTAAAGTATTTTGGAGTAGCATGGTACTTACGTTGGTGTGGTGGGTTATTTTTGTTTGGCTGGCTTTTTTTCCATCTTAGTGTACAAATAAATGGACAGTCACAGCTTATCATCACTTAAAGATGCATGTGCATGCTGCAGTTTACTGAAACATGATTGGCTGCTACATAAATCAATCTGATAGAGATCGGTCCCATGAAGAAAAGATAAATCATTAGCTTGTGCTTTTGCAATGTAATTCATTTTAGATAGTGATTATTGATGATTTAATTCCACTGGTACATGTATATGTCTAGACCATGCTTTTATATAAAATGTTAAAGCAACAGAATATATTCATTCCAAGAAATGTCACGAGGAGGTAGTGAGTGCAATACTACCCATGAGATTTTACACGCATAGAAGTTAGCAAAATCAAAGTTATGGTTCCCACAGGAAATGTAAGACACCCCTCTGGTGTATATCTATTTTCTATTGCTGTGTGTTGTGATAACTTTTCTGACTAAATAAATGTTCTGTGCAAGTATGCTCAATGAAACCAAATTATGGGTGCTGTGAGAAACATAACTTTGAATTTTTTGACTTTTGTCCCTGTTAAATCTAAACCATAACATTGTACTAACAAGATTTTTGTTGTTTCTTTCAACCTCCTTTAAAAGTAGTGGGTAATTGCACACTGAAATAAATGCAGCACAGCCTTAATTCAATTCAAGTCCTTCAGGTGTATGAGACAAATGATTGCACAACTGACCATATTGTACCAAAATTGCCCAAATACCATATCGTGAACTTAATTTGTCCTTTCAAACCCTGTTGGCATGTGTGCATTGGTTATTTCTGCACACATCAAGCCAGTTAGGTGTTTGGACATCTCTCAAACTCTGGCCCACTAGGGATGAAATTCAGGCCTTTGCAGAAGGAACTTATGTCCTTTAAAAAGTATATAAATAGGACTTAACTGGGTCACAGGCCTGTGCAGGTCCTCTGCAGAGAAGTGAATTTCCTCCATGTGCATTTCTTTGACTGCATGATCACTGATTACAATAGAATTGTTAGCCAACTGTGTGGATGGATACTTAGGCTAGATCTATGCTACAGACTTACTTCAGTATACCTATGTCATTCCGAGGTGTGAAAAATCCACACCCCTGAGCAACTTTGTTAAACTGACCTTAAACCACCCCCCTTGTAGACAGCACTATATCAGTGGGAAAGCTTCTCTCTGACATAGCTACTGCCTCTCGCAGAGGTAGAGTTATTAGGCTGGTGGGAGAGGGCTCTCCCATCAGCTTAGAGTGTCTTAACCAGAAGCGCTACAGTGACGCAACTGCATGGGTGCAGTTGCGCGAATTCAAGTTTGTAGTATAGGCCTGCCCTGAGACACTATTACTAACGATAACAATAGCAACAAAATGCACTTTTATAGCAATTTAAATACCAGCTAGCTATTTGTCACAGTACTACTGTACAGCAGGTAATACCCATCTTGCAGATGTGGAAGCTGAGGCGGAGAGGTGAACTGATTTGCTAAGCTATCACAGTGAGGCACTGACAGTCAGGAGTTCCTGACACACAACCCTCTCATTTCTCTGCATCATGGGCCTCTCAGTTACATACAGGCTCTGTTTGTGCTGAGACTGAATCAGGAAAATGGTGCATTCTCAGTACTCACTATTCTGTTCTAATTTGTTTACAGCTTCAGTTCCCCCCAGCCCCGCCCCCACTAATCCCTTTTTCAAATTTAGCAAAGCAAGCATTCCTCCTGGAAAGCAATCACTTCTTAAATAAGACAGCCTGGGATTTATACAAGTTATAAAAAAGAGCATATGAAAAAGTGTCTTTAAAATATAAAAAAAATATTTTTGTTTCATGCTTGGATAAGTCAAACATCAACCAGAGACAATCTTACCAAACTTTCCAGAAGAATTTGCCTCTAGGCTGAGAGCAAGCATCAAAAAATTCAGGGCAGAACTTCACACAGGTGACTGATCTCATATCCTAGCAGCAAGCACAAACAGCAAATAAAGGATGGATGAGCACAGTGTGCTCAGAACATTTCAGCCCTGACAATGGGTCAGATCATCCTCCCAGGGGGAAACCTGAAACAAAGGTGAAGGGGTGGAGTAAAACTCCATAGGGTTCACCTTGAAGAATCTTCCTGAAACCATTCCCTATGGAGGGAGGGATGGAGAGGCCATGGATTTTGGGGGCCACATCCTACTTAGATCCATAGATTTTGGGGAGACACTTTTGGAATGGACATAGTAACCATTTTGAAGAGACAGGTGCTGCTGCACAGTAGCTGTACTACTTATAGCTCAGCCCCACTGCCCTGGTTTAGTAGTACCAGGGAGGAGATCCAGAGAGAGCTGCAAAGCTGTATTATCTCCTACCTTGACTTCTGTATGGAAAGCCTCAGGCTCTACAGGGGGACAATGCTTCAAAAAGTGGCAGCTACCCTGCTCCACTTCATTCCATCCTCACTCATCCCCCCTGAATTTAGCAGAGCTCTGTCTCCTTGGTGTTCCAGGGTAGGGGGATCTGAGCAAAGCAAAGAGGAGGTAAGGGAGGAAAAACATGCTGTCACAGAAGTGTCAGTTTCATATAGACAGGGGAGATCTGCTCTTTTGGGATTACCTTCTTCTGCAGATCCCATGAGATGGTCCAAGTTGTTTAAATGGTTTGTGGAACTTTAATATCACATAGAGAATGTGTGTGACACTCTGCTTTTGTCTCACTGGTTCGAACTGGGAAGAAATCATTTGCACACTCTAAGGATAACAGGATTGTTTTCCATTTTGATTGAAAGTCATTGCAATACACATATCTTTTTGAAGAAAAAACAACACCACAGCTGTACACACAACAATAAAGATATTCTAGGAACTAATTGATCCTATAGTATGTCCCATATCATTATAAGTGAATTTGACACAGCTGAAATAGATTATACTAACTACAATTAGGTTGACAAAGTGTTTGGAATGAAATAGGTTAGCTTTTCTTGGAAAGGTTGTTACATTGTTCAGACATCTTTTTCTTTGCAGAAAAAAAGTTGACTTTGATTGTCCTGACTTCCACAGTCAGAGTTAAAAGTTGGTATTTGTTGGACACTGAGCTTGTGTGTCTGTGAATGTTGCAAACTTTTTCCAAGTGATGCTTTACAGAATTGCTTTTAAAAACCCCAGAGGGTAAATAGTATTCTCAGAATAAACAGAAAAATGCTGACCTTGTCAGATTTAGCTGCTGAAAGCAAAGCTGTTTTAAGACTTGGAGGATCAAGGGTCATGGTTATAAACAATGCAGATAAAAAGAAAGGAAAAGAAAAGAAAGCTAGAAAGAAAAAAAGAACCACACCATGAATATAAGTAATAAATATGTTGACCTTGACAAAAAGGGAATGAGATATTTATGCAAAAGAAGAATGGAAAGAGGAAAAAAAAGAAAGAAGAAAAAGCCCACAAACTGTACTTGGAAAAATGTTTCTTAGAGCTTGTTTAAAGCCGGAAATGAGTCACTTTAGCTTCATCTGTTTTTGGTTTCAAAAGGGGAGAAAGGTCAAAGCTTCTTTGTTTTAAATAAGCTGGTCACTACTTCTGAAGTGTAACATGATAGGGTTCAAAAGCCTTAATGAAACTGGTATTTCACTGACAACCTGGGCTGCAGCACCTCGGCAGTTGCGTGGTCATGTATTCTAAGTCAAAGAAGTTTTACAAACAAAGGCACGGCAGAGCGTGACTTTGATCATGACCTTCATACCCCGGTGCTCCTGTGGCAGCCATATGGGCAACGTGATGGCTAAATCTGCCCCCTCCCACTATACTTTCACAAATTGCAGCTGCACACAAGGAACTCCAGAGTCATGTTCACAGATGTGAAATGGAACCATTACTCTGAGCTCCATACAATGCCTTTTAGAGTAGATTCTAATAATTCCATAGAAAATTGAAAGCATTAGAGAACCTCTATGTGACAGTAAAACTTCAAACATGTATTTCAACTACACACAGGAGTAAAAATTAAACCTTTAGAACACTATAGGTTTAAAATTATTTTAATGGAAATGGACGTGTAGAGGGTTTGAAGACTAGTAGAAGCACTGTTCCTTTAAAGAAAATTTGAGTGACAGTTTGTTAACCCTCTGACAGCCAGTCATACCCTTCCAATTATAACTGTGAGCCAGGAGAGAAGCTAGGTGAGGGGATAGCATAATGAAATAGTGTCATTGACAGGCAGTGGTAGTGCATTGGGCAGCAAGTTGGGAAGCAGGGAAAAATCTTAAAGGCGGATCTCTGAAGGAGTCAGTGCTATCTGTCAAGCTGTGCTGCAGTGGCTCAAAAGCCTAAGTACCAACCTCAGGGCAGACTGTTAAGAAGCAGGGCACGAACTCCAAATTGGTTGCGAGTTCTATACTTAGATTTCACCAACCAATTGTCAAGTGTAAACTCCTCAGGCACTATAACAGCCTTAACATGGAGTCACACACGGTCCCCTTGGGTACTTCAATCTGTCTTGCCGCCTAGGTAAGCCTACCTTTGTGATAAATGGTCCCTTACACCATGAATCACAGCAATATTTAGGTTACTTCCCATCCCAAAGGACCAGTCACTCACCCCAGGTCAATTACACTTTAGATCTCACACAAAGACAATGCTTGTAGCCAATCCTATAATAAACTATCTGAAGATTTATTAAATAGGAAAAGGAAATGAGTGTTATTTACAGGGTTAAGGCAGGTGAACACATACAAACACATGAGTTACAATCTTAAGTTTCAAAAGATAATAAAAGTTTTTATAATAAGCAAGCTCTATATGTCTGTTAGAACTAATCCAGGCTATGCCCTGGGGATCTCTTGCTCATGTCTAGAAAACCTTGCTCTTCAACTTGCAAGCAGCACAGAGGTACAGTTCCTTCTTGTTAGGGGTTTTTATTCCCTTTCCCCTTGCATTCTGAGCTTCAAACTCAGCTGATGGGAGGAATTTGCTTGCATGACTCATGGGGAAGCTGGGGCTGGGGAGAGCAATCAAAACATTTTTTGTCCTGTTTAATGTTCCACAACAGTTCGTCTAGTGTTGATGGGGCTTCCCTCTTAGGCAGGACAGAAACACCTTTGGTTGGAGACCAACATTTCATACTAGTTAATGTTTCTCTCTTGTCTAGTGACTTACAGTTACAGAGACTTGTAATACAAAGGCTCAGATATCTTATACAGACACAGATAGGGCTGCCAACTTTCTGACTGCAGAAAGCCGAACACCCTTGCCCTGCCCCCTGTCCCGTCCCTTCTCTGAGGCCCCACCCCTGTTCACTCGATCCCCCCTCCCTCTGTCGCTCACTGTCTCCTACCATTGCTCATTTTCACCAGGCTGGGGCAGGGGGTTGGGATGAGGGAAGGGATATGGGCTCTGGTAGAAAATCAGATGCCTGGCAACTCTAGATACAGACGTGATAGGTGAGATTAGTGCATGCAGCAATTTACAAGCATTCCATAAAAACTAAACACTAAACACATTCTTGTGATTATACTGATTATAATTTCACAATACTAACACAGAGGTGAACCAGACTGATTCTAGCTATTTGTATTTGTCAGTATTCAGCTGAGGCATGGGGAACTTAGCATGACCTGGCACCTGGTCTGCTTGTGCCACGCTACAGGAAAGGGGGGGGTGGGGAAGGCTGCCATATAAAAAGAGAAAAAGAGCAGAGTAGAGAACGGTGTCATGGGACAGAGTGGAGACATAGCGAAAGAGGAGAGTACAGCAGAGTGTAGAGAAGAAAGTCCATTGAAAATACTACTGCTAGTCTCATTTTCACCTATTGCTCAGACCCTGTTTCCATGTGTTTAAATCTGGCTTCCCCTCTTCTTCCACACAAATTTCAGATGTCTCATTTTCACCTTCAAAACTCACCACATTTACACTTTGAGCTTATTCTTGCCAAGCCCCGGCCCAAGTGTCTTTCTCTGCCTGCTCCCTCTACCTTCTTGACCACTCCCAACTTTGTTTCTTCTTTTGTGCTGTCACCTATGCCTAGAACATCACCCCAAGCAGTATTTGGTAAGCATCCTCCCTCCCTCTTCTTCAGTTCAATTTAAACAACTGACCTGTTGGATACTACCCTAAAGCCCATTTATGCTGATGTCTACATACTTCTCCTTGTTTATTACCTATACTGTAGCTATTCTTGCCTTTAGACTGTAAGTTCTTTGGGGCAGGAATTTCTTCTTTTATAATGTATAATATACTTGCCATAAAGTGCCATTTACTCCAGAGTACTGCAAAATAACAGTAATAATGACAACAGAGATATGGAGCGCTATCAGCAAAATGAGGAGGGTTCATTGAATTCAAAGGAAAGACTGTTGCTATACTTGTAGGTACAAGTGATTTTGAAAATGACGCACTTTGTTATTCTTTGCTGCAGCGACCCTTAAAACAAATAATTCACAACTATGAATTATATAATAAAACACAGGGGGAAAGATTACTGATTGAATGGCCTTTAGCTATTTCAGAGATGGCAACCTCTTCACTGTTAAAAGTAGGTTTTGAATCTGGATATTACGCAGAATCACACAAAGAGCTTTGAATTTCCACTGCCACCACTCAGTCCTCCTTCTATACCCATTGGACCTTTTCGATCTTTACCCTGATTGACATGGAGCCAAAGTGAATGGGAATTCCCGTTGCTCTACCTTTTCTGACAGTCTTTCCTCACAATCATATCTATTGTCTCCATTTGTGGCCAGAAGAATTATAAAGAAAGCCATGATTTGGAGTAGAGGAACTCACTGAAGCAACTGTGGCTGCCATGAAATCTCCAACTATTTGAAGCACTGAGGAGGTAGGCCGGAGGCATTCTGATGACCACAGAATAGACAGCTAAAGTGTTAACTGGCCTGGGAAAATGGAGAGATGGAAAAGGTGCAGAGGCTAGGACAATAGATAAATGTTCATAATGGAACAAAGATAACATTCTGCATTTTTGGGTTCATGTCCCATGTGCAGATATATGATACTGGAGGGAGGTGAATAGTGGAGTTCTTCAAGAATCAGTCTTGGGACCCATATTATTTCATACTTTTGTTAATGGCGTTGGCACAAAAAGTAGGAGTGTGCTCATGACATTTGTTAACGATACAAAGTTGAGAGGCATCATACATACAGTGGAGAATCAGAAAATTATACAGGAAGAATTTAACTTTGAAGAATGAATTAGCAAAAATTGGATGAAATTTAATAGGACAAAGTGTAAGGTCATGCATATAGGTCTAATAATAAGAATTTCTGCTCCAAATTGGGTGCTTATCAGTTGGATACAACAGAGGAGGAGAGAGACCTGGGTGTGTTGGCTGATCAGAGGATGACTATGAGCCACCAATCAGATGTGGCTGTGACAAAGGCAAATGCCTCCCAGGATGTATCAGGCATTTCCAGGAGAGATAGAGAAGTATTAATGTCATTGTACTAGGCACTGGTAAGACCTCGTTTGGAATACTCCCTTTCTCCCATACTTTATTTAGACTGTAAACTCTTTAGAGTAGAGATTGTGTCCTATTGGGTATCATACAGTGCTTAGCACACTTGCATCCTGATCTCTGTTGGGGCCTGCAGAGTCTACTGTCATACACAGTAATATTAATAAATTAACTGACCCCTCCACAATCCCCTGGTAACAAAGCACCATAAAATAATCTTCATAAAAGGCTCCATTTTTTGGTCTATTTGCCAGATTGTTCTGATTTGTATCCGTATCTGGTTTACATTCATCTCCCTCGTTGGCTGCTATCCGACCATTTCTACTTACTAGCTGGGAGAGGAGTCAAGCTGCTCCTTCAACAGCCAGTGATAATTGTTGCAATGTGAGGCAGCTGGCAGGCTAATGCACCTACACTAAAGCTGTGGCCTGCAGCTTGGAAAGGAAATTGAATGAATCTGAAACCTTTTGTCCCATTTGTTAATATTTTACAATTTCTTTTGATAAATCTCTTTTTTCCTGTCTCCATATTGTACAGCATGGGGCCGCCGAGTGCCTAATTTATTATTTGACAGTTCTATGCATGCTTCAAATAATGGATTGCAAAGTTACTATACTATTCCAAACAGGGTTAGCAAGTTTATTCATACAGTGAGAGAAAATGTTAAAAGTAAAAAGGAAGATTTATTTACCCTAGATTACTGAGAACTTGTAAAACATATAAATAAATGATAGCTTCCTTTGAATTTAAGGGTTGATTGGTTCCATGAGGGTCTTTATATATTCCTGCTAAATATACAACTGATTCTACAGAGAATTGCAGAAGGGGCGGTACAACTAATCTTTTACATTTATCTTTTTCTCTTAGATTCTTTACTTAAGCATAATCACAGTGATAAATCCACTTTGTGGGTGCAAGTGTGAGATGGCCAACCTGAAGTTTCTCAGACAGGCCTGAGGTCTCTAAGACCCACAACCATTCTCTTGTTCTTCTCATTTATCAAAGGGACCCTATGATCTAGCTTCTGCATTTGTATGACAACCAGGAGATTGCCAATTGTCTTGGAAATGTAAAATAAACACTTTTTCTACATATGTTAATGCCATTGTTTATTGACTACTTACTCAGCTTGGATGTAATTGGGGTCATTAGGGAAACATAAGCAGCTCAGAGGCTGTCAATACCTGACCTTTAAAATATTCACTACATTCGGTGTTACATGATGTTTAACAAGCTAGCCTTTTCATGAGAATGCAGCTGTTGTTTCCAAGCAAGCAGGAATAGAGGTGCTATTTCTTGCTGAAAACTTTTTTTAAAGAAGGGGTTTTATCTCGACCATGGAGTTGAAACAATTTGGAGCAAAATATATTTCATGGAACATCTATTTTGAGGTTCACATGCATTGGAAAAAGCTGCAACAAGTGTCACATGAAAGAAAAAAGAACCAAAAGAGCACCAGGATTAAAACATTCACCTAAAGTATTTTCATGTTATGATGTTTGGTAAATGTAAATCAAGCCACCTTAAGGCTGTCTCAAGCAAAACTTTAAACTGGGGTTCTGATTACTGAGAGAAGGTTGAAGAATCTCTCATCAGCAGACCATAAAGAAAAAAGCAAAAGCTATCACTAACATGCAGATGTTATCAGGATGTGACTTCAGCACAGCTATGCATCTCGACAGAGACACAAAACTGCAGATGTTTAACACATTATTGTGGAACCTAACAACAAACTATTCTACTGTAATTATTTACATTTTATACAAAAAGATATTTTATTTCTTGTGCCTCGACTGCAGAATTTGAGTTAATAGTTCCTGTCAATAAAAGCAAACAAGTTTTTCACTGAGTTAATTAGAGTTATTAATAGTTCCAAATTGGCTGATATAAAATGCTTCCATTTTAAGTTGATCTTAGAAAAACCAACCAAAACAAACAAAAAAGATATCCCACACTGAAAAAACAGAGTAAACTATGTTCTTTTAACACAATGTTTGAATTAACATTGAGTACTTTCAGACAATGGCTATATAAGCATACAATCCAGTGCAGAAAGGGAAACACAAAAAACATTAAAAAAATAAAAGTAATGCCCATGAAAACCAGAATTGTTGTGAAATGTGCAATATAGAAAGAAACTTGGGCTGCAGTCCGGAAAACATGTATCCATCCTGGTAACTTTACACACCTGAATAACTTTATGCACAAAAGCAATCCCACTTAAATTACTTGTGTGTAAGTATTTGAAGGGTGAGGTCTTGTACTGGTTTTAGCAAGCTGGAAAAAAGTTTAGAACTTTGAGGCAAACAGTTAACAGGTAGGATAGCTCATCCTGCACTGTTCACTAGACACAGTAACTTGTAAATCTAGAAAGCAAGACAAGTTGTTAAAGTAGGCCATGTGAGTACAAAATGCATTCTTGAGGTAATAGATTATCTGAAGTCACTCAGCTTTGAATCTGGTGTCCAATTCTTCTAACAGCTTTTTACTTCATCAGATTTTATTTGCTAGATTTTGAAGAGCCAGAAGCAAAGGATTCTGTGATGTGATTGGTTGTGAGACTAATTTTTTTTAATTAAAAAAATCATTGGTGTTATTCATTTTCCAAACATGGAAAAAGTGCATTGTTGTCCCAAATAAAAAAATCAACTTTTTTCTGTTCTCAACTGATAACCAGTTCAGAATGTATCAGTTGTGGTTGAAATAGGTCAGTTTACTAGTGCCCTCTTCTGCTTTACATTGGTCTCTGCTGCCCTCTCCTAACCTCTGCTCTCCCTCTAGCAGTTTCTGTTCTTTCTCTCACTGATCCAGCAGGACCTTGGCCCCCTCAGGTCCCTTATGTCAAACAAGCTGGCATCTACTACACTACACGGCCTGAAGGTGACTGCAGAGAGAGAGGGAAAGAGAGAGAGTAGTTCATGGAAAAGCAGGATAGCTTCTCTGAAAAAATACATCAATCACACCAGTCCAGCTATCTCAATTAACCCTTAGTTAAGCTGGGACCTCCTGGAGAAACTGAAAAGAATTTGAGGGAATAAGAGATGCTATCTGCCACAAGGATTACCACTCGACATGTGGATCAAAGACAATTCCACATTTTACCCTAGTGATTAGCTGTAATTAAATAAAATAAGTCTGTTTAAACTTCATTAGCAGCAAGACGTTTGCTACAGCAGGGTGGGCACAAATCATCCATTCTTAATTAAAAGATAATCCACAGGATGACCATAATCTTCTTCTAAAAATACACGATTTCCCCCTGAAAGATTTCCTTATCAAATAAGGATAAATAACGGTTTCTATGTGTTCAAGATATGAAGGAATGGATGCTCCTTCCTGTTTGCTTGAGTGAGTGCTGAATGTGCCAGATAACATCACTTTGGCATGCTATTATCTAAAATGGTAGAATACCTCACTTCAGCAAAGTCTCACATAAATCTTTGAAAACAAAGACATTGCATATGTATGAGCTGAAATAGATATGACAGTGTTGGCACATTAATATTCCTGACACTTGGGGGGGGGGGGATTTCAAACTTTTAAGGAGAAGTTATCAATGAATTCAGGCTATAGTTGGTGAAAGAGGGCAACTACTAATCAGGACTAACCAAACATACTGAAATTACATAGTAAAGGAAAAAGGTATTGGGTCAAATGTATATTACAGATAGTCCCTTAAGAACAACTAATTTGGGATAGAAATCAAGGTTGCACTCAGTATCACATAAATAGTATTCCGGGAGTATCAGTCTTAATCAGTGGAAAAAGAACACTACTCCTGTAGACACTTTGAGGGTGTATGGGTAACATATGTTTCCAATTATTCCATAACAGCCCTCATTAAAAGTAACTACAGAGCCTAATTGAACAGTCCTCTGCATAGTTGCTTTTGGACTGAAAATGGTCCTAGTGTGGCATGTTGTCGGTTATTTATCTATTTTTAGTGCTTGATGTGAAAAAAAAACGGTATCCACTTCACTCTGCTGCGTTGACATAAACAGCTGTCGAGAATGTAAATCATGCAATAGAACTGACACTGTAGTTCCAGCTATCTGATTCTTTTGGGGCTGATCATGATCCCATATGGAAAGGACCACTTCTGTAAACAACAACAAGTGTTTTTCCATCCGATGAAGTGAGCTGTAGCTCACGAAAGCTCATGCTCAAATAAATTGGTTAGTCTCTAAGGTGCCCCAAGTCCTCCTGTTCTTTTTGCGAATACAGACTAACACGGCTGCTCCGCTGAAACCAAAGAAAATATCAATCCCTCCTAAGCATTAACAAACCTTAGTGAATTATAATTCACTCTGAGACAAAAAATGACACTGGCTTTTGGTTTATGCTTCATTTGGATAGTGTACGCACTGATCCATTCAAATGCTGTACTTAGGCCCTGACCCTACATGGATGCAGGGGCCCACCCACAGATAGCTGAATGTACGGTCAGGACTTTAGATTGTGGGTAGACACTGGAACCTTTTACCAATCTATGAGGCACCTAGTATGCGTTTGAAATCATATGAATAGATGAAGTAAACAAAAGCCATTAAATCATTAGCAGAGGGTGAAGATTCTTGTGTTAGAATCTGAACATAATTCTTCAAACTCCTCTTTATAACGTAAACTTAATATTGAAATGTTTGCAGGTAGTGACCATTTCCCATAGAGTACAGCAGGTCTGTATACAAGCTGACCTTGAGGTTTAGGACAGAAGGGCTGTTTAAAAGATTGTCCATTACTGCAAACCTGATTTTTGGTTTCTGGCTCTCTAGCCATTTATCATTTTTTGCACATTTTTGCATCTCAGGCTTGGTCTGAGCCCAGACTCCTGACACCCCATAACCTCTCAGCTCACACGGATGAGGGCCTAAAAAATGGTCTTTCACAAACAAGCATGAAACTAGCTCTTGATAAAGGCATCTCAAACCCATCTGATGACAAGTCAGCTTTTTTATATAAGGGAGTGCCTCCAAATATTTTAAAACGTTCATAAAATCCTGTGGAGGTGCTGAGGTCAGTGCTTTCAAAACAACTAGAAATACATCTGTGCTTTGGTCTTGATTTAACTCTTTTATTACACTAATGCTATCTGTCATTTCCTGTGTGTGTCAGCATTGCTGTGACTGGCAAAACATCATGGATAGACCACATAAAAAAAGAAAGAATCTTGTACTGTGCTATGATAAGCAATACTGCTTTAAAAATATATTCCAAGGTGATAGATTATCTGGCAACAGCAAGATATTACATTTGCCATGGTCTTGAACTATAATATACACTGGGAGACAACTGTATAAATGGTATTGCCTCCAGTCTATTGTATTGGTTTCTAATTCTTTTATAGCTCCACTATTTTGGATAGGTCTCACTTCAAATGAAGTTTGCACTGATCTTGGAAATAGTGTAGTCCATTCCCAGTGCATATAGGCCTGGTTGTGTCTCTCTTCTATAAATGGAGTAGTAGTTTAGGCCCCAAATCATCAAGGTACTTACACATGGGCATAATTTTAAACACATGTATAATCCCACTGAAGTAAATGGAAATATTCATGTGCTTAAGTATCTTGCTGCATGGGACCTCAAATACTACTCCATCTGAGTAAGAGTGGCACAACCTGTCTTTACAGGGTGCCGACAAACTACTTTCACTGTCCATTTAGCAGGAATTATATCAATAGTTCTAACTTCCAATGGGAGTTTAGAATCATAGAAGATTACGGTTGAAAGAGACCTCAGGAGGTCATCTAGTCCAACTCCCTGCTCAAAGCAGGACCAACCGCAACTAAATCATCCCAGCCAGGGCTTTGTCAAGCCGGGTCTTAAAAACCTCTAAGGATGGAGATTCTACTACCTCCCTAGGTAACCCATTCCACTGTTTCACCACCCTCCTATTGAAATAGTTTTCCTAATATCAAACCTAGATCTCCCCCACTGCAACTTGAGACCATTGCTTCTTGTTTTGTCATCTGCCACCACTGAGAACAGCCTAGCTCCATCCTCTTTGGAACCCCCCTTCAGGTATCATAGAATCATAGAATATCAGGGTTGGAAGGGACCTCAGGAGGTCATCTAGTCCAACCCCCTGCTCAAAGCAGGACCAATCCCCAACTAAATCATCCCCGCCAGGGCTTTGTTAAGCCTGACCTTAAAAACTTCTAAGGAAGGAGATTCCACCTCCTCCCTAGGTAACGCATTTCAGTTTTTCACCACCCTCATAGTGAAAAAGTTTTCCCTAATATCCAACCTAAACCTCCCCCACTGCAACTTGAGACCATTACTCCTCATTCTGTCATCTGCTACTACTGAGAACAGTCTAGATCCATCCTCTTTGGAACCCCCTTTCAGGTAGTTGAAAGCAGCTATCAAATCTCCCCTCATTCTTCTCTTCCGCAGACTAAACAATCCCAGTTCCCTCAGCCTCTCCTCGTAAGTCATGTGCCCAGCCCCCTAATCATTTTCCTTGCCTTCCGCTGGAGTCTCTCCAATTTGTCCAGATCCTTTCTGTAGTGGGGGTCCCAAAGCTGGATGCAATACTCCAGATGTGGCCTCACCAGTGCCGAATAGAGGCGAAAAATCACTTCCCTCGATCTGTTGGCAATGGTCCTACTAATACAGCCCAATATGTCGTTAGCCTTCTTGACAACAAGGGCACACTGTTGACTCATATCTAGCTTCTCGTCCACTGTAATCCCCAGGTCCTTTTCTGCAGAACTGCTGCTTAGCCAGTTGGTCCCCAGCCTGTAACAGTGTATGGGATTCTTCTGTCCTCAGTGCAAGAGTCTGCACTTGTCCTTGTTGAACCTCATCAGATTTCTTTTGGCCCAATCCTCCAATTTGTCTAAGGTCACTCTGGAACCTATCCCTACCCTCCAGCATATCTATGTCTCCCCCAAAATTAGTGACATCTGCAAACTTGCTGAGGGTGCAATCCATCCCATCATCCAGATCATTAATGAAGATATTGAACAAAACCAGCCCCAGGACAGACCCCTGGGGCACTGCGCTTTAAAAGGCTGCCAACTAAACATCGAGCCGTTGCTCACTATCCGTTCAGCCTGACGATCTAGCCACCTTTCTCTCCACCTTATAGTCCATTCATCCAATCCATACTTTTTAAATTTTCTGGCAAGAATACTGTGGGAGACCATATCAAAAGCTTTGCTAAAGTCAAGGTATATTACGTCCACCGCTTTCCCCATATCTACAGAGCCAGTTATTTCATCATACAAGGCAATCAGGTTGGTCATCCATGACTTGCCCTTGGTGAATCGATATTGACTGTCTCTGTTCACCTTCCTCTTCACCAGGTGCTTCGAAATGGATTCCTTGAGGACCTGCTGCATGATTTTTCCAGGGACTGAGGTGAGGCTGACTGGTCTGTAGTTCCCTAGATTCTCCTTCTTCCCTTTTTAAAATATGGACACTATATTTGCCTTTTTCCAATCATCCAGGATCTCCCCCAATTGCCACTAGTTTTCAAAGATAATGGCCAATGGCTCTGCAATCACATCAGCCAACTCCCTCAGCACCCTCAGATGCATTAGATCCGGACCCATGGGCTTGTGCATGTCCAGCTTTTCTAAATAGTCCTTAACCTGTTCTTTCACCACTGAGGGCTGCTCACCTCCTCCCCATACTGCTGCCCAGAGAAGCAGTCTGGAAGCTGACCTTGTCTGTGAAGACTGAGGCTGTCAAGGTTCCTCCCCCACTCTGAACTCTAGGGTACAGATGTGGGGACCTGCATGAAAAACCTCCTAAGCTTATCTTTATCAGCTTAGGTCAAAACTTCCCCAAGGTACAAAATATTCCACCCGTCGTCCTTGGATTGGCCGCTACCACCACCAAACTAATATTGGTTACTGGGGAAGAGCTGTTTGGACGCGTCTTTCCCCAAAAAATACTTCCCAAAACCTTGCACCCCACTTCCTGGACAAGGTTTGGTAAAAAGCCTCACCAATTTGCCTACGTGACTACAGACCCAGACCCTTGGATCTTAAGAACAATGAACAATCCTCCCAACACTTGCACCCCCCCTTTCCTGGGAAATGTTGGATAAAAAGCCTCACCAATTTGCATAGGTGACCACAGACCCAAATCCTTGGATCTGAGAACAATGAAAAAGCATTCAGTTTTCTTACAAGAAGACTTTTAATAAAAATAGAAGTAAATAGAAATAAAGAAATCCCCCCTGTAAAATCAGGCTGGTAGATATCTTACAGGGTAATTAGATTCAAAAACATAGAGAACCCCTCTAGGCAAAACCTTAAGTTACAAAAAAGATACACAGACAGAAATAGTTATTCTATTCAGCACAATTCTTTTCTCAGCCATTTAAAGAAATCATAATCTAACACATACCTAGCTAGATTACTTACTAGAAGTTCTAAGACTCCATTCCTGGTCTATCCCCGGCAGAAACCAGCATACAGACAGACACACAGACCCTTTGTTTCTCTCCCTCCTCCCAGCTTTTGAAAGTATCTTGTCTCCTCATTGGTCATTTTGGTCAGGTGCCAGCGAGGTTACCTTTAGCTTCTTAACCCTTTAAAGGTGAGAGGAGCTTTCCCCTGGCCAGGAGGGATTTCAAAGGGGTTTACCCTTCCTTTTATATTTATGACAGATATTATTATTATTATTTATATTTATTTTTATATACTTCAGCTTTTTCCACATCATCTTTCACTATGTTGCCTCCCCCATTCTGTAAGGGTCCCACACTTTCCCTGACCTTCTTCTTGTTGCTTACATACCTGTAGAAACCCTTCTTGTTACCCTTCACATCCCTTGCTAGGTGCAACTCCAATTGTGCTTTGGTCTTTCTGATTACACCCCTGCATGCTCGAGCAACATTTTTTATACTCATCTCTAGTCATCTCTCCAAGTTTCCACTTCTTGTAAGCTTCCTTTTTTGTGTTTAAACTCACCAAAGATTTTTCTGTTAAGCCAAACTGGTCGCCTGCCATATTTGCTATTCTTTCGGCACATCAGGATGGTTTGTCCCTGCATCCTCAATAAGGCTTCTTTAAAATACAGCCAGCTCTCCTGAACTCCTTTCCCCCTCATATTAGCTTCCCAGGGCATCCTGCCCATCAGTTCTCTGAGGGAGTCAAAGTCTGCTTTTCTGAAGTCTAGGGTCTGTTGCTCTCTTTTCTTCCTTTTGTCAGGATCCTGAACTCGACCATCTCATGGTCACTGCTGCCCAGGTTGTCACCCACTTCTACTTCCCCTACCAATTCTTCCCTGATTGTGAGCAGCAGGTCAAGAGGAGCACGGCCCCAATTGGTTCCTCCAGCACTTGTACCAGGAAGTTGTCCCCAACACTCTCCAAAAACTTCCTGGATTGTCTGTGCACCACTGTATTGCTCTCTCAGCAGATGTCAGGGAGATTGAAGTCCCCCATGAGAACCAGGTCCTGTGATCTGGAAACTTCTGTTAGTCGTCCAAAGAAAGCCTTGTCTACCTCATCCTCCTGGTCTGGTGGTCTATAGCAGATGCACACCACCCTGGTTGCTCTCATCTCTGAACTTACTCCAAGAGCTATTTTTTAAGAGCTATTCGGGTTAAAAAAAAGTCCATCAAAAATGCCAGTAATCTACTACAGTTTATTATCGGAAAAAGTTAGCCCAAAGACAGATTCCCATAAACCTGTTTGCCTTTTGACTGAAAAAAAAATCTGTTGTTTACCAAAAAATTCATTATATATTAAATAGACAAAACGTTCATGGTATGGAACCACTGATATTCAATGCACAATGAAAATGAATTCACTGGATTCTTTAAAATGTTCTCTTGCATGTCATTTCATTGCAGAAAATAATGAATTGCTGCCTCTTCTTCCTTCCAGTGCATATTTGGGATAGTTTACATGACTTTGAAATGGCTTAAATACTTCATCGCCTACTGTTGTATCCCCTCATAAAGAGAAGAAAAAGACATTTACTTTCACTGTTGACTACATGGATTTCTTACCACCATATGGGACTGAGAAAAATGTAGGTAATATTGCTTTTAAAGAAAAAAACAACAACGAGCGTAAGATAACATTTATATAAGAGTTATATGAAAAATATCTAATCAGATACAAGGAGAATCCCAATACATGTACATACGTTTTAGGGCAGTAGGAAGATTTTGTAAAACCTCTGATAAAAAAGAACTAATAATATTGCCTTGGAATGTTATCTATAGCTAGGGATATAATTATGTTCCCTGTAACTGTTAATTCTGAAGGTTTGTACATATAGAAATTATATCCACGTGTACCATATTCCATTAGAAAAATCCAATATGAATGTAAAATCTACCCACCCACTTTTTCCTTCTGCTTATATAAACCAGCATACCTACCACAGATCTTCTGTGCCTATACATGCTTCAGATTTCAGTCTGACGAGTAAATCACATCTCCCCCCCACACACACACACAAACCCACTATCCTGTTGGTAATAGCTTATCTAAAGTGATCACTCTCCTTACAATGTGTATGATAATCAAGGGCCATTTCCAGCACAAATCCAGGGTTTAACAAGAACGTCTGGGGGGGGGGGGGAACAAGGGGAAATAGGTTATATTTTACATTTTTATGTATACAGTATTACCTTTTGCTAGGAAGAATCACTGTGACTGCAGTGGCAGCTGAGGCACTCTGAACTGTCGCCTAACTTTTTTTTTTCTTTTCTTTTTTTCCTTTTTTTAATTGCAAATCGGAATTTCAGAGTGTCAGAGTGGTTGGTTGATCAGGGGACAATTTTCATGACAATTTTCAGCTAGATGTTACATTTAAAAAAAACCTCTAAGAATAAACACGATAGTTTATTCAGCTGAAAACTTTTAAATTCTTCCTAGTACTAATAAAACATTTTTATGATTAAAATAGTTTTCGGTATCATATGTTTGATTTTTCTCTATGGAATACTATGTATACATCTATTTGTGTGTGTCTATGTACAGACGTTTGTAACTATAGATTTATAAAATATATATAAATCCCTAATATATGTATAAAATAGTATTCATACTAATGTTTATATTGCTATTATTTTTATATATAATACAAAAATGGTTCCAATACATGGTCTAATTTTAAACTGTGATTTTCACAGGCACAGTACTCACCTGTGTGAAATCCCATTGACTTCACTGGTACTCTGCATGGCCATAGAAGTCCATTCACAGAGATTACAATGCAAGATCAGGGCCTCAATGGCAAATAATGTGCAGTACGTCTTAGTTTTCTGCACACACAGAAACGTAAGCATGCATGAATATCTAAAGCAAAAGAGTAGCAATTGCAATTCTGTTGACTTTATATTATTTTGAAAAATCTGTATTTTAAAATATGTTTAGAAAATATATCATAGCGGAATATATATTTTATGGGTTAATGGATATTTGGAAGTAGCTTCTTTGAAAATATAAAATATTTTGTAGGCACAGAAGCATATTATAAACACAACAGATGGGGTGGTACAATTACTGTAGATTCTGTAAATCTTGACCTTTCACACTTAATGTCTCTCTCTCTCTCAAAAAAAAAAAAACAATAAATCCAGTCTCATCAATCAGATGGGGAGTGGGGGGAGAAAGATGTGATTTACTCGTCAGACTGAAATCTGAAGCAGGTATAGGCACAGAAGATCTGTGGTAGGTATGCTGGTTTATATAAGCAGAAGGAAAAAGTGGGTGGGTAGATTTTACATTCATATTGGATTTTTCTAATGGAATATGGTACACATGGACATAATTTCTATATGTACAAACCTTCAAAATTAACAGTTACAGGGAACATAATTATATCCCTAGCTATAGATAACATTCCAAGGCAACATTATTAGTTCTTTTTTATCAGAGGTTTTACAAAATCTTCCTACTGCCCTAAAACATATGTACATGTATTGGGATTCTCCTTATATCTGATTAGATATTTTTCATACAACTCTTATATAAATGTTTTCTTACGCTCGTTGTTGTTTTTTCTTTAAAAGCTATTACCAGCAGGAGAGTGGGGTGGGTGGAGAGAAAACCTTTGATAATGGTAAACACCCATTTTTTCATGCTTTGTGTGTATAAAAAGATCTTCTATACTTTCCACAGTATGCATCCGATGAAGTGAGCTGTAGCTCACGAAAGCTTATGCTCAAATAAATTGGTTAGTTTCTAAGGTGCCACAAGTACTCCTTTTCTTTTTGTAAAATATAATGTGGCATCAAATGTATCACAGCAAAAGAATTATTCATTTTAGCATCTGTTTTGTTGGTGTTTATCAACTGAAGGTAAATTGTTTCCAGCACTGAAATTGTAATGATTAACCGTTTTTCTGTTAGGTGTAGGCTATTAGTCCAGGAGAATTTCAGTAGTAAAAGAGATCCTATCTCTAGCCTTACTTTGAGCATGTAAGTGCAAATGCATTAGATAAGTCTTTTCCCTTTACTTCCCCACACCTCCACCTGTACTTATTTACCAGTCCAAGATCTTTGATTCAATGGTGCACATTTTCAGCAGGAATGCAGCTTTGGTGACTGCAGATCAGGAGTTTGGGTCCACTGCAAATTAGAGCTTGCACAACTGCAGGAGAGGTGGATATTGACAATAAACCAGAGCTCAGCATAACTAAAGGCCCACTCAAACTGCCATTGACTTCAGTAGGAGTTACATCAAGTAGGTAGGGGAGGCACTATATATCAGTCACAGAAACCTGAGCACCAGTGTTGGCATACGTCTCCGTATATGAGGACCACTGAATTATACAGCTAGGGTGACCAGACTGCAAGTGTGAAAAATCGGGATGCGGGATGGGGGTAATAGGAGCCTATATAAGAAAAATACCCAAAAATCGAGACTGTTCCTATAAAATTGGGACATCTGTTGGGGGATAAAGGGGACTACACTGTAGCACTATAAATAAAAGCACAAGGGTGAAACACCAGAAGAAGGCGTGTGGACTCCCCTAAGCACAGGGGAGACAAGGAGGAAACCTGTGCAGACCCTGTGACAGAGAGTAAAAGGAAATGAAAAGCAGCAGTATATTCAGTGACTGAAGATGTAGAGACTTCCAATGAAGATGAGGATATCTACACTTTGACTTTAGCAGATTCAAAGACTCTCAATACACATGTAATGCAGAACAAGGCAACTGCTGATTCAACTGCCATATTTACTACTATATTTCTTAGATCAGTGACAAATTCAGTACCAGTTGGATTGTGGAACCACCTGTAGTGTAATCCCAGCAACACTAATAAACTGCAATATTAGAGTGGAAAAAGGTGACCAAGCGCTGGTGATGTACAATAAAACCATTCTGAGGCCACTGAGCAAATACAGGCTGTTGATAAGAAACACACAAACCAGGAGACTTATCACTTGACATACAGGAATGTTGACACAAAGGAGTACCACCCATTACTGTGCAGCAGGGCAGTGGATCTGATTGCAGTACACCACCAGAATATCCTCAACCTGGGAGAGGAAGGAGAACAGTTGCTGTGGGTCCTGCATAGCACTTTAACAGAAGATAAGGATATATTTCAAGCAGATGTACACTCAGGGGGCAAACTGAACAAAAGAGACCTCCCCCCACCCACATGTACAGCCCAGGAGACTACCAAAACATGGAGTTCTATCAGCACCGGTGGAGTTACTGAAGAAGGAATGGGCAATCCTGCAAAGAAGAGGTGTTATTACACCTGTTGAAACTATCATAGAGTGGATTAGCAGCCTAGTAGAGGTGAGAAAACCATCAGATAAATTTAGGTTCTGCATTGATCACAAACCACTTAACAGAGCACTGAAAAGACATCATTGTCCATTACCAACGATTGAGGACATACTGTTGGAACAATGTAGGGCAAATGTGTTCACTGTTTGTGATATTAAGAATACGTTCTGACATACTGAACTAAATGAGCCATCCAACACTCGACCACATTTACCACACATTTTGGCAGGTACCACTGGGTATGAATGCTTATGGACATCAGTGCAGTCCCACAGGTGTTCCAATGTAAACCGAACTAGCAGTAGAAAGACTCCAGGAGATCAAGATTGTAGCTGATGACATTCTTATTATAGGAGAAGGAGATAAGGAAGACTCAATCTAGGGCTGTGATACCAAGCTGTGACTATTCCTAAACAGGTGCTGGGAGCAGAATATTAGGCTGAATGCAAACTCCCTGAAGATGAGGAGCATTGAGGTCCCTTACCTTGGGCATTACTTGATTTCCATGGGACTCAGGACAGACACTGAGAAACAGAGGAAATGCACAGACCAAAGGATGTGAATGGAGTTCGGTGAAGTATAGGGATGGCCAGCTATCTTTCCAGATTCTGCACACACATATCGAAGCCAGTGAGCCTTTGAGACAGTTAACACACAATGATGCAGCAAGGGAGTGGTCAGTAACAGGCATTTGAAAAAGTAAAGAAAATCAGAAACTAGAAACTTTTTCTAAAGTACTGAAAAACCCTGTGGATCAGCTTGACTAAGTTCCTCCTCTACCTTGGTGGGTATTGCACTTATTGGTGGATTTGCTCGCCTCGGAAATTCACAGCAGCCCTTAGTTTGGCCGTTTTCGTAAACTCCTCCTGTGTCTGATCAGGAGTTGGGAGGTTTGGGAGGAACCCAGGCCCGCCCCCTACTCTGGGTTCCAGCCCAGGGCCCTGTGAATTGCAGCTGTCTAGAGTGCCTCCTGGAACAGGTGTGCGACAGCTACAACTCTCTGGGCTACTTCCCCATGGCCTCCTCCCAACACCTTTTTGATCCTCACCACAGGACCTTCCTCCTGGTGTCTGATAATGCTTGTACTCCTCAGTCCTCCAGTAGTACGCCTTCCCACTCTCAGCTCCTAGTGCCTCTTGCTCCCAGCTCCTCACATGTACACCTCAAACTGAAGTGAGCTCCTTTTTAAACCCAGGTGCCCTGATTAGCCTGCCTTAATTGATTCTATCAGCTTCTTGATTGGCTGCAGGTGTTCTAATAAGCCTGTCTGCCTTAATTGTTTCCAGAAAGTTCCTGATTGTTCTGGAGCCTTCCCTATTACCTTATCCAGGGGAAAGGGACCTACTTAACCTGGGGCTAATATATCTGCCTTCTATCACTCTCCTGTAGCCATCTGGCCCGACCCTGTCACAATCAACTAGAGCTACAGTGATGCCTCAGAATGAGGCCTAGGAGCAAGACTGATGCAAAGTCAGCACTCTACAACATTTTCTAGTAGAGCTCTGACAAACACAGAAAGGAGATATGGTCAGATAAAAAGGAGCTATGGGTTGTGCTCTTTGGAATGGAACAATTTCATCAGTTCACCTTTGGGCACAAGTAGACATGGAGTCTGATCAGAAGCGATCAAAAAGCAGCATGAAGAAGCCACTGAGGAGTGCACCCAAGAGAACACAATGCATGTTATTGAACTCCAGCACTATGATGTGAGGATAAGTTACTGCTCAAGAAAGTCACTACTGGTGGCAGATACACTGAGTAGGGTATGCCTTCCACAGTACGACACAGATGGCTCTGTGGAACAGGAGACAGGGTTTATCAACATGCTACAATACCTTCTCATCTGTGATGGGAGGCTCCAGGGAATCTAATAAAGCACCGAGCAGGATGGCGGCTTCAGGCAGTAAAATAATTCATATTCCAGGATTGGCCAGATGGCAAGAAGCAAGTGCCACTGGATGTTACCCCCTACTACCAAGGGAAGGATGAGCTGTGGGTGCAAAATGGGATTCTATTTAAAAGGGACTATAGCACAGTGACTACTTACTTTTTCTCCCCCACTCTTCAGGACCCTTTAAGAACTCCAGTCCACAGGTACTTCAAACAATCCCCACAAGGGGTCCCATTTATTTAGTCCTCTGGGTACACGCTGGTCCTCTGGGCCACAACCTCAGTTCAGTATCCTTCTCCCAGTAGTCCAAAATAACACCCTCTTTTAAAATCAAACACAAACTCGCACAATCTTCATCCCAGTTTCAACTGGGCACAGCCCCTCCTCCCTGAATGTCTATCTGTTTTGTTGGTTCCCAGGACTTCTTGCCTGGAGTTTGTCTCTTTATCCATAGGCCTTCTCAGTTGGTACCTTCCTCTGCTGACTCAGGGCCCTGCAGGAACCTTCTTACTACTCCCTGCGGCATCTACATTCATTGCTGCAGTCTTCTCATCTTTTCCAATTTACTGCCAGCCTTCCTGCCCCTGGCAGGCTCAACTCCTCTCTTAGCCCCACAACCTTCCCTGAAGTTTCCTACTGCCTTTTATATTTGAATCACCTGATTCCTTTCATGTGGGGCTCATCTTGTAACCAGGGCTAGCTTAGCCCCATGCTCTCCAGCACATGGACAAGCCACCCTGTTACAGGGACAAACCACTAGTCCCAAGAGATTAAAAATTGATATCAAGACAGAGGTATCGGCTTTACACTTTGGGATGGAGACATCCCTGAAATAAGCCAGGAAGAGTATCTACCAGCGAGACAAGAATGTCATTGAGATCATACATAGAAAAGTGTGAGGCGTGCAAGGATTATAGTGATCAACAACACAAGGAGACTTTATGCCTCATGAAATCCCAACCCGACCCCGGGAAAAGGTCAGAACAGATCTGTTCACTTTTAAGGACAGGGACTGCCTGGGCACAGTAGGTTACTGCTCCAGCTTCCAGGATAATCAGGAGGATAATCAGGCAAGAACTGAAATCAGGAAACTAAAGGCTCATTTTGTTGGGTATGGCATACCGGACAAATCTCCAGACAATCTGAGCACAGTGTGTCTGCCATTTGGCACTGCAACAGAATTAAAACTATTCAGCGCTAAATGAGAATTTTAGCACAAGATGTCTTCCTCCGGCTACCTATGATGCAATGGATAGGTAGAGTCGTAGTAAAAACAGCCAAGAGACTGATGACAAAGGGAAATCAGACAGGAAGGGATCCTTATCTGGCAGTGTTGGACCATTCCAATACAAGTGCCCAGGGATGAGATAGTAGCCCTGTGTCATGGTGCTGGTAAGTGGCTCACAACTGAGAGTGCCAATCTTAGGACAGACTCTCAGAAAACAGGGTAGACATCCCAAATTGGTGGCATATTCTATAATTAGATCTTACCAAACAAGTAAGAAGCATGCACTCCTGGAGTACTATATTAGCTTTACCATGGAGCCACAGATGCTCCTCTTAGGATCTCCAGCACTTGCCACTCCAGCACTTGCCACTCAGACAAGCCGGACTTTGTGATAAAAAGTTATTAAAACTAAAAATCACTTCACATTAGGTTCTTCCAACCCCAAAAGGTTGGTCACTCATGCCAGGTCAGTGGATACTCTGGATCCCATGCCAATAATAATGCTGTTAGCCAATCTTTTAGTAAACTCACTAAAGATTTATTAGCTAACAAAAAGGAATGAGAGTTATTGAGGGCTTAAAGCAAGTAAACTACCTAACAGTTTGTAACAGTTTGTAAGAGTTTGTAACTTCATATGATAATAGTTATGTGGTATCTTCTAGTTTCCCATAGGTCTATCAGGGTTGCCCAAAATGGCTTTATAAGACCTCCATCTTGTACCTGGAATACCCCCGATAGCTTCCAAATAAACCAGAGACGCAGAATCGCTCCCAAGGTTCCTTCTTATAGTTGAAAACAGTCTGAAAAGTGTTTTCAGCACAGCCTGGGTCTGTAGATTCCCCATTGTTGAACACACAATGACCCACACTTTGAAGTCAACGTGTTCCTTCATTTACATCTCCAAGGCTCCAGTCTCCAATGTGGAAATATAATGTAAACACAATGTGATAGCCAGAAACAATTCTTCATTAGATTTCATGCAATTTTACACATCAAGTAAATTCACATATATATATTAACACACATTTCAGTCTAAGGCTAATTAGGTACAGGATACAGAAAGATGAGAGCAACACAATCAGCATCTCTCTCGATTTCTGTAAGCTCTGATCTGAGCTGATCTGTCTGCGTCGCAGAGCTGGTAACCTGTTTAGACAGCATCACACCCTGCATACAGACTGATGGGCCTGAGAATCAAGAGGGATAGTCTGCGTTAGCCCAGCAGAGAAATGATGGACAGAAGCAGTTAATACAACATCAAGCTAAGCAGACAGCCCACTACAACAGAGGATCTGAGTCCACAGAAGGGCTAGGTTCAACATCAAATGACCACATAAAGCAATGGCAAAAGGCAACAATGCAAGCTGCAGTGCAACACAGGTTATATAAAGTAGCTACAGACTCAGGACAGTTGTGGAGATGAAACTGAAGACATCTGAGGAGTAGCAGCAAATAGCTGGTACACCTTGACATATGGGGCCAGGACCAGGAGGACTTAGAAAGAGCTTCAGCCATCAGCTGGCCTGATGTCGGATAGTTAGGTGAAATGAGGTATATGAACAACACAGAGGACCAACAGAACAAAGGGAGCAGCAGGGTGGAGGCAAGTCTCCCACTAAAAGCAATAACACAAAGCAGTGGGAGAACTGAAGGTTTGTGAGGCCTAATGAGCTGTAAAGGGCTGGAGACAAAGGCCATGTCCCTAGAGTGGGCTATGTACTCATAACCTCTGGCCCCACCAAGTCAGCAAATGCTTGCACAAAAGACACCACAAGAACAAAAATTGTAGCAGCTTTGCTGATCTGTTCTATGTGGAAGGGTAAGCATGGAAGAAGGCATGAAGGTGCGAGCTAGAGAAGCAGGAAAGTCAAGGGTAGCAATACTAGCAAACCAGAGAGTGATGCAATCAGAGACACGAATCAATAAGTAGGGAGGGACAGAGATCTGAGTGTGGTGATGAGACGATTGAATATGATGCAATGGAAAATGGGCTGAGGAAGAGGGAGTTGATGTGAAGCAAGGAATTAAATAGGAATGGTAATCTATAATATTAACACGAATGCCTCTCTCTGAAACATCTCAATTACATTTCAGGAAAAGATGAATTTTCCATTTCCATTGCTAACTTCCCCTCATTTGTTTCTCATTACAATAAGTAAACAAGATTAAACGGCAAATCCTACAGTTCACAGAGTACAGCACACAGCTGAGCTGTCTTCCTGCAAATACTGTACAAGTGTATTAACCATCATATGTCCTTTGTAATGTCTGGATATTTCTCTCTCTTATGCAATTCTAAAAAGTTTTAAAATATATTGGCAGGTCCCAGTCAACCAGAAAAACTGCAAAAGTCTTCTTTTGCCAATACACAGCTTTTAGTCTAATTGCTTATTTGCAGTCTCAGCAAGCCAGAGAGAATTTTATCCTCTTTGGCTCGTTTCTGAATACTAACTAGCCAGCCCAGTCAAGGCTCTCTAAAGAGTGAAACTGCATGAGAGACACTGCATTTGACACAGTCAGGAGGCAAAAGAAAGAGCAAAACAAAAGTCTATTCAGGTTTGAATCCTCTGATATACTCCCCCATCCCCCAACCCCTTTAAAAATAAAGAGAAAGGAAAAAACTCATGAATCCATGGCTGAACGCGTGACGTTGTCAGAATAAAGGATAATGAATGACAACTGACTGTCAGCACAATTCCCAGACTCTGAGTTATCATTTCTTGGCATTGCTCAACTTGGAAAAAAAAAAGTGTGAGTACATAACAAGGAAATATCTCACAAGTTTTTTATGAACACTTAAACACCAACCAGTTCATTGCGGTAGAGATAATTAAACCGGTCCACGTGGGTTTCCACCTGTGTGTAGTATATTTTTTTCTGAGAAATGTTCCCAATTCAACTCATTAAATGCTTTTCTATGGATAACAGTGCTAAATGATGCTGTCAAAGCCATAGGGGTCGGAAAACTATTTCCCCTTCATTTTCTTTTTCCTAAGTGAAGAGATCAGATATATTTAAAGCTGAGAACAATTACACATTCTTGATATTGTAATCTACCTGTTGGTTCAAAAAAAACCCACCAGGATACATCTTTTAACATTTCTGTGTGTTTAACTTCTTTAGGAGCTCCTCTCAAACTCTTTTTTTCCCCCTGCAGATTTGCCCACACTCTCATCTTCGCTGACTGCCTTAATCCTTTGGCTCTTTGTTGTTCTAATGCATGATCAGCTTGTTTTTAAATCACTTCTACCAACATTTGTTAGTGCTGAAACATTACTTCAGGCTTCTACGTCTCTATAAATCCATATAAATAATGTTCAGGTTTTCCTGAGCAAGGTTCAAAAAGCTAATAGGGTTATTTAAGTATTTCATTTTAAGTTGGCAGACATTTAACTACATTTTATATACTAGCAGTAAGAATCTGAGCAGAGAGATTGCAAACCTGGAATGCTAGGTTATTTAGTAATTAAAGTAGATCTGGCCCATGCTCAAAGCACTATCTCACTTAAGCCTGTTGACCATCTGTACTAGAGAGACAATGATTCTATTCTCAGGCCTGTCAGTTTGTTAAGGTTCATAACTGCAAACAGGACCAAGTTTCTAGATCTTGCCACACTAGGCATGAAGACTGCTCTGGAGTGTGGTTATCTTTTAGAGACAGGATATAACTTAAGGGTGAGCAGTGAAAGGGGTTGAGACACTGATCTATATCACTTTAAATATTATCAGAAAGCTCAAACTTCTGTAACTGCCCCAGCAGGTGTTACTGTACATTATGAATGTTTAGAGAAGAATGAAGAAATCAGGGAGGGAGTGTAAGTGAATGCAACAAGAAAAACAGGAGGAAGTTAATTTGTCCATTTCATTTTTTTCCAGCTACTCGGAAAAGACGTTTCTGCAGCTGACAGAGATGATTTTTATAAGCTCCAGTTACATGAAACCTTTAAAAACCTAAAAACAAGGAATGTGTGCAGATAGGGTTTTAGACCACGACATTTACATTTTTGGGTAAACTGTCATTAGCTTTGTGAAGGGACAGCATTGTCAGAATAGGAGGTAAATAATGGACAAAGTAATGGACAAAACCTTCAGTCAAAACCAGTTCCCCGATTATGGGGAAGTACAAATCTGCATTTGAACAATGTGGTGTGGTTCCGACTTCTAAGATTATACAGGCATTTACCAATACTGTACACATAATAAAAGCCCCATATTTAAAAACTTTGGAAGATATTTGTGAATGTGCCATATTACATTACTAGGTGGGCCTAGTAATTTGTGAGAAGCTTTTGAGTGCTCACTTCAGAATTGCAGTAATGCAAAAGATTATAGAGGCAACCAAGGGCTTCAGAGCCTTTCCAAAAGTGGAGATCCCTCCCTTGCCCCTCCTCTTCCCCCAAGGCCCCACCCTAAACAAGCTGGAAGCCGTAATGGGATCGGGGAGTCTGACCTCCGTGAGGGGTGGGGGGGCGCCAAAAGCAGCCCCCACTCATGTCCCTGTTCCCCAGCTCCTCCACCCAGGGCAGGTGGAGGGACCCAGGCTCCCGCCAGTTGCCCATGTGGCTCTCCCTGACCTGGTCCGCCAGCGGTAAGGTTGCTAACTTTCTACTTGCACAAAACTGAACACCCTTGCCCTGCCCCCTGCCCCTCCCCTCCAGGGCCCCACCCTGCCCTGCCCCTTCCCCAAGGCCCATCCCCTGCTCACTCCATCCCCCGTCCCTCTGTTGCTTGTTCTCCCCATCCTCACTAGCTCATTTTCACCGGACTGGGGCAGAGTGTTGGGGCATGCGGGGGGTGAGGGCTCTGGCTGAGGGTACAGGCTCTGGGGTGGGGCTGGGGATGAGAGGTTTGAGGGACAGGAGGGTGCTCTGGGCTGGAACTGAGGGGTTGGAGGGCAGGTGGGGGATCAGGGCTGGGGCAGGGGGTTGGTCGCAGGCTCTGGGGTGGGGCTGGAGATGAGGGGTTTGTGGTGCAGAAGGGTGCTCCAGGATGGGACCGAGGAATTGGGAGGGTGGGAGGGGGATAAGGGCTGGGCGCTGGGTCAGAGGTGCAGGCTCTGGGCAGCGCTTACCTCAAGCAGCTCCCAGAAGCAGCAGCATGTCCTCTCTCCGGCTCCTATGCAGAGGCCTGGCCAGGAGAAAAAAGGCTAAAAGGATGACGTTGAGTGTATGCACTGCAAATGGTGTGGCCCAAATATTAAATGCAAATATGTATAGGCTAATAGTTCTAAGTCTACAACAGTAAATTGTTTATTCAGATGAAAAGTTTTATTGGGGATTAGAGATACAGAGTTTTCCTGAACTCAGAGGTGGCATTGTGTTTTGAGTTCTGTTTTAGTTCTGCAGCAAACCACATTGAATTCCATTAATCAAAGCGCTAATCTACTGAATATTTTCCCTTTGTCCTTCAGTCCCAAAATAAACCCAGATATTTACTCAGAAAAATTAGTAATAGTTTTTTCCATCAATTTTCACCCGGTATTACTGTTGTAGTAGTAATAAACACTGAAAAATTAAATACAACAAAAACCGAAAATGAAGGGCCCTAGTTATAAGGTAATATTAAAAAGAAAAAGAGTACTTGTGACACCTTTTGTGAGCTACAGCTCACTTCATCGGATACATTCAGTGGAAAAAATTCAGTGCATCCGATGAAGTGAGCTGTAGCTCACGAAAGCTTATGCTCAAATAAATTTGTTCATCTCTAAGGTGCCACAAGTACTCCTTTTCTTTTTGCAAATACAGACAAACATGGCTGCTACTCTGAAAGGTAATATTAAAGTGTTTGCTCTAAAACTGTAAACCTCCACAATCCATAAAGAAGCATTAACAAGTGTGAAATACTGGTTTGACACAAGAGGTGTTATCTTCTGCCCATCTAAAGAAGGCCACAGACTCCAGACAAACCATTATGGAACATCAGAGGACAAAAGACTTTGTTGATTGCTCCCCACACACCCTCTAGAACTGATCCCATTAGCATGAACTCTGGGGGAAGGAAATAAAAATCTGACAGGAAGAAACTGGCTCTCTATGCTGCTTGGACTTTTGAGGGCAAAGATATCTAAGCATAAGCAAGGAATCCCCAGTTCTTAGCCTGGATTAGCCCTGAAGGACATATAGAGTTTGCTTCTTATAGAAGCTTCAACCATCTTTGGAACTAAGACTAACTCATGTGTGTATGTTTACCTGTTTAACCTTGTAAATAGCTCATTTATTTTTCTTAATTAATAAAAATTTAGATAATTTATTATAGGATTGGCTACAATCTTCTTTGGTCTGAAATCTAAGGTGAAATTGACCTGGGGTAAGTGACTGATCCTTTGGGACAGAGAATAACCTAAATATTGTTGTAATTTTTGGTGTAAGGGACCACCTATCACAAAAGAAAGCTTACCTTTGAGTGGGAAGATAGATCAGAGTACCCAAGGGGACTGTATGTGACTTCATGTTAAGACTGTTGTAATTTCTGAGGAATTCACACTTTATACGTGGTTGTTGTAATCTAAGTACAGAACTCACAACCAGTTTGGGGTGCCTTGCTTCTTAGCAGTCTTCCCTGAGGTTGGAACACACACCTTTGAGTCACTCCAGACAGCTTGACAGTGGCTACTGGAAAACCCAAGGGCAAAATGATAAGACACTCCTTGTTAAATATTTTTGGCTGACAGAGGGAGAAAACTATTCTCTGGACACAGATTTGTTATGAATAGTTTCCTTTTGGCCCAGAAAGTGTTGAGTGCCCTCACCTTTCCCTGACTTCAGAGGGAGTCGGAAACTTTCAGTGCCCCACAGGGGCTGTTCAATGTATAGCCTGAGATGGATCCCTGATAAAAACTGAAATACCGTGAGCACCAGTTCCTGTATGGATTCAAAGAAGGGAGAAAGACAGGTGGAGCTGGGGAAGATGCAGCACTGCAGGCTGCATTTGAGAAGAGAAGCAACTCCTTCATACCGTTTCATTTTGGTTGACATACGAGGCATGAGAGTAGAGAACTTTTACATTCCATCATTTAAAGGCCTAGGTGATAAAACCTATTTATCTTAAGGGTAGAAAATGTACAACAAGCCACAGATACAGATAGAAATACAAATTTAGAAGGGCTATCATAGAAAAGAGCAATAGCCATATAATATTCCCAGTTTCTTTGATTGTGCAAGAAATACACACAACTATTAGCAGAGTGACCGTGGAAGAGGAAGACGGGTGACGGCATTAGACTGGAATTCAGGATACCGGGGTTCAATTCCCAGTTCTAGTCCTTTACTAACCACCTAATACAAAGAGGCCCCAATTTCATTCACTACTAAAAATACAGGTCTAGTAAATTAGCAGGATTGTTTGTCTATGATGTAATTTGCAGACATCAAATACATGAGAGCTGAGTTCTAGAAATTGACCATTTTTAGCATGAGGTTTAATGATCCATGTTATTTAGATTTAACAAGAAATATTAAATACCTCAATAATAATAATATTTTTTTTTTGGAACACACATTGAAATCTGTACAAGAGACCCTTTTTAGTGGGCAACCTCTTGCCTTAATATTGGCTGTCTCTGGACAACTTTTTACCTATTCCCCTCCCTAGCTCACCAGTACAATGATCTCATCTATGTTTGGCATTGCAATTCAGCTAGAATAGCTCATGTCATTCTGTGACAGTTTGTAAAACTCCATAAAACTTAACTACAAGCAAATTAGGCACAGTGAAACCTGTATTAAAGAAGCATTCAAAACTGGCTGCCTAACAGAGTAGATTTTCTAATTAATATGGTGATGCTTTGAGGTGGTCTATTAAGACACGAGGTTTCCTGCTAGGAGTGGTCTGTTGTACATTTTTGTCATATGTTTATCACTAAATATAAAAGTTCTTTTTCCTTTCTGGTAATGGTAAGGCAGGCTAGCTGGAACTTGAAATATAGTGTTTAATGAGCACTACAATATTCACAAAGGAGGACAATGGTTCTAGCCCTTTTTGGTGGCCAGAATTTAGAAATCCTCCATTTTCTGTTGTCCATAAATAGACAAACAGAAAAAAAAGATTATAGAAATGAATGAATGGCTCTTCCACATGGGCAAAGAGAAGACACTAATGGAAAAATGACAAAGGACAGAAATGAAAAAACACATTGGCAATGCAGCAAACTACAGGAGTTTGGAACGCAGGCATCCTCCTCTCCTCTCCTCCATCTTAAAATTAATATGTAGAGAAATAAAGTTGAGCTGCACAGGAACAATTCACAGATGGCATAGGGGTTATAAACAGGCCCACATCTTAAAGCCAAATCTGAACAACCCTGATTTTTGGTAAAAATCTGACCAATGCTAAAATTTGGAAAATTCAGATTATGGCATCAACCAGAAATGAATATCTTGACCAGATTATTTATTATTATTTTATTGTAATTAGTATTTTCAATTTCAATGTAAATTTAGTGATGGTAACAATTGCAAGTCAGACATCCCTGGAGATCTCTGGGGATCTAAGTCCTCCTTTTTTTTCACAGCACAGTATCCTTGGCCTCAATACTGAAATGACTAACAATTGTAGTGCTGGAGGTTTTATGTCAATATTTGTCCTTTAGGAGTGGACTGAGACTATCAAACTCATTTCACAGTGGCTACTACACAGCAATGAGATTGTAGCAGCTTTCAGTCAGTATGATCCAGACTGGAATTGAAACAGCAGCCTAGAGGTGAAAGAAACTATGTCCTATTGTCAATATCCTGAACAATCCAGTCCTGCAATTCTGCTTCCATCAGATTTCTTTTTAGAAATATTTCTACAGCACTTGCTTTTGGTTACTATCTCATTCCTGAGGTGAGGAATAAAGATAAAAGGAAGTTTGAAAATATCAGGAAACTTCTTTCCTCTTCTACTGTGATTACGCATCTGACAACTAGAGAGCCATTCAGAAACCAGAGGTCGACAGTCAGATATGGTTCTCTGTGATAAACAACGGAGCATTGGAAAGTGCTCAGTTCATAAGTAGCTTATGTTTTGGGTAAGAAACAGAAATGGGAGGGAGTTTCCCTCTTGGGAGTCTTATTTCATATTCCAGTATAATTAGCCAGATGATAAACAGGCTTCTGTTTTCCATTTGAATGGCCAATAGACAGCCATTTGGGACACTGTCTCATCAAATGGGCAATAATAACAATAAAGTTTATGTATCTTGGCTGTCATCTATCCTGAAACCTGTGGTGTCCTTTGTTTCAATAAAGAACCTGCAAGAACATATAAAATAATTGTCTTTCAAGGACCTGCCCGACGACGAGTAGCATACAGATGATTGTCTTATTTTTAAGGACAACATTAGAGAGTCCAAAGAGGGAGGGGTGGATGGATTATTTCTTGCCTTGCAATATTATGGGTGAAATCTTCTGTTCCAGTACGAGACCGTGTAAAACTTGAACCTGTGAGAAAAAGCCCATTCCCTTTTAGTGGGTCTTTGTGATATGCTAGTGATATGTTAGCACTGTTCTCCCTACCGACTATTAAGCAGAAATGAATGGTGCTGACTCTTGCCAGATCATGTGAAGTATTTCTCAAGGAGTGTCCCAATCTTCCATTAAGGATTTATCATTTTTAAAAGGCGTTTTTTCTGTATTTTAAATTCTGCGTCAAAGGTTAAATAAAGATGGATAGGGCACTTGTGAAATGACAAAGAAAATTCCTTAGGTCTTATTTGATGCTTCTCTGTAAATAGCCATGGCGATATACTACTTCACAGTGTGTTTGCTTTCAGATGAATTATGTTACTTCAAGCTTGTTTCCTTTCTAGAAGAATGACAATTATATATATAATTAATACTTGAAATAAATTTCAAATTCCTTTCTTTTCAATTTAACATCAGCTCACAGTCACAAAAGCTTCCCTCGTTGGGATGCTAAGTAAGTCATATGAAATACTGCTCTGATTCCCTGCTGGTTTACAATTCTAACTTCTAAATACATAGCTACTATTCAGATTTCAATTCTTGTCTGAAGAGCTTTGTGTCATCTCTGGGTGTCTAGTACTTATAACAAGGAACTTTCATTAAATGAAGCCCAATTTTAAACATTGTATCTATTTATTTGACCCCTCTGTAAATTTTTGAAAGAATCCAGCTGACTGTTTATACTGACTCACCTAGAATTTCTTAATTTTCTTCTGCTTCTCATCAGCTTCGCCCTTTGTAAACATGGTTCCCTTAATAATGTCTTGAAAAGAAAGATGGTTAATGAAGCCTACATTATAAACATTTATTTTATCTCCTTTTGAAGTGGAATAAATGTTGTCCCTTAAGATATTGCACTCTCCCATTTGCCTTGAAAATATTTTGCAGTTAATTGTCAGACAGTGTTGCCACTTTTTCTGGAAGAATTTGTGACCCATTTCATAAATGTTCTCTACACCATTTGAACTTAAAATCCATGACTTACATTGTGAATCTAAATCTAATAAATTCCACAAAATTCCTGTTTTCTAAACCTCCCATTTGTTTAGTATGGTTTCCTCATCCTAGTTACCTTGCTGGAGAGTGAACAGATTAAAAAAAAAAAAAAGGGTGGGAGGGTTGTGTGTATCTATGTGGGTAGGGAATGAAGTGAAAAAAATAATTGTTCCTAGCTCCAGGGGATAAATTCCATGTTATTAAAAATGGATGTTTTAAAAATATACACATTAGATTCAGCTTTCACAATGGGAGACTATAACAATACTTGCATAATCAGAGTTTTAACTTTACCTTCCTTTCATTCTAACTGGCAACAACAATGTAGAAAAGGAACTATGTTGAGTATGAAATACAGTGATGAGTAAATTTCAGAAGGTCTAGTGTCTAGATTTGATTCCTAGATATAATATGTATTTGTTTAGCACTAACAATGGTGCTCATTGATGTATAGTATAGAGAAGCAGAGACCAAATGAAAATCAGAAGGATAGACACCTTGATGACGGGGTGCATTAGGAAATCTAGAATTGGGGAACTTATCTGAAGCTCTTAAGTATGGGGGGAAATGTGATTAGGTATCCTGAGAGAACAAGATCCTTTCTCAAAATTTCTGCTTCTTATTAGGCATGAAACACCAGAGAACAACCTTTCCCTAAAGTATTTTAGTTCCTGTATTTTCTGTCTCTGACCAGATCACTGAAGTATAGAGCTTTGAAAATATATAGAACCTTATATACTATATAAGGTTAAGTAAAAATTTCAGAACTTTAAAAAAAGGTAAAGTACAGTTCTGGAAATGAACAAAAACAAGGAAGGTTGCTTTTTTATTCTGCACCTGTACACCCATCTTCTTTATCTATCTTTTGTCTTTGTATTGGATGCTTGAACTATTGGAATCCCTTATACCCAGTTAGAAGCATACAGTAACAAAGATCTCCACCACTTTTAAAATTCTTGGGATGAGTAAGAAATAGTGAGTCACCTTTATATAACTTCCAATCACTCAGTCTGTGCTCGTCCCTACTATATTAACACCCTTCTTCTCAAAATGACAACTAATGATGCTGTTCTAGATGGTCAATACTTGGCAGATTGATTGGTGAGTTGAATACTCATATATAGATGAAGACACTAGGTAATACAATGGGCCAGATTCATTCAAGCTGGTTTAAGCAGATAAATATACCTGGATACCTCCACCACAAGGGGAATTCACTTTGAGTGAGAGCTGGCACTGGTATCATTACTGTCTTTCCCCATGGTCTTTGTCAGTGGAGGGCTAATTTTATTTGTACCCAGGATTTCCATGAGCCCCATGGGACTTTGTGGCTCTGCACTGTGCTATTGGCTAAATGCCACAATCTGGCCATCAATCTGTTCCTAACAAATATTTATATACCTAAAATTCAATTCAGCTTTAAATATGGAGCTGAAACCAGTGCCTCCATAATATTTACTATGTTAACAAAGTTAACAAAATACTGGATATTTATGCTAGCATAAAATACCCTCCAAAGTACAATGTATGAAAACTATCCATTCATTGGACTTTACATGCATGCCCAGTGCCCTTTCCTTTTCTTCTTTAGATAAGTGTACCTACCTAAAGTCACCCATAGCTAAAAATTAGGAAGATATATGTCTTCTGTTCATTTCTTCTTGAGGAACCCACCCTAAGACACTTAAGCATGGCCATCACTACTGTCTCCATTTATCACTGCTACTGTTTATCTTCTCCACCTGAGAAGAAATGCAGAGTCATCTTCTGCCATTGTTAATGGTACATCAGCTATCTGCCATTAGGAGTGCTGAAGTGCAGTCAGTACGTCATTCTCAGAGAGCAAATCCTTTGCTCAGGTGCTATTCCTGATTTCTATTGTCTTAGGCAGCAGGGGAGGTCTGCGGATCACGATGTGAATCACTGCATCACACAAATGGGGGATACTAATTTTCAGCATCTCTTGTGGATAAAGAAAATAATCTGTAGCCCAACAACAGACAGCTGGTCAAGAGGACAAAAAAGGAACATGACTTGACATGACTTGACATGAAAACATTTTTTCCTCCATGTAGAGCCTTTATTTTTAACATTGGAAATTGACATTTTTAAAGCATTTTCAGCATTGCTGTAGTTGCATTTTCTAGCTTTGGTGCATTAACCAGTTAATAATTTAATAAGATTATATTGTATTGGGAATTAGTACATACCAACCTTTTTATTATGCTAGTCCTTACTTGTATGGCCCTTGGGATCCTCCAATTTAAGGGCAGTGGTTTATTTAAACTTTACTCACTCATCCTCTGTGACGTGGGTTGCCAGGCAAAGCAGCTCTTGCTTCCTCTAATTTTGGACAAATAAATAATTTCTACCAATCTCTTAGAAGGAATATCCATACATGCATACACTCTTTAAATATTTATATGTACAAATTATAAATAACTTTACTTGACACCTTTGGGAAGTCCCTAACTTTGGCTTCTTATGCTTTCCAATGTATTATGAATCATTCTGCCAAACTCCTGCCCTTAATGTGAATGATATATTTTATTTCCATTCCTGGAGAAAAAAACCCAACAACTATGCAGGATCATTATTAATCACTCACAACTTTAAGAATGATCTTACCTCTTAGCTATTCATCAAGATCAGTACCCTTCCTTTGAAGAAACAGACACATCAAAACTGATGTACAATCAAACTGTGGATATAAGATCCAAGTGTATAGCTATTACCAGAATGGATAACTCTCCAGTTTTATAGTTTTGGTATTTTTTCATCTTACTGGCACCCTCTTTTAAAATATGAAACCATAAAACCATGTCAACCTGTAGACAACCCATTGTTATACTGAGCAATAATGTACAGTTTTCAAAAGCCACTGGCACTGTAGTCATTGTTCCTGAAATGCTGCAGTTCCTTCAGGGTGTGCACTGTTGAGGAGACTCTCCCCTCAGCAGATGCTCCAAGACCACTGCACATGAAGTAGGCACACTTGCTTCCTGGAGCATAGCCTCTCTGCCACACAGTTCTAGTACAGCATATTGTGTGCTGCCTCCCACTGGTCAGTCTGCTATGTGCAAGTCCTCTTTGGAAAAGCTATTTGTGCTGCGGGTGCCAAGTTTGCAAAGCCCTGACATTCTTTGCTGTTCCTGGGCCCTGCACACTTGGTGGTGCGGCGGCACTATGCACCTTCTCTCCCTTGCAAGACCTGTACAAGGCTGGGCCCAACCTTGCCACATGTTTGTCTGCATGTTACCACATATAGGACCAGTTTCTGCCCAACAAGGTGTGACTTGTAATGAAGATTTGAGTGTAACAATACAATATTTTTAGATAAGCACTTGGTGTTTTCTGAAGTTTCCATCACTTGCACTAAAATGCACAATTTCATAAATTCAGTGAGCTTTGTCTTTCGCTTTTCTGCATTTGGGCCTGGCTCCTGTCATAAATATAAAGGGAAGGGTAAACACCTTTAAATCCCTCCTGGCCAGAGGAAAAACCCTTTCACCTGTAAAGGGTTAAGAAGCGAAGACAACCTTGCTGGCACCTGACCAAAATGACCAATCAGGAGACAAGATACTTTCAAAGCTGGAGGGGGGTTGGGGGAAACAAAGGGTTCTCTCTGTCTGTGTTGCTTTTGCCGGGACCAGAGCAGGAATGCAGGTCAGAACTCCTGTAAAAAGTCAGTAAATAATCTAGTTAGAGATGCGTTAGATTCTGTTTTATTTAAATGGCTGATAAAATAAGTTGTGCTGAATGGAACATATATTCCTGTTTTTGTGTCTTTTTGTAACTTAAGGTTTAGCCTAGAGGGATTATCTATGTTTTGAATCTGATTACCCTGTAAGGTATTTAACATCCTGATTTTACAGAGGTGATTCTTTTACTTTTTCTTTCATTAAAATTCTTCTTTTAAGAACCTGATTGCTTTTTTCATTGTTCTTAAGATCCAAGAGTTTGGGTCTGTGTTCACCTATTCAAATTGGTGAGGATTTTTATCAAGCCTTCCCCAGGAAAGGGGGTGTAGGGCTTGGGGGGATTTTGGGGGTAAGACGTTTCCAAGTTGGCTCTTTCCCTGTTATATTTGTTAGACGCTTGGTGGTGGCAGCAAGAAAGTCCAGGGACAAAAGGTAAACTAGTTTGTACCTTGGGGAAGTTTTAACCTAAGTTGGTAAAAATAAGCTTAGGGGGTTTTTCATGCAGGTCCCCACATCTGTACCCTAGAGTTCAGAGTGGGGAAGGAACGTTGACAGCTCCAAATATGTTTTGGAAAACATTATTGTGGTCCACACTAGCACCATGCAGAGGCAGAAATTAAAATGGAGATGGGGGAACTGTTAGTGTGTGCATGTGGACATCATGTTGCCTTGCACCTTTGCTCTTTCTGCTTGCTGGGTGGAACTTTCTCAGTGTGGAATTCCAAATGACTATTCTTCAAGGTCCTTATTGAAAGAAACTATGGAACTTTTAACGATCACCATGAGGAATTAGCTAATAAAGGAAGTGAAAAAATGCTTCAGAAAACAATTTTAAGTAAAACCTATCTGCAAAGATGCATTGCAGCAGCTATATCACTAAAACAAATAAATCACAATCAATACATTTACTAACCTAGGTACTGCTTTACAACCACTGGAATCCCTTGACTATATTGAGAAAAATTGCAATCCATTTATTAGAGAGCCCTATCATCTCTCAAATAAATCCCAGAGTCCAAACTCAACTTACATCCTACTGAATTCATTGAGAATTTTGCATATAAGAGGACTGTAGGATCAGGTCATAATTAAAGACCAAACTGAACCATAAAAATGCAGGGAGAAGGTTTCAGATAAGCAGCTTAGCTGAAGTATCTTAGGGGATAAACATATACTGAACACCAAAAAATTCTCCCACAATCCATATGGTGTGTCTGCACTTTTCTGCCTTTTGGACAACTGATTCCCCAATGGGATATTTTTAGTGTGAAACATGTACAAATACAAGTCAAAGTTTCTGTCCTGACACTAATTTAAATAAGTGCCAGTTCATATGTACTTTTTCTCCATGTTAGGAGGAATGACTGGTGTAAAGTCAGTTGCTCACCAGTAAAGATATAGATGGACATCTTCACACATATAATAACATAATGTCAGCATCCCAGTTCAAGTGGAAGTTCTCAAATACAGCCCGGAATAAGTGAGTGAAGTCCATGGGGCAGATTCAACAGAGATTTGAAATGGTGTAAGCTACACTTCTGTGTGAAATTGGTCCAAAACAGGTGTAAATGTCTAAGTATGGCAAATTGGCGCACACTGAAATTCAATACCAAGGATCAGATCCTAGCCCGCACTATGCTTCTTTTGTGCCCCGTTTAGGAATCTGCCAGCACAGGGAATCTTTTCACTAGTGACAGTGGTCCTGGACAGAAATGACATAATCTTTGGCCTTTTTTGAAAAACACTAGACCCAATTCTCGACTGCCTTGCAACTAGTTATTTACCCTTGTGCATAGTGGATGTAACACACTACCATTTTTGAAAAGTAGAGTTTTGCCCTCACTTTGCACAATGTCTGGAAGTTGTAGCTAGACAAACTCAGATGAAATAGCATGCATATTATTATCAGTCAGAGTAATTAACCATTGGCCAACAAGTTACTAAGGGGCATGGTGGGTTCTGCATCACTGGCCATTTTAAAATCCAGATTGGATGTTTTTCTAAAAATATGTTACTGTTCAAACAGGAAACAATTCAGGGAGGTCCTATGGCCTGTGTTATACAAAAACTCAGACTAGATGATTCCAATGGTCCCCTTTGGCCCTCTAATCTATGAATATGAAATGTCAATGACTGCACAAGGTGCAAGGTAGTGGAGAACCACATCCATTCTCTGATTAGCTAATAAAGGATAGCTAATAATTACTGTGAAATACTTGTTTGTATTGTCAGCTTGGAAAAGAGACGACTACAGCGGGATATGATAGAGATCTGTAAAAATCATGACTGGTCTGAAGAAAGTAAATAAGGAAGTGTTATTTACTCCTTCTCATAACACAAGAACAAGGGGTCACCTAATGAAATTAATAGGCAGCAGGTTTAAGCAAAGAAAAGAATGTATTTCTTCACACCATACACAGTCAACCTGTGGAACTCTTTCCCAGAGGATGTTGTGAAGGCCAATACTATAATAAGGTTCAAAAAAAGAACTAGATAATTTCATGGAGGATAGGTCCATCAACGGCTATTAGCCAAGATGGGCAGGGATGGTGTCCCTAGCCTTTGTTTTCCAGAAGCTGGGAATGGGCAACAGGGGATGGATCACTCGTTGATTACCTGTTCTGTTCATTCCTTCTGAAGTCCCTGCAATTGGTCACTGTCAGAAGACAGGATGCTGGGCTATATGGACCTTTGGTCTGACCCAGTATGGCCATTCTTATCAAAATGTCCTTGGTCTTTGTGCACAGAGATGTTAGTAATAGCTTTTACCTATTCTCTTTAATTACAAATTATTTTCTAACTCATTTGTTCTGTGTGTGGCAGCAACAACAAAACACACACACTCAGATATGGTAGTGACCTGTTGGATAAACACTAACTATGTGTTTAAGTTGTATGACCATTCCAGAAAATCCTCTCAAATGGATGCTGACACACTGAGATCCATGTTGAAAGTCAGGAAGGATTCCAAATGATTCCTACAATCCTGCTTGCATGCAGAGATCGGCAGACAATCGAGAGATCCAGCTACAGATCTCCTCAACAGTAGAAATTATCCCCAAAGGTTTAGTGTTTATAATCCTATTATTTTCTAATCCTATTATTGCAATATTTGGATGAATTGAATATATTTCCTCCTTAATCTCTGTGTGATCTCACATATTTCCCATCAAGAATGACTCCTGGCTAACCCTACAAGTATTTTGTCCTTCAATACTTACATAATTATACCATTAAAAATAGTTATGGTCAGTATGTTTTCTGTATCATGCATCTTGCTGCTAGATAATGCTTCAGGACAAAGCTGGTACTTAACGAATAGCATACGGAAGTTTGATTCTCAGCTCCTGTCTCTTCCAACTCTGGGTTTTTATCTTTTACTCACACAACTGACCACATCTAAAATGCTTCATTTCTTTGCAAACTACAGACTCAGAACACACATATCTAGACACATTTGTGTGTGAGTGTGTCTCTGTAACCAATAGCTACACATTGAGTTATTGTACAGTATATAGAAAAGAATGCCATGCAACTGTGAATTACATGGATATAATGCCATCAAGGGGTTTAATGATGACATCATAAATTACATGAACAAGGTACAAGTGGACTGTGATTTCACCACAAATCCAAGATGCTGTAATAGCCTTAATTTTTAAAAAGTTGTCATTTTTTCCATTGTCTATTGCACGATATTTTTGTTTACAATTTCCTCCTCTCACCTCTTCCTTTGTGCCCTCTCTTTTCTCTCCATCTCTTCCCAGTTTCATGTCTCCTTCTTCATCATGCTCTTAGAATGCCCTATTTCAAAATGACTCCTCACGTTAAATAGAAGCAGCCTATTTTTCCTCTCACTTAAACCAGTGTTAATCAGGGAGTCAATGAAATTACACTTGTGTAACTGACAGACAGCCCTGTGATGTGATATATAGACCCCACCCTAAGGTCAAGGCAAAGTAAGGGCTGGACAAGTTCAAGGCCCGGAAGGCCCTGTCCCTCGGGCACTACTCAGCACGTTCCTGGGAAAAGGACCAGTATAAGTCCTGGAGGGTGGTGGGGAGAGAAAATAGAGAAGCCATTTTCTGGAGGAAGGCCACTCTGTAGCAGCAGCAGAAGAAACTTTTACTGAAGGAGTCTCGTTGTGAGCCCTGCCCCCCATGACACTACCCTAGGGAAAGGTAGAATCTGGGGCAAGGGCACCCAACGATTACAGGCATCAGCCCTAGACTGTGGGGTTTGAGTTAAGGACTGTAACTCAGTTGTGGCCACGTCCCAAACTGAGACGCAGAGTGTGGTAGGAAGCGGCCCAGGGGAATGTGAGCAGGGGCTGAACCCAGGCCATCCCACAACATTACACTTTCAGGGCCCTGGGCTGGGACCTGTAAAACAGGAGGGCCTAAGTCCCCATACCCACCCCTGAGCCAAAGCTCCTGGCCCTAAATATGGCAGGGCAAGGGATTACAAGCTAAGAAGCCAGTCTAGCAGGGACCTCATCCAGAGAGCAAAAGACATAATGAACTGAAATAGAGACTGAGGTCAGAGGCCCAAATCACCAGGCCTGCTGACCAAACAAATTGCTCTGCTACAGACCTCATGACCTGAAAAACCTTGTCATTCACGAGCTAAATATCAAAGTCATGAAACATGGGACACAGAAGACAATACAAATATGAATGATATGATTTGTTTGTACTTGCTAGAAGTGTGTTTAATTCTAGTATAGATGTAATATTGGACTGTTATCCTCCCTTGTGATGATTATGTAAACCTGTTTTACTCTCTTTGGCCCCCTATGCAATTCAGGCTACCGCTACATATACAAACACAATCACACAAATCCAACCCCAGTTTTGTCAGTTTGTTTACAGAGCACACTCTTGTTTAGAAAAGAAAAAACAGCCATATAAGCAAATGATGAAGGCTCCATGTCCAAGAAGTCCTACCACACAGAGTTAGGACTGTCTACCAAATATCAGTACCTATTTTGCTAATCTCCTTATGGTCCCAATGTGCATGGGAGTTGGTAGTAGGGGAGTCACTCTTTGCAGGTAGTTCTCTTTTTACCTATTTTGGTACCAAAACCAAACCACAGTTCAGTTTAGCATAGGGTTCTTTGGGTTCTAAGCCATTGATTTGCCCACAATTTAATGGGAAGCTGTTTTTCCCCTCTGCTTTGTGAAACCCAATTAAATAAAATGGCTGCTCCCAATGTAGACATCTTCTGCTCCTCTCCCAGCATGAAGTTCAAAGAGCCCATTATCTAAACTCCTTTAAATGCAAAACATATTAGGGCTCTGTAAAGAAGCGCATATTGATATTCCAATTTTTGTGCTACTACAGCTATCCATTTATGGGAATCCAACATGTCTGGTAGCCTTTCTTCTTGGCTCCACTGGACAACTCAGTGCAAAATTGTTGGTACATTGGGCCACAGAGTGCACTGTTTACCTCAGTCAACGAGCCACAGAGTAGGAAATAGGTGCTCTGGAGCTTCTTAGCAGGCAGGCTCAGCACTCTATGGGCACTCCAGCACATGCATCACAAATTATTAGTCCCCTTCTGGAGGTACAAGAGAGAAGGATTTAGACCTGCTGAGCCCCCATCCTAAATTACAGAAGGAAAATGCTGTCAATGAAGGAAGGAAAAAAAAGATAGTAGTAGGGTCTATGGGATCTGATTAGTGGTGTGAATCAGGAATAGTCTTTGTGAAGGGAATGTGTGTGAATCAAGGTTTGGGGTCAAGAGAGAAGAAGAGGAAGGTCACTCAAGGACAGTGGTGGAGGACAACAATCACATGGTGAATGAGAGGGAAAGAGAACAACTAAATGACTCTAGATGAGAACTCCATTGGTTTGCATTAGGATACAAACCCAATGGGAACCTTACAACAACATCAGTTACAATGAGTGAGTATATTCCCTCTCTTAGTTTAATTATCTTCTCTGCCTCTGTTTACAGCCCAGCATCCCTCTTATCTGTAGCTCCCTGCACAAAATGGCCCTGAATGATTGTCAGTACTTTCCGTAAATACTAAAAGTATATGACAACATTTAATGAGAGGCGAGCATAGATTATTGAGTGGCAAAGTGTTCCGGGGAGAATAGTATCCCCCCAAAGCAATTACAAATACACACATTAATAAAATAATATTGACTTACTCAGGTCTTGTGGAGGTCTATATAGAAGGCAGCTACAGGCAATTCCTTTCCTGAAAAGTGAATGTCTGCAGGAAGGATGCTCAGAACAAAATCCTTTTGGAAGTCTCATGTTCTCTTTAGGATACACCCAGCAGGGGCAGCAGAAAAGTCCAGTAACTTTATCTCTTTTCTTACCAGACATACATGTGTGAGTTGGCAGATACAGAAATGCTACACGCTTGCACTCGAATCATCATGAGGATGAACGCTGGAATTTTCAAAGGAGCCTATTGGAGTTAAGTGCCTTCGGTTCCTTTGAAAATCCCAGCTGAAAATCTTGAGGGGTTTCTGATGGTTATTCCACACATACTCAGGAAGAAATTCAAATTGGTGCCAATATTCCTTGTAATGATTTTTAAGGAAAAAGTGCCAAATTTGGACCAAAACATTGCACACTACTAAATGCAATTCTTGGTCCCCCACAGTATACAGTACAAACCACCAGATGAAGCTGATCTAGGATATACTATTTAATAGTCTGAATTTCCAAGGACCCTGAATCCTAAAAACTATGTCAAAAGGATCTCTTTTAAATCAGCAGCATTGCTTTTTAAATATCAGGATTTGATATATCTGGAGTCATCAGCCAAGCAGCAGCCAGATCAGCATCTGAGCAATAATGACCTCAGAGGAATGTATATTTATCATGTGTTGGATTTCCTGGCTTACTGGAACCAGGAGGGAAAACCACTGAACTAGTCCAACACCAAGGTTAATACTTCAGTTAAATCATAGGCTTTATAAAACATTTAAATCTGCAGTTCCTACTTGAAAACATTTCATAACTTTACTATCCTAACAATGAAGAATGTTAACAAGGGGACTAGGCTAGTCCTCTAATTACATGTAAACTGAAAGGTGCTTTTCAATAATGTGGATACTTTTGATTTGGCAATACACACATCTTCCTGCACTTACAGGCACAAAAGGAAGCAGCTGCTGCATACAAGAAAGATCTGAGAGAGTAATCATTAGCAACAAGCAACATAAAATCCATACAAGGGTCCTGTGAGATGCATGAGTTAACAACTCTGGCATCGCTAGTTTCATCTCTCATATGTGATCATATTACAACCCTGTTAACCAGAATATGCATCATCCAGAAAAAGAATTGTGATGATTTGCTGGTTGCCGTTCAATATGGTAAATTGACACACACAGTTCTTTGGGGTACCTCATGCAGGTCTCAGAGGCTGCTGCTTTGGTTGGAGTGCCTCTCCTTTTCAGCTGGCATCAGGCATTGCACAAATCACAAGAGCATTCACATGCTGCTCAAAACATGAGAGGCTGCACAGGGAACAATGACAGTATACTGAGAAATGGGAACCCCTCTCTCTGCTTTCAAGCTGTCAGAAGGATGGAGGGAAGGCAAAGAGAGAATTCCTCTCTCACCCTGGAATTGCAGAGGGCTGGAGGGTGGAAAGAGGGAAAGCTCTACCTTCCCTTTTAATAGCCAGGAGTGTGGTGAGAGTGGAAAAAAACAACAACCCTACACCCCATAAATGTGGGAGAAGCCAGACAGGAAAAAGGGTATTGAACACAGACACACAAAATAATCATGGCTTAAAGTTGTGATCCTGTGTTGGAATGTTCGTGCCACAGTGTTGACTAAATAATGTGATGATGTGTTCCAACAACATAATGGTATGCGGTGTTGTTGTAGCTGTGTTAGTCCCAGGATATTAGAGACACAAGGTGGATGAGGTAATATCTTTTTTTAGACCAGCTTCTGTTGGTGAGCATCACTGGGGGCCACTGCTGCTCCCCAGCTCCGGGCATGCACTGCTCTGCCCAAGCTTAGTCAAGGTGGTTTATTCCTTTGTAACAAAGGTTAAGAAACGAACAGAACACAGAAACACAGTCTTAACTCAATACCTGGTCCCCAGGTTTCAGGGCCACCCCTCCCATTGTTCGCACTCCAGCTGCTGGCAGCTTCCCCACCTCCATCAGCTCTGCTCCCCTCTTGGGGCTGGAGCCAGAGGGTTGCTTCCTTAAGCCCCTGGCCCCCTTGCTCCAGGGACCCACCACAGAAGTTAGCTCCACTCCTGTGTAGTGTTGCTCCCTAGGGCTCAGCCAGTCTCAGTCTGTCCTCCCTCCAGCTGTCTCCTAGAAGACCCAGGTATAGCCCAGCTCTCTTTAGGTTCACCGGCTCCAGTCCAGGGGCACTGGCTTCAGTCTATCCACAGAGACCAGCTATACTGTGACAGTGAGAGAGATAAGCTTTCGAGTTTAGGAAGATACGTATTGCCGAATCAGAAGCTTGTCTCTCTCACCAGCAGAAGCTGGTACAATCTCCAACAACCACAATGACAGGTTTCAGAGTAGCAGCCGTGTTAGTCTGTATTCGCAAAAAGAAAAGGAGTATTTGTGGCACTCCTTTTCTTTTAACAACCACAATGACATGCAGAAAACATCACAACACAATATCAACATCTTTACATGATGTAGTGGCTTTTCTCAACTCAGTTTGATGATGTCAAGCTGTGTAAGATTGAATATTAGCGCCCTAAGTCCTCTGCCTTGGCTGAGGTGGCGTTCTCGTCCATCACTGCATCTACCAAGTCCTGTCCAGCCCAACTGCTTCAGGTTGTTGCCAAAGTGTGTGGGAAGGAGAGCAGTGAGAGTGCAGGTCAGGTTCCACTTATTGCTGTGCATTTGGGATCATGTCCAATGAAGCCACACAAGGGAGGATAGGATTTTTGTTACCCAATCTGGCTCTCACTCAATAATAGTGCACAAAGGATTTGTGAATGGTTAATTAGATTTGCAAAATGTCCCCATTTTGAGAGCAAAAATAAAGGGAAATGCAAGAGCAGTATCAACAACAGGCTAGGACTCAATAACTGTATTCAAAGCCAAACTGATTGCTTTGGGGGGAAAATCAGCTGTTTAAGTTTCTCTAACGTTTCTGGTCCACTTCACCTACCGATGGGCCCCAGACAGTAATAATTTCAGAGCATGGCTGCTTGGTCACAGAAGATCCATTGCACCTTCAAGCCTCCACATGACTATGGGGCCAACATTTGTAAAACCCCTGATAAACACTGAAGGTCAGTTAGGCTTCTCATGTTTAACAGCAACATCCTGGCTACCAAGGTAGATCCTCCCTCCTAAAAGCAAAACTGCTTCTGCTCACAAAGCACGGGCAAGGAATTTCTCTAATGCCTTCACTAGGTGGGCTCTCACGGCTGAGGTCAGTCAGCCACAAGAACAATAATGTCTCGAGCCTCCTGAGTCCTGTAACCTTAACACCAGAATCAAGGCTGTTATACTGTGCTCAAGACATTATGTCTCTTGCAGCTGACCTCAATCAGCAGCCATGTAGACCATCCGGGGGAGAGGAAGTGTAAGGGGTACAAATGGTTTTATTAAACCCAGAAGAACAAAAAGAAAAAGAACCTTGAACCTTCCAACAAAAGGAGGAAAGTTCTCACCTGGCAAGAAGCCAGGTGATATTTTTTTAAACAGCTTCCCCCACCCCCAGCTTTGTAGTCCAGCCACTAAAACCCACCTTATATCTGCAGCTGCACAGAGGAGATCCTCCAGCCTAACTCCCCTGACTAAAACACATTCAGCGTGCAGCTGCTAATATGGGAAAGAAGGGGGAGGATGTGAGTTAAAGGTTTTGCTGGATTAAACAGTGCAGTATACAGAATCCAGAGAGGTGATTAGCATGAGCTCTCTGCTGCTTTCAAGTCTTCCCTATGGTTTAGTGCCACATAAACAATTATCATCAGAATAAAATCCTTTTTTTTTTAAAAAAAAAAGGCATTGGTGATCTGGTTAATTTATCTTGATGGATGACCCTCAAGAGGTTTGGACTGGGTAAGCACCCATAAGCGTTAATGCTTAATTTCATATCTACAATTCTGCACAATTGAGGTGGAAATCATGTGAGGCCAGATATTTGAGATTTCTGGTACTTCTGGATGGTTTCAAAATATCATGAGGATGGCCTTTCCTATGCTATTTTGGCAATTTTGCTTCCCATCCTGGCCAGAAACAACAAGCTATAAGTGGGTACAAGTGAAAAGGAAATTAATTAAATAAAATTATTAAAACATTTTCAAATCATATTAGGTAGAGGTTCAGATTGGTTTTCATTTTAGCAGAACCAGTTATTTTTATTACTGCTACTATTTGTAGTCAGGAGTACTTAGGGTATGTCCTCACAGCAACTAGACACCCATGGCTGGCCCGTGCCAACCAACTTCGGTTCAGGCTGTAGGGATGTTTCATTGCTGTGTAGACTTCCAGGCTTGGGCTGAGCCCAGAAGTCTACACAGCAATGAAACAAGCCCTGCGACTCCAAGTCAGCTGGCACGGGCCAGCCATGGGTGTCTAGTTGCCATGTAGACATACCCTTAAAGTGTAGTAGGTGGTGTACATACACAGTGTATGAAACAGTCCCTGCTCTGAGGAATTGACATCAGTGGTCTTGCTACATATTGGGGTAATGCACATTATGAAGGTGACATTTCTAAAGTGCACTAACAAGCTGCCCGTTAACTGATCTATATAGACCCTGCTGGCGTGCATTAAAGGGTCACAACAACAGTGTTTTAAAGTGTACTCTAGGGAACTTTCAGTGCACACTAGCAGGGTCTACATGGAAGAATTAATGAGCAGCATGTTAGTGTGCTTTAGAAATCATACCCCCATAGTGTGCATTAACCCACTATTTAGACAAGCCCTAAGTAAACAAGACAGAAAAAGTGGCAGAAAGGAAGTATTATCCCCATTTTACAGAACAGATATTAAAGAACAAAGGACCAGAACCTCAGACTCCAAAGGCACCTAACTCCCATTGAGGATCTAGGCCCAGGAAATTAAATGAGTTGTCCAAAGTCATACAAGAAGTGTGAGGAACTGAACCCATGATTTCTGAGTTCTAATCTACCACCTTAACCACAAAAAACATCCTTTCCTTTTTCATCCCTATGAATCTGTTGCTGAATAAGATACAAGGGCACAAGGCTGTTATGCCACTTCTGTGATACTGGCACAGGAAAATATTCAGTCAAACCAAACTGAGTCATTTGTTGCTGTTGATATTAAACACTTTTATTGTTGATATAAAATTCAAACGCTTTTCTCTGGAGATTTGAATTTTCTGCTGGTGACAGGCATTAATAAAATTGAAAAGCAGGTCTGAGAATAACCTTTTTGGAAGATAACTTCATTGTTTGGTTTATAATTATTAATTTTATTTATTGGGCTTTCAGCTTGATCATGTTTTAGAGTAAAGAAAAAAACCTATATGGAAAATGATAATGTCGAGGTTATTAGTAACATTGAACTGGCAAGAAGAAAATCTCATAGAAGGCTTATATCAGGCAGAATAATGTCCAATATCACAAAAGGATGGGATTATTTTTCCTTGTAAGAACTGCTGTGTCAGCCAAAGCAGGGTTTACCTGTAATTGTCTTATGCCTGGACCCAGCAAAAAGATCTCTGAGACCTTGAAACCAGTGGAATGCTTTTCTCAGTCTGATAGTAACTGTCTGTTACCCTTCCCGCTAAATGCAGCATGTTACAAAAAAGAAAAGATTGCAGTGTACACGAAAGAAAGAGGATCCTGCTAAAGCAATTGTGGGGGGTAGTGGTGGCTGAGCATCAATTGGCCAGTTTAGGGGAGTAGGTCAGGGAACAGCAAACCAGGATGAAGTTCAAAAACTTGTTCTCAGAAGAGCAAAATTCCCAGGTGATATCTTCATCTCTTCTCTGGCCCCTTTTGGCCACCTAAAAGAGCTGAAGTGGCATAAATGGGCCCTGAAAGCCCTGGATGTGACGATGGGAGGATTCCCTCAGCACGAGCACTGAAGAAGACAGGGTGCCCTCCGAGGAGCCCTTTGCAAACCCTAGCATAGAGGACATGCTGGGCTGTGGCCTGGAGCAAGAAGGATGGGCTGATACTGCTAAGACTTATGCACATATTTAACATTACATACTGTGGTTGGAATCCTGACCCTACTGATATCAATTGAAGTTTTGCCATTGACTTAAATGGAACCAGGATTTTACCCTCTAAATCTAAGTCAATGGCACTATTCTCCGTATTTAAAGTTAAGAGTGTGCCTAAATTCTTGCAGCATTTAGGCCTCAATTAGCAGACGTCTCTGGTATCAACCTCAGTTTACACAAAGGCTCTTCAAACTTTTTGGGACAGAGAGTGTCCTTTTATGCAGTGTTTGAATATGACTTAGCACCATTTGGGTCTGGTCCTTATTGAGAATTCTAGGTGTTATTGTAATTCAAACAATAAATAACAACACATACAACCCCGCTGGTTGAATTGGCCACTGTGAATAATTTATGCCTTTCTTTACAACTAAACTGTTCACAGATACATGATTTCATGATCTCTATATTTAATTCATCAAACTTTTTTTGACCAGTCTCAGATAAATAATTTGTCCATGATTTGTGCCATCAACTTGTTAAGGAGTTCTAGCCTCTCAGAAGCAATATGAACTGCAAAGTAAAGGTGTGGGGTTTGGAACAGTCCTTGCAAAAGCTATTCAGCTGCCCCAGGCTTCCTTATAATTGATCTAATTAGACCCACACACCTCCAAGACTATTATTTCACATCCAGTTGGTGAAGGCTAGTGTTGTAGCACACAGCTGGAATAAAGAATTTAAATTCACAGTGTTAGAAAATGTTATTAAATGACCATTCCTCCAAGCGGATATGCTTTTTGCTTGCCAGTTTGGAAACCCACAAGACAACTGGTAAAGCTTGCCTGTGAAGAAGACAAAGCTTTCTCAGGTGCAGCTCCAACAGGAATTATGTACCATCACAAACCTCATCATCTTCTGCTCCAAATGCAAGGCGCACCTCCTTGACCTCGCCTTCTTTGACATAAACACAGAGCAGAACATACATTTAAAAAACAGCACCATCTGAAACTTAAACCTAACAAAACAAAACACAGAGCACACACACACACAGGTTCATCCCTAGACAGAGGATGAGAGAGAACAGAACCCATAATAAGATGTTAGTCACATTGCTTAATGCATTAATGGAAGGTGCTTAGTTACCTTGGTAATAAGTGCAGTATAAGAACCTATATAGATTAGAATAAAATAAAAAATACAAAAACAACAAGAAAAAACCCTGGGAGATTGGATTCAATTAAATTTTTTAGAATCACTGGAGCTGGCTGAGACTTTTTATTTTTCTCAAAAATGTTTGTTATCCTATTGTCACAAATTACCTATCTATACATATACACACTTCCCACATTTATCAATACATATATATTATAAATATGCATTGCACACAGAGACATAGATGTATGTGCACACACACACACACAATCATAAAGTTGCTGCTATTAAAATGTCACTGCTTACAAAACAATAGTTTCTGAGGTACTGCAGTTTCTCCTACATTGAGAATAGGAGAAAAAAAATCTTAAAAAAAACAATATGGGGTAAACATTCTGAAATGTGGACTTTTAATTAACAACCACTCTATCTGTGTGTATGTTAACATCTACTTCTTTTCATACAGTAGCCACATACACAAAAAATACCACTTCCATTGGTCATACTTAGTTTTTGCTTGTTTTTTTAAAAATGCTATGCTCTTCCTGCCCATTTCCTTACCTAGTCCCTTTATATATATTTTAAAAGAACAAGTACGATACATTGCAGATCATCCCTACCAGACTTGTTGCATTCTTTAGTTCTTTAATCTTGTGTCATAGCTGAAGGTTAGGCTGACCCATGTGATTCACAGCAAAACAAGTAGTGGGAGGGGGGAAAGCAAAGAAGATTCTTGTGACAAACCATGTTTAATTCTATTTTGGAGAAAACAACCATCTCTCTCAGTAGGATGAAGGCTGAAAACTGCAAAAGCTCACACAAATATACAGTGCTGTATCATTTGTGGTTTAATAAAAACAATTTATATGCAGGGTAGTGAGTATGAGGAAAGTTATGGAAAACATTTCTCACCCAAGGACAGAGTACCAGATGTGCTAAGACTTATGGGAGCAATCAGAGGTGACCAAGGCTCTGCTGTGGGCCTTATTAAGTTAGACTGTGATCCAGCACCTTCAACTTATTAAGCTGTCGGGAGTTTCAGTGATTAAAACCAAAGAAAGGTCAGCCACAGACCTTCAGAATTTCCCTGAACTGGTATTTTCTTTGAGGCCTTAGACCCTAATGAAGACACTTCACTTGATACGTGAATTTTTTTAAATTGGTCTTTTGAGCTGGATTTGTCCATAGCTTGAGAAAATCTTCAATAGGTTTTTCTTCTTCAGAACTCTGTGTACAGTTATCAGAAATCCTAACCAATAGCAAGAGATGAGGCCTTATAGAATGGCTTTGCATATCATCACAGCAGAGATCAAAGGAACAGGTTAATGGGGATCTGGTGAAGTTTAATTACGTCCAAAGTGAGGAATGAGGGTTAGTGGCTGTAGGTGGGACAGTTATAAATAAGCTTTCAAAGCTCTGATAGCTGAAGTCTAATGTTTGTAAAAGGTATAATAAAACTGGTATTTCTTATGGATTTAAGGTTGCCAAAATGAACCAACTAGTCCTAAAAAAGCTTCACAGCAGTAACAGATATAATATGCTCCAGGTACATGTGATGTCATTCTATTTTCTGAGCTGTTCTTAGGTGGGTTAAAGGTGTTGTTTCATCTACAAGCACATTTATTACTGCTTACAATTGCTTAATTATAACACAGCCATGAAGTGTTGTTTAACTCAGCCTCTTCATCCCTTGTTATCTTCTGGTAGGGGTTAAAAAGATAGCATGTCTTATCAGCTGTATTTTTTCTTTCATGCTACCTACATTGAATACAATGGCATACACAGAGTGTACTTGTACCTCTGTAAATTATAAGCCCCTATTTCTCATAGGTTTATAACTCAGCTATGAAAATGTACGGTGGAAACTTGCCATAGCGGGTCAAGCACACAAAGGAGCAATTTTATTATTATTTTATAATATTTTTAAAACATCAGGTTGGCTGGTTTTTATGTTACAACTGCCCCCCCCACAAAAACCTCTTGTATTTTTTACATGTTACAAATTAAAAAACCTATTAAAAGCAAAATGTCAGAGTTATCCTATGTCATGTTTTACATCCTCTTGTACCATGATCTTTCTTTTACATTTTAAAATTGCTGATTTATTAAGCATTCAAAGATCATCACAAAGCATGAGCACTCATTTTTAATATAGCTATTTATATTGACATAACAACATCCAATATTATATATCAGATCAATATTAAACTAAACAGGAATTTACATGCTAAACTGAAAGTGCTCAGACTGAGCAATTATGATATACCGAGTCAATAATGATTGCTTTTAATAATATTTAAATGTTAAGCTCTATCACCCAAAGATTATTCAATTTTCATGTTAAGATTTTGCTTTTTACTCACTGAATTAAATAATCTTCATTAGTGCCATAGCCGCAAAAATGGCTGGGCAAGTCAAGCACCACAAGGTGGTGCTATGTTTTGATGGCTGACCAGCTAGCGATTTGGCCTGAATCCTGACAATCATTGGTTTTGAACAGAAAACCAATCAGATCCCAGTAAGTCACTCTGCCGTGCATGAACACATCTACAAGGTGTAGAAGTAGTTGAGATGCCATAGCCTCATAACAAACTTGATGGTGAAGCAGTGTTTCTCTAATTTTATTGGTGGTGGTTGGGCAATCTAGTTGGGAGTAGCTGGAATGTTTCCTTTAGTGTGAACTAACATTTTTCTTTGATTAGTTTTACTGCCAAAGGAAGGTGAATACCGAGGGTAGCATCCATCATGTCTGGGCGGAGTTAGGAGAGGTAGTGCCGCCACTTCTTTCCACCTATATCAGTTTTGCCCTGTGATGTCCTGGGATTATGGGTATGCAAGAGAGTTGAGTTATGGTTGCTGGAATTGTCTTCCCTTTGAGGATTTTCAAATCTCATCCATGATACTGAATTAATGTTTCCCCTCCTATTCTCTATATATTTTTTCTATTAACTTTGGAAAAACAAATTGACAAATATTCCCAGTGTTCACAAGTGAGGATATTGTAAAAGTCTATCCTCAGTTTTGCTCTCTCAGTTGAACCTACATAGGAAAAACAGTGCACTTTAAGTATAAACTGGACTCTTAGATGGGCTTTTGTCTCCACCGCCACAGCATTTGAGGGGACAATCTGCCAGTTAGCATAGAGCCAATTGACCTCTTAAGTTCTGGTCTGTTGGGTAAATGAAATGCATCATAATATTTACAATAACTACCTGGTAGGCCAGAATATGCTCTTTGGAACTTTTCCACAGTCCATCAAGTAAATAATATATTTTGTGGAAGCTGTAAAGGGTCTTTCTAGTAAAGAACTTTTACTTGGAAGACACATGACTTTATTGTTGACCAAACTTGACTGTCCAGAGGACAAAGAAAGTCAGCCTATGGCATTGTAGGATACTTTTGGCAGACCCCTAGAGCATGAGTCCATTGCTCTGTCTCCATCATTTTTTGCCAGGTAAATAAATACTAATTTTAAAATGTTCCATGAAGGATTTTCTTTTTGAACAAACAAACAAACAAACAAACTCATATGCAACATGCATGAATTACATTTAAAAAGCACTCCTACATCTGAAGACTTTAGGATTTTGAAACAAATTGACAAGCACAAATAATGTCACAGTTAAGACTAACGATCCACTTTGACTTTAAATCACATCTTAGTGCCTTTTTAATATGACAATTTTAGTATCATCTCCTTGTGCACCTGGAAAATTCCGTGGGGCCAAGGAAGGGGAATGTGGTTTGAGGAGGCAATGGCAACATAGCTCTGGTGGACCTGCTCTGCCACAGAAAGTTTATGTATGGAGAAGGCGGGTGTCCAGGGAACAGTGTGTAGGTGCTAGGTTTCCAAGGATGTTCTGAGTTCTGTGGGTCATGCATGCAGCTCTAAAGACATCTGTGGTTTTGGCTGATCTCATGCATCTTCCTGTTCCTTTTGTGGCAGAGTGAGATAGAGAGGAAACCAAACAACTGCTGCACCCCCCACCATTGATAGAAGAATTGGACAGAATGGGCCAGATATTTAAGAGAGCTCAATAGCCAGCAGATCCCTTGAAATTAATGGTGTTTCACCAAGATGAATTTGGTCTTTGGCAATGGGCTATAGAGAAAGTTCACTGAGCTATATTGTATAATGCAGAAAAAGGAAAACAATCCTCCTAGGTCCACAAATGTGATAATTCAACTTTACAAAGTAAATCAGTGAGGTTGAAGGTAAGGAGGACCAAGGGGTAAATAGAAAAGGAGTACTTGTGGCACCTTAGAGACTAATAAAAGGGGTAAATAGAATTATAGACAATATACCTCTGCCTATGTGGATCCAAGGGCTAACAATTTTCTGATGGGGCAGTTCAGCAACTTCAAAGTCTACAGCAAGCTTCAGAGTAGCACGGCTGATGTGGCTTTTGTGGGAGAAGGTCAGGGCAAAGCAAATTTATTCAGGCTTTTCCCAAGGAGGGAAGGTTGGTCCATAGTTTCTACAGTCCATTGGGAAATGTTGGTGTGAAACAGTTTAAAGGTAATTTGGAAAAACGAGCTAAGTTCAACACACATTTCTTGGGATTTGGTTATAGTCAAATATTTTATATTTTGTATTTTAAAAGATCTTTTCTATTTTTGACATAAAGTAGTCCAGGAACAACTTGGATTAAACTTGAGCTGGATGTTGTTAGTTTTTCTCTTTTGTGCTGCCCCATAGAGTTTATTTGGGGAATCCAACTTCACAATCTTTTCTGTATAACACCTTCCTTGAGATCCAAACATTTCAAGTGCTACAAGGAAAATTAGAATGGAGTTTAATTTAGCTTTGAGCTAAGATCATACAGCCTTATATCAAATAGCAGTTTGTAACACAGGTTAATAAAGAAGTTGGAGTTAATACTTTAACTCAAGTGCCAACTGAGAATATATATGATTTTTCCTTTACAATACTAATTCCAGTTAGAGTTCCATGTTTTTCCCAGTCTTGTTATCCAGCAACCATGGTGCCCTGTAATGAAGCAATTTTTTTAAAAAACTTTAATCTGGTTTTCAATTAAGTGCCCAGCTACTATACAACCCGTGACAAAAAATCAGACTACTAAACTAATTTTTGTCTTTTATGACAGATGTCCTTCAAAAAGAAGCTGAATTCAGTTTGCTTGCAGCCATGTTCTGAAGGTTTACATGATAAGAAACCCCTCTCCTCAAGAGAAAACTGTCACATGCATTTGAAATTAATATTTTTGATTAAAATACCTGTCAATCTACTGCTGCTGGCAGCTGTATTTCTGAGAAGTACCTACAATGTCCTATGCTTAGAATATTGGGAACTCACTGTACGATTGTGAATCAACTTCTTTTTTGTTTCTGATTTAATAAACTGTTTCTGATTTAAAAAGAGTTCACAATATTCTAGTATGTCCCCACATATCTATAGGAATATGAGTTTACCTATAGATACATAAATAGGGTGTTAAATCTTCTGCAAACTCCATTATCTGAATTATGTGAAACTTTTTCTTAAATGCTGCATTTGAAATATGATGCATTGCTTGTTCCTGTTGTGCTTACATAGGGTATGTCTACACTGCAAGCCCAGGGTTTGATCTCAGGCACAAGCCTACATCCCCCCACCCTCCCCCTCCTTTGTTTACACACAAATTGCACTAACCCAGGGCTCAGACACTGCGTCCCTGGAACCCATGGAGGTGGAGGGTCCAAGTCTGAGTCAAGCAAGGATCTAGGCTTCAAGCCCCATTGTTTTGTACTGTAGACACAGACCCACTGGACTCATGCTCTGGGGGTCTGCCAAAAGTATCCTACAATGCTGTGAGCTGATGTTCTTTGTCCTCTGGACAGTCAAGTTTGGTGAACAATAAAATTTTTCCACACTGCACCATGAATAAAGGGTTAGAACAGCCACATTTTGGAGAGTGCTAGGAAGTGTGGAATATCAGTGGTTGGACTGAGGCCTGCATAATATAGATGCTGGAGCCCAAGGCTGGGACCCAGGTTTCAACAATTCCTAACCTGACATTACTAATAAGTGTAGATGCTCAAGCCCGAGGTTAACAAACCCTGGGTCGACACTAACTCGAGTCCTACTAATCCTGGGCTTATATTGCACTGTAGACATACCCATAATAGTAATAGAAACTTCACAAGGACTTGAGTCCTTGTGAAACAAGATATAGCTTTCTGCATATACACATGCTTCTACAACTAGGTTTGTACAATACCACTTCTGCAGAACACATGAGATCAACCCAGCAGCATAGGACTGTGAATATGGCAGAGTGAGTATGACTGGTTTTACTGAGTGATGGGATAAGAATTCTGCAACTCCTATGTGTAGTGGATTAGATCTCTGCAACAGTTTCATATAGGGCAGTTGGAGGATGAAGTTGTGTCTATATTTGGGCATGTACATATGATGGGTCAGGAAGGTAAGGAGGAAGAGCCATGGTTTGGCCAGTGAGTCAATGATTCGAAAGATCCAGGGTGAAATCCTGCCTCCATTGAAGTCAACTGCCAAACTCGTATTGAAGTTAGTGGGGCCAGAATTTCAGCCCCTGTGTCTACACACTCCTGCACAGTGGATATGCAAGGATCTAGGTCCTTATTTCAGTCCAGGGTTTGGAGAAGGGGCTGTGGAAGGAACACAGAGCTGCTTTGCACCCTGATCAAAGGTTTAGAGGGTTGGAGTCTACCAACTCCAGGCACTGTATGAAGGAAGGTTCCCCACACAAACCCTGCTTACTTCAGCTCTCTTGGGAGGCTGGGAGACAGGGATGCAATTTACCCCAAAGGAACAGATAATACAACTAATTTATGCATTTTAGAGGGTAAATTACTATTAAAGTGTGCAGATAGTTATTGCTATTGCTAAGGCTGTATTTTATAGTTAATTTAGAAAGAGAAAAGTGCAGCATTTCCTGTATATTGACCCTGGGTGTGTAAGTAGCAGAAGATTATACATTATCCTAGATACACATTTTGTCTATCACACTAGGAAATGGCTTATGTTAAAAATGATTCAATTTCTCTTGGATGGAAAACCATTCTACAGTTTATTTATGTTTCATTCCATTTAGTATGCAGTGTGGGCATGGTGCCACACTGACTTTTAACCCTAATGGAGAAAACACACAAGTTGACTGTGGACCTCTAGGGAAAATAGAGCTTTAATGGCAATTTGAGTGTAAAATCTGGTCTCTGGAAGAAAGGTCACCACATCTGCATAACCCCCTTGAGTCAGGCTTAGAGCCCTGTCTCTCTGCAACTAAAGAGGCATTTTTCTGTATCTTAAGGCTGCTTTAGTTTGAGGTACACGGAACACATGACAGAATCAGGGGAACTGAATGATGTTTGTGCATGTTTGACTGCACTCTGCATCCTAAGAGAAGACTTTTGAGAAACCCAATCAATACTACAACCATGTCCCGTACACCAGCAATGTTGTTTCATTTTGTTACAATAATGAATAGAAGTCTCACAACAGCAGGTATAATAAGCACTACTCAACCCTTGATATTCAATCACCTTTAACTGGTTATATCTATTTAAAACCCACTATTAACTGGAGTTTTACAATACCTGACTGGCAACCTTTTATGGCCCTCGCTGCGCAAAAATGCAAAACCATCAAAAATGTCTTTCAGTGCCATATACTTTTCTACAATTTCCTTCTTATATATGCTAAAATGTTTCCTATTTTTTGTTTAAAGCCTAGCATGAGGCATATAGAAACTCTGTAAAATAGAGAGTGTTATTTTCAGCTTCACTTTTTTTTTTTTTTTTTACCATTACCATTCCAGTCATTTGTGTATCACGGTCTTTCCATTTGAAAGCTTATTTCCTGTGTTTTGGACTTATATAGCAAGATAATCTTTTGCAAATAAAAATGTAAAAAAACGTAAAGCCTGAAATTCTCTTTGGAAGAGACAAAAAATATAAACCCTATATTTCAGAGGATTTTAAAAATAGGTTAGACATTTTAATTTTAAATTATAAACATTAGCCTTTTAAATGCAGGGCAGCTTCAGCAGCAATGCTGATGGCATCACAAAAGTGACTGTTGAATTGGGGAGATCATTACTTTGGCACGAAGCATTCACTCTTGCAATAGTGCTTTGGTTGCTAGAAAGTGTTGAAAAAGTCCTGCACTTAAAAAAATCCATTGGTCTGAAAGCAGACCTGTCCATTATAAAAAGTAAAGAAGGAGGAAAAAAATACACTTAAACAGGGAGAGGCCTGAAGAAAACTTCCAGATTCAGGATTTATATCTGTATCCAAACTTTGTGGTCATCTCCAATTTCTACTATGGGCCAAGCCAAAATCCTGGATCCAGTTGCTTTCTCCCTAACCAGTAAATAATTTTTGAGGTACAGGCACACTTCTAAAATTTATTTCCAGTACAGGGCTTGTTCTTATAATATTGCCACTAATATAGACTTTTTCATCCAGAGATCTCAAAGCACATTGCAAAGGAGAATAAGCTTAGTTATCCAATTTTACAGAGAGAAACAGAGGGGAACTGACTTGCCCAGCACCATATAATGTGAGCTGGTCATAAGGAGAGCCAGGAACAGAACTCAAGTCTCCCGATTGCTCACCAGTCCCCTTTCCACTGGATCATTTTGTCTCCCACCCTCAGTTCCTTACACAATCAAAGCTCCCACTGACTTAATCAGAAGCTTTGGGTGCATGCAGAATGAAAGTTTGGGCTCCGCAATAGGTATTTTTCCTGTATACTGCACTGAGACTATCTGTGTTTAGGTTTCCTTTAAGGACCAGAGGTAAAATACACAACTGCCAAAATGAAAACAAACAAACAAACAAAAACCCTTCACAATTAAAATGTTCTGTTGTATTCAGGGTGGTAAAACTAAACTAAGCTTTTATCATAAAAATAGTGTCAAGTTCAATTTCCCTTCCTACCACCACAGAATGCTGAAATGTTTTGAAGTAGCAGAGGGCTGCAGTGTATTACAATCTGCAAAATATCAGCAGTATTTTCAAACATGTGGTAATGTTTTCCCTCAAACATAAAAGTGACCCAACCCTAACAAAAAACCAGGCTGTTTCAAAAATAATGCTAACACTGAGAATTCCTCTAGCTTTTTCATGATGTTAAACTTGAGATCATTAACTTCTTTGGATATTTCAGAAGAGCCCATATCTTTTCCCCCCTCCAGCTGATCAGAATAAATAGCTATTAGTAAACAAGTGGTCAACGGGACAAATGTATCTATCTCTGTGTTTTTAGGCTACACGTTAGAAATACCTATATTGCTATGAATCAGCACCCAGAAAAAAATTCTTTGATTAATACAAATCCTTTTTTATGTTCTATCATTTAAAACCTTTGCTCCTTTTTAGCATAGTTCATTAAAGTGCCTGATTCTGCTCCCACCAATGTCAATGACAAAATTCCCCATTGATTTTGTTGGGAAGCAGGATCAAGCTTTTCATTGGCAGTGGATTCAATTAATGTTGAACATTTGCATTGACTTTCTTTTTCTTTCTATTGCATTTTATTATCAATTGTTATGATTCTTCCTAAATGGCATAGGGATTTTTAAAATGGCATTTCTTTTCAGTTTATTATATTTAACACTTTAAAAATTAATAATGTTCCTGGGAGGTAGGCAGGACAAATTTGAAGAGAGACAGAACTATTGCATTATGTTGGTTCTTGAATTAATGCTATTTTTCCTTGTTACAACGTTAAAACAACACACATTCCATTTGATTAATTAATGATACGAAGCACAAGGAGAGCAAGAGGAAAGTTAAACTGTGCTTTGAAATGACAAATATTTGTCTTTTTGATATTTCTTAATATAAGTATGAAACACTATTTATTGAAGTAGAAAAATGTTTCATAGCTAGAACACAGAAATGATTTCATAAGTTCTATGGAAAGTCAATTTGCATGAGATCAGCACCTCGCCTATAACTGGTGGTAATGGATTGTTGGCTTGATTTTATACCACTTGACATCAGATTACAATACACTGAATAAATGTTAACCTATAATCCCTTTAGTAAAAGCTAGCATTGTTTGTCTTCCCTTGAAGAGACCACATTGATTTTCTTTTATTGGATGCTCAAGCGCTGCACCTCAGATTGATTACTTTGAATTAAATGTGCAGGGAACATTTTTATTATTCTAAAAGAGCATTCTTAACGTTAACAAGATACTTTTCCTCCTACATACTGCTGAATGTATATTCTACTATTTAATTTGGATTTCTTTCATTTTCCCATTTCGTTTCAGTGCTGCTGTGATGCTGACCCCTGCTCTGCCCCTGTGACCCATGACCCTGACACATCTGACCAGTGAAGACTCTTGGGGTGGCAAATTAATAGAAGCACTGCTTGTTAATTGCATAAGAGAAAAGCCAAAGAATTCATCACCTCAGTCATGGCCATTGCTTCCCTTTGACCCTCTTCTCCCACAAGGCTTTTGTTGGTGGTCACATCTGTGATTTTCCTATATCCTACATATTTGCCATATAATTATTCAGCATCAAACCTTATTAATCAAATCGATGCTGTGTTTTAAATGGAAATTGCTGGATTAATACAAGCATTCATTTCATCCTGAAAATCTTGATGGCTTTAGCACATGGAATCCAATTGGAATATAAAAGAAGGGATGTAGAGACCTGATTGAATTAGGAGAGGCATGCTACACATTAAATTACATATGCCAGCAGGGGTCCATGCTTTTATAGTGAAATACTATTGTAGAGTACATATGTCAGTTTGTGATTTTGCTTTAACAGTCAGCACTCTCATAAGACTATAACGTGTTACCATATTTTAAAAATGCATATCTTTAAATGGAGTGATGTATTTTAAAATGATCCATTTTATTTCCATTACCTGAAATATTTTATTGAATGGAGTGAATTAATATAGTCTGAGCTGAGGCACCCAAATTCTCTCTGACCCCTCAATGCTATTTACACTTCTTGCATTAAGAAGCCCCCATCCTCGTTGCTTTCTAGAGGATTCCAAATTAAGGATGAGTGGATATGTTTGAGAACTGTTTAAACTTTTACAGTTTGTGATTTTAGAAGCTCAAAACAGAGGCCCAAAGAAGGGTTTTTTGACGAACATATCAATAATGCTTTCACAGGCTAAGTACTCTAACGCATGGTAAACATGTTCACCACTCATGTATCTGCATGAATGTACCTAGGGACAAATAGACTGTATCCAAGGGTAAGAAAATGAATAAACTGTAAACAAACATGCACACTGGCTGATGGTGCTCTAGATCCTGCAACACTCACTCATGTAAACAGTCCTTAGGCAAATGTTCTCATTGAAATCTTAGGTTGATTGTGTGAGTAAGAACTACTGTGAATAAGCCCTGGTCTACACTAGGACTTTAGATCGAATTTAGCAGCGTTAAATCGATGTAAACTTGGACCCGTCCACACGATGAAGCCCTTTATTTCGACTTAAAGGGCTCTTAAAATCGATTTCCTTACTCCACCCCAGACAAGTGGATTAGCGCTTAAATAGGCCTTGCCAGGTCGAATTTGGGGTACTGTGGACACAATTCGATGGTGTTGGCCTCCGGGAGCTATCCCAGAGTGCTCCATTGTGACTGCTCTGGACAGCACTCTCAACTCAGATGCACAATTGTTTGCCGTTGCTCTGATGCAAGGAGGGGCGACTGACGACACGGCTTACAGGGTTGGCTTACAGGGAGTTAAAATCAACAAAGGGGGTGGCTTTACATCAAGGAGTATTTCAAGCAGGACTTCACGGAGGGTTCCAATAAGATATGGTGCACCTAAGTTATTGTTCTTATTGGAACAAGGAGGTTAGTCTGGCCTCTGATTGATAAATGGCTAGATTTACCTCACTGCACCTTCTCTGTGAGTGACTGCAATGTCACCTAGAGGAATGAGTCCCCTAGCCGGGTGGTGGGGTGGGGTGGGGTGGTGGTTTGCAAATGAGTACAAAACAAATCTGGTCTATTTCTTGTTTTGATACACTCCATCTATCTTTTACTTCTTTGGCTGGCAGCAGATGGTGCAGAAGGACTGCATGCCATCCACATCTCATGGCTGCTCGCCAGAAGATGGTACAATAGAACTGCTAGCCATCCTCATCTCTTGCCTGCCCGGCAGAAGATGATGCAATAGGACTGCTAGCAATCCATATCACCTGACTGCTCACCATAAGATGGTTCAATAGGACTGACTGCAGGACTAAAAAGAATGACCTGATCAAGTCACTCCAAATTTAGTCCCTGCGCTCATGTCTGCCCATACGCTCCTGATCGACCTCACACAGGCGACTAGGAGCACCTCGGACATGACGATGACGGCTACCAGTCCTATTGCACCGTCTGCTGCCACAAGGCAATGGGTTGCTGTTGCTGTGTAGCAATGCAGTACCGCGTCTGCCAGCACCCAGGAGTCATACGGTGACAGTGAGCTGAGCGGGCTCCATGGTTGCCGTGGTATGGCGTCTGCACAGGTAACTCAGGAAAAAAGGCGCGAAACAATTGTCTGCCCTTGCTTTCACGGAGGGAGGGAGGGAGGGAACGGGGGCCTGACAATATGTACCCAGAACCACCCGCGACAATGTTTTAGCCCCATCAGGCATTGGGATCTCAACCCAGAATTCCAATGGGCCGTGGAGACTGCGGGAACTGTGGGATAGCTACCCACAGTGCAACGCTCCGGAAGTCGACTCTAGCTTCGGTACTGTGGAAGCACTCCGCCGAGTTAATGCACTTAATGTACTTAGAGCATTTTCTGTGGGGACACACACACTCGAATATATAAAAAACGATTTCTAAAAACCCGACTTCTATAAATTAGACCTAATTTCATAGTGTAGACATACCCTAAGGGATATAGGATTGGGCCGTTTAATTTCAATGGTTGATATCAGAGCATGGGAAAAGACGGCATTGGTATGCCATATATGAATCTATAAATAAAAACATGTAAAGAGTTCTGGGTTTAGAATGAAGGGAAGCAACGTCTGAAGTAAAAGGGCAGTATCTAGGCACACAAAGAACATGAAATTCCACCTCAAAACTCTCCCCTTTCCTCATATGGAGTTTGATCTTGGGAGCTGCTGAGGAGCTCTTGCACATATTGAGCACCCTCATTGTTATAAATTTGAGTTAAGTGCGCTTAGCAATTTTCACGTTGGTGTAGCCTATTTGTAAGCCTGAGCCACTCTCTCTCCCTCTCTCTTGTTCTTGCCTATTGTCAGTTAGATAAAACCCAGTGTTAGGGGTCAACTAAAGTTATCTGGCTTTTGCAATAATGAAATTCAGATCTCATAGTTTTAGCAAGGACATATGGCAGCTGTGAGACTTTTTGTCATGAGTCATACTATGTCAAGCACTGTACTTAAGAAAATCAACTTTCTATTTTAAATTTGTCAGAAACGCAAGTGGGAAAATAATAAACCACTTCATGAAGAATTGCTCCATGGAGGAAACCATGTGGCTTTCTTGCCCAGATCCCACTTCCAACTCAACTTGGGCTCTAGTCTTATCAGGAGGAGGAGGAAGATATGCTTGCTTAGGTTAGACTGGTGACATGATCTGAATGACAGTCATTTGTGATTATTTCTGTATGCCCTTATTCTCAATGTGGCATGATGTTTCCAAGAAGATTTAAAAGAAATATCCTCACAAAATACATTTAGAAGTAATAAAATTATGTTTTTTCATGCAAATCCAGTCTCAGTACAAGATTAAAGTTACTGAAAAGATGTTTACAGCAACATATTAATAAAATTACATTTGACAATCACAAAAACAAGCTGCAACAGTATATTTTATGACACAAATTCTTTCATTTTAATATGTCCCTTGTCAAATTAGATGAATTTACTTACCAAACTTTATACATAGTTCATGATTAGTTGTAAAAGAAGATTAGTTATAAAATAAGTCAGCTTAGCATCCAGACACAGGATTTTAATAACAACTTGATATACAAAGACTGTCAGGTGCTGTCTATTAGTGAGAAATAAATACTGTCCTAGACCCGTCACTGTAATTACCATCATTCACTGTGTACACATGATCTGTAGCTTGGTTCATGCTGAAATAGATTCCAAACTGCTTGAAGTTACTCAGTAAAGTGCCAACAAAAGATCAAACAGAAACTGAAATCTCCAGGTAAAAATGGAACTGTTCATTCAGCACTGCACTTCTACCTGGAACGAATAGGTGATTTTTTTTTTTCTGGCAGCATATTATAAACTACACTTTGTCTTCTACGTTCCCTGATGAGGACCTGTTAAATAAGTTTTAAGGGGTTTCCTACTGAGACTGACACAAACTGAACTCAAGTACCTTTGCTCCATGGCTAGATTAGAGTACAAAGTGGGTGAGGTAAGAACATAAGTAACATAGAGATTTAAAATATATATTTCCCATGACATTGATGAGAAAAGTTTTTGAATTCACAATAATATATTTTATTTGACCAACATCTGTTGGTAAGAGACACAAATTTTTGAGCTACACAGAGCTCTTCCTCAAGTCTGGGAAAGCTGCTCAGAGTGCCACAGGTAAGTACAAGATCAAACAGATAGTTTAGCATAAGTAGTTAGCACATATTCTAATGGACCATTCAAAGTGAAGTGGTTTGTTAACACTCCTGTAGTCAAAGGACAAAAAAGGAGGTTAGTGAGTTACAGATCCTTGCAATAAGCCATAAATTCAGTGTCTATACAAGACCCTGATTTTTAGTACCTAGTAAAGTTATGAATTTAAGCTCCCAGGCTCATCTTTTGAAAGTTTTGTGCAGTTTTCCTTGAGGATGAGAACTGATAGGTTAGATATACAGTGATCGCTTTGTAAAAGAGTTCACCTA